>NC_067461.1:8674996-8986425 GCF_025434085.1 Hippocampus zosterae | reverse complement strand
CATATCTAGCCATCAAATCGACTTTGTGAGCAGGATTTATGGTCATCGCGGACCTGCTGGTGGGGGTATGTGGTGGGATATAACAGCAATGCAGCCCAGGTTATTGTTTAAATATAGTAAGACATGGTGACCGAGTGGTTAACACATCAGCGTCACAGTTCTGAGGTTCATGGTTGGAATCTTGGCTCTTGGCGGACATGCATCACAGAAGATTCTAAATTGTCCATAGGGCTGAATGTGAGGATGACAAGTTGTACGATTTAATGGCTGGCGATCAGTGCTGTTAAGTCGTGTCCAACAGGCGCCGGCCCACCCTAACCCTAATGAGGATAAGTGGTGGAGAAAACGAATGAAGGGATGGATTAAAATCACCCAAGGAGAGTTTTGGAATAGTAGACTGATGAGAGTAGCAGGTGGTGGTGCTTTAAAAATTGACGTAAAACAGAATTGCGCTTTTCTATTTTAGGTTTATAATCTCAAAATGAGGCGATTGATTGCCTGGTGGCAAGAAAAATGGGCTCAACGGGTCTCGTCTATGATTATGATGTTTTTTTTTTTGTTGCCTTACTCACGACTGGCCTGTCAGAGGGAGGAAGACAAGGAGGAATCAGGCGTTCTTACTCTTCTTCTTCTCCCCCCCCACCACCTCCGAATTACCTGCTGGGTCCGAGCTCTTTCATGCTCTTGTTGTGACAGGTAGATTTATAAGGCTTGAAATTTGTACAAATCAGTTGTCATTCAGCAGGCAGCTGTCAATGTGTCAAGCTGTCAGGGCCCGCTGTGAGGAGACGCCTGAGGGGGGCTGTGCGAGGGGGCTACCGTCCAGGAAAAGGGAAATGGCTTCAAAGGGGCCCCGAGCACCTCCTCTATCGGGCGGGCCTCCAGGCCCCTGCGGAGACGCCATCGACTTGCTCTTGATGTCGAGCAAAAACGTGCCTATGCCAAACGCCGCTCGCCGCTAAATGGCTGCAAACGTGTAATCTCTCCGAGGAGGCGTTTGCCTGTCGCTTATGCAGCTAGCCTCTCTCCAAAGAGAACGTCAGCCATTGTCAGAAGAACTTGTCGGGTTTGCTTGTTTTTACATTTTTTTGATTGGCGGTGGCCTGCTGGGGGCGGCGACGGCCATGACAGTCGCGCTTCGAGAGAAGGACCCCAGGTGATGCTTGCACACCTTCCTCTCTGTCCTCCAATCCGTCTGCACCGGCTTCACAGGAAACGCAGGGAGACAGGTGCGGAAACAAACGACAGCAGCTGACAGAGACGTGACGGCGGCTCAACGCGCGCCTCCTCGCCAGATGACAAAAATGCGCTCGTATTTCTCTCTTTTTGCACTATTATTAGGGATGTTGTCACATTCAGTTGGCAAACAGGTTGCTCGCTAATTAGCACATTGTTCTCTGTTGACAAGAAGCGAGTGATTATTATTAAAAAAAAATGATGCCAGCATACTTTGCACATTTGACCCACATTACATGAGTAAATGGTGTTCAGCGGCTTGCTTATTATTCAACATTTGAGTAAAATTGGTTTACTGGGTCACTTTAACACAGGCACTATTGTTGTCCGCAGCTGTAAGCTTGTGATGATGTTGTCACATTCTTTTTTTACAGTTGTGTGACATAACGTTGACATTAAGCTGTTCTCACGTTGCATTCAATTTAATGACAACAACAGAGCTCTGTTTACATCCAGGTCAGTGCTAGCGCTAACGTTTGCCAAAGACATATAACGTAACCAGAAACTATTATCTTTGTGACGTACTATTTCAGCTACAAGATGACAAAAACCCACAGATACAAAATTTAGCCAGTCTCTGAGCCTGTTGTCTTGTCACCATCTTTGCTTCAAGGGACCGCTTTCTCATAATGAATTGAACTTGTCTCATTACCACATGGAGCATGGCAGACAGTACGCTAGCATTAGTTAGCCTGTTTCTGTGCAGCATTTTTTGATGCCGAAATCCTCCGCAATTTTCACTTTGCAGTGGTCGCCTTTTATGTTGTCTCATATTTGGACAATTTATCAATTATTTCATTAATTCATCTCCTTACTACATGGAACCAAACATACCTGATGCTGGATAAAATGACAACCATGAACACGCATGCTAATGTTGTTGTGAGCTAGCCTTGTACGATACAATATTATCCTATACAGTCTCTCCTTTGCTGCAGTGGTCTGCTTTATTTGCCTTCAGTGACCTTAAAACAAGTGTCTGTGGCCAACAGTGATATTGCATGGCATTAAATAAATATAGAAGACCAATTAGTTAGTTAGCATTTCAACTCATGTTTCAAAACACCACCGTGAATACCTTAGATAAAAAACAAGTACTGGAACAGTATGACCACATTTATTATTATTTTTTTTTTAGGAATAACCCTTTACTGCGCACTAAAACAGTAAAGTTATTTAAAAATAAATCTGTATTTGTGTGAAAACAAAACATGAAGATAAAACAATTACATGAAAAGCATGAAGTTGTACATCTGTACAGTCCAAAACCAAGGACCTCCAATATTTTTTTACGACCCACTTTTGAGTGCCGCCCACCAGTTTGTAAGGATCTGGCATGACTGCATTTCAGTTTTGTTGATGGAGAAAATGGTACAAAAGAAGTTATGCATATCACAGCCAAGCTCCCACCTCTGGCACAGTATTATTTGATAAAGTGACCTGTACGTTTTGGGAACGAATAGCAAACTGACAAGCGTCATGCGAAGGAGCTGGTGAAAAAATTTGGCTTGCTAATTTGAAAGCTGAGGACTCAATTTATTCCAGCCATGCTACGCTAACTCCGCTAACCTGGCTACAGTCCAAGACCTGCTCCAACACAGCCGCAGTAGGCATTCATCAGAGCTGCATGGCTACACAGTAATTAGCCCGATGAGGTTTTTTTGTGTTTGGGTTGGGTGGGGTGTGTGTGTCGGGGGGGAGGGGCGGTCTTTCTAGTCGATTTATCACACTGCCACCTGACAAAAAGGGGTCCCGGAAAGAATGGCTTTCATGGGACGCTGTTTGGAAGGTGACACTTGCTCAACAGCCTTGCAACGAGGGGGTGAAATATTAATCAAAGTTCTCCACACAGCTATTAACAGCTGCCGGCCTTGTCCTCTCCTCTGTTTATGTGTGTGTGTGTTTGTGTGTGTTGTGCGTTGTGTGCCAAGCAGCAGCGAGTCCACAGAGAGATGAGTGTGACATGTCGGAGTTTGTCTTGTGAAAATGCAGCTGTCCGCGACATGACAGGTACAGCGTTTGCGGGCCCATTACCGTGCGTACGACATTTCCCCAGGAAACTGTTTGAAAAATGGAAATGCAGCCTGTGCAATATTAATTGCTGCCACAAATAATAAATAAGTTTAAAAAAAGAAAACATTGAGGGACAACATGGAGTGGTTACCGTTATCTATTGGTCCTAATATTAGAGAATAATTTTTATTCTACGCAGTATTTGAAAACTGGCTTTTTAGTGCAGTTTTTTTCCCTGTTAGTTTCAAAATAAAACTATTTGTAAGATTCTTATTAATTCATATTTAATAATGCGCAAAAAGGCATGAAGAGCACTCGAAAGCCTCCCATTTTTTGGAAAATGTTGAGCTCTGTCAGAGCATGTTGCATAATGGCACACATACAAAACTTTTATTCTTCATTTCTTTCTCTATCTCTCTCTATCCATTTCTCTGTCTATCTATCGACACACTAATTTCCATCAACTGTTACATTGTATTAGAAATGCTCATGACACGTCATGCATTACAGCAAAGTAAAATCCTATTTTGTTCTCTAACTTTATCCTTGAATTGCGATTTGTTCAACTTGCGAAGGCTTTGACTTCAAAGATCCGCTGCATCTGAAAACAATCCGCCCGTTTTCTACTCATTAACAGTGTACTGCTTTTCATAGGCAACCCAAGCTGAGGAAATTCTCACGAGAACAGGCTCCGTATTGACAATCATTCTGTGAATCAGCACCTCCCCCCCCACTTTTTTTTTTTTTTGTGGCTGTCCTCTTTGACCTTTTGTGATTCCACTCGGTCAAATGTAATTAATTTGCACTTCAAAGGGGTAGCTTTGGTTTTCAAATGAAACCTGAAAGTGCTCTGCGGCCGCCCAATTTGGTTGCAAATTAACCATTCATTGTTGTAAAAGTTGTTGACACATGTTAAGCAAACTGGTGTTCATGTAATGAATAGCTCGCAGATGTCATCTGCTTTACAATGCGTGCATGCCGCGAGGCAACATTGAGGATTCACGTGAGCGAAGTTATACGCTCCACAAGGTCCTTTGTATCCCAAAACGTTACTTTTTTTGGGGCCAAACTGCTTTACCGAAGACTACTGGAGTGAACCTTCTTAGAGTGGTGACGACCTTTCAATTTCACTTGCCAGAATCATGTGATATAAAAACAAGACCCAGTGAAAGAAATAATTTCCAAACGTTTTCCATTTTTAATATGACAAATAAACTCAATAATAAAAATAATTTTAAAAACTCTTTGAGGGGGAAGTAAACAACTGAGATAATGAGGTTGCACGTGTGTGCACATCCTCTTATGACTGTGTTCACAATTCATCAATCACATACAAGGTCATGTTGAACAGGATTCACACATGGCTTTAATTACTCAATTGAGTTGTGGTGCTCTCGTAGGCTTTTCCTGACATGTTGTTGTTGTTTTTTTTGGCGTTCTTGCAGAAGCCTGAATGTTTAACGCTAACCTTTTCATAACAGGATCCCTCTGATGCTGTACATGCTTGCGGCGGATGACGAGATGTGACAACAAAAATGTCACTAAAAGCCTACAAGAACAACCAAAGTTTATTTGACCTTAATCAGAGGCACTCTAAAGGGCGTGGTCAGACTCCCATTTAATTAGTCTGAATGCTACAGAGGTGAAGTTGTTTGAAATGACAATTTGGACCTTTGAAACCTTGATAACGGCAACAATTATGTACGTGCATATTTATCATCTTAAAGAGAATTGTTACCCTAACGTCTTATAAAACCATCTCTTGAAACAATAACACAAATTAAATAAGGTCTTGAAGTAGAGCATCCCCCCTCCTGTTTTTAAATATCCAAATTTAATAGTTGACATAGTGAGACTCCACTCCAATAGCTCCACTGTTGTTGTTTTCCTCTCAAGCTTTTTTGTTTCATGTAGTCAAAGGCATATGGCGTTTAATAGCAAATTAATCCCTCCACCCCCATACCGGCTGCCCCTCAGTAAATCAGGCATACAAAAAAAAAAAAAAAGCAAACCTGAACATAGTGACTAATTAGAATCAATGCATTAAGGGCCTCCTTCAGTCAAAACACTGCACTCTGTAATTGGCCATAAATAAACCCTTGCTGTTTTTGTGAGTGCTGTAAACAGCTGAATGCTTCAATTAAGCACAAATACGTGTTCGGTGGAGGCTTTTGGAAGGGTTGGGGGGTGGAGGTAACCTCTCTAAAAGCCAAATCCGTCCCTTTTTTTCCCCTTTTTTTGTGGTGTGTGTGAGAAACAGCCATATTGTAAGTGTGAGAGCTCCTCTTAGGTACTAAAAGTTTTCATTTAAGACGTTTGAGTTGTGTTATTGACACGGCAGGGCGCCCACACAGTATAAAACATTTATCAGCACGCTTTTCCTCACCTAATAAATCATCCCAACAGGCCCGAGCATATGGCTGATAACACCTCGGAAAAAGCCACGCGCGAGTTTCCTTGAAATCGGGGCGGGGGGGGAAACCGCTGCAGCTTCCTCTTCCCGTTCGTCTCACACAGTTATTTTACACGCCATTTTCTTGTTCACCTTATCACCTCTTTGTCACTGTTTTTTTTTTATTTTTCGATTTCTCCCTCCTCCAAGCTGAGAAGAAAGAGAGAAGCAATTCCTGTGTGTAAAGGAGCTGGGAGGAGATAACTCTCTCCTCCTTCCTCTCTCCCTCCATGCTGAGAGGGTCCTGGGAGGTGCACAGACTGATGGGAGAGGATGATATATGTAGCGTCTGTGTCCCGGCTCTCCTCTGGCCCTTTGTCATTAATCATAGCCATTAGCTTTTCTCTCTGCTGCCTTGTCTAGGCTGTAGTAGCCCTCCAAAGAGCTACACCCTTTACTCTTTCTTGCTCATGTATCGAACCTGGAAAAAAAAGCCTCCTCATACATATGAAATAGAACATGAATACATCTTAAATGTGATTGGTCAGGATGAATTACTGAGTTTATCAAAAGGACACTCACTTATCAATACTTGAAAGCTAGCTGATGAGTAAGACGCCACCTGAAAGCTAACGACAAGAAACTAGTGCAAGTCATTTCCTTCCTAACATTTCAAAGCCTTCTTTTACGATACCGCCAGCCCAAAATGGCCGCCACATCTCACACTCCAACAGAGTCATAGGCTCCTTTAGCACGGCCTGTAAAAGCCATATGCTTTTCACCTTTCGAGTGTGATGTTGTTCTATATAGGAGGCACCAACTCAGAATTGGGGGCGGGGGGGTATTTCGTCTTTGGAGTCAATTGAGGTTGTGGGGGGCATAAGTATATATAGCGCCTTTGGAGTTTGTATCAGACGCTGCTTTTACACTTCCTCTAGAAGCTGACATTCTCATTTTTTTCGCTTTGGTGTTCGTTCTAAACAGCACTGATGCAGAATAGGGGAACCAAGTCGACTCAGCAGTATTCCACCGTTGGAGATAGTAACAGATGCCCCTATTACACAACATTTCCAAATCCACTATTTTTTTTTATATCATATCATATATCATATCATCTTCCGTACCGCTTGATCCTTACTAGGGTCGCGGGGGTGCTGGAGCCCATCCCAGCCGTCTCCGGGCAGTAGGCGGGGGACACCCTGAATTGGTTGCCAGCCAATCGCAGGGCACACATCGACGAACAACCATCCACGCTCACACTCACACCTAGGGACAATTTAGAGTGTTAGATCAGCCTGCCATGCATATTTTTGGAATGTGGGAGGAAACCGGAGCACCCGGAGAAAACCTTTTTTCAGGTTATCTTCTGCCTTCATTGGTTGTATCAGAAGCCCATTTCACATCGCTTCCAAAAGCCGGATATTTGGCAGACTTTTGTTTTATCTCTGTTTTGTTTGAATGACACTCACACAGAATGGGCGAAACCAAGTCAAGCCGGCAATATTCCTCATGCGAAAGTTGACGCATACACATACACACACACAAAAGAAAAAGCAGTACTTTCCAATTTCAGGTCGCTGTTTTACCTCATTTCGCTAACTGTAGCATCCGTACTATATCTAATGAAACAATTTCTAGTACTTATTGCTGACTTATTGCATAGACATGCAGCTTTATCAAAGCGCCGCATTGATTTAGGAGAGTGCGTCGCTCGGAAAACTCTGGGGATATTTCATTTGGCCGGCTGTGTGGTCGCAATAATGGGCCCCGGTACCGAGTATGCATTATGCATAGATAGCCCATAGATAATTCAAACAGGAGGAGCGCATGCATTACCTCCATTACCACTGTAACCCCTCACGCCGTCTATTACATTAGATTGTGCTATTGTTAGGCGTTTGCACGGGGATCCCATTACAATAAACGCTAAGACGCGGCAGTACAGTTTTCGGCTTTGATGAAGCTCTAAACAGCTTACTCAGTAGCGCTTCCTCCCATTTGACAGTGTGTCCCAGCTAGCCGCAGGTGCCCTCATCGTTGTTTAGCGGCGTCAGATAAGCATTTGGCTCCTGTTAAGATCCCCCCCACCCACCCTCCCATATACCTCCAAGGTGACTGATTTTGACAATGCAATTTACGTCTCTCTATAAAACAATCTCAACGATTTACACCAGTTTATGCTGTTTGTCGCAGTTGCCACGCCATCCCTCACTCTCTCTGCCAGGGCCAATACCTCGTGGCCTCCCTCTTCCCTCGAGAGCACAACATTGATCCTGAACGCAGAGCTTGATCCACCCCCCAACCCTCGCCCCCCACTCGTCTTTAAAATAGCTACAACATCTTTCGCAGGACCTACAATTATTTGCAACATGCAGATGTCAGTAATTTCAATCCGTCTGATGTGGTCGTAATGAAAACATCTGCGAGTGAGCGAGCCATCGGGGCGCAGGATTTATGGCCGCTTTTGAGGGAAAAGGCTGAGATGACATTTTATTTATTTATTTATTTTTCCATGTAGCGGCACTACACCACACGCCATTGTTCCTCCCTGTCGTTAAAGGTGCAGATCAATTGGAGTCCAACACCGTTAGCTTGACCACTGACAATGACATGAATAATGCACGTTTAAAAGAGATGTTGCTATTGCTTTGTTTCATAGTAATGTGATCTATCATACAGTCTTGGCAATGACTGGCAGACCTTGGGAATAATGGAAATTCATTCAAATAATCCATGTCGGTTGCCATCATAAAAGCTTTATTAACTGCACAATGCTTTCATAAAACATTGTTAGCTTCATACAAGTGTAAAAGGAGAGTGTGAAGTAAAACTCATAGAATAAAAATACTCAATTTTTGATCCTATATGATGGAGGCCTAGTGTTTTAAGGAAATTGAAAGATGGTCGACATCACACTTCAGTTACCTGTTGTGTAATGCTATAAAGGTAAAATATGGTCAACCCACTCAACTTGGTGGTGGCGATACATTTTAGAAATAGATGTGCAGTCAACTTTTGACATTGCTATATTCAACATCTTAATGGGCACACCCACATATCAGAAGGAGTTAGCCGCTGTCTCTTAAAATGATTTAAAACTCTCACGCAGTATAAATACTCACCAGTTTGAGAACGCCTGATGGAGGCAAAGTGATTCAGGAAATGAAAAGACATTTGACTTCATGGTCTTGAACAGTATTAACTCTCTGCAGATCTACAAATGAGTTAACTAGTGTCTAATAACATTTCGTAAAATGAAAATAGAATAAAGCTATTCATCACATGATATGGAGGCAGCGTGGTGCCTTCAGCAATCGAAAGTCAGTTTACTTCATGCATCAGGCTTATTATTATTGCTGTCACGCAATTTTAGAAGAACGTTAACTGCTGTAAAATCCAATAATAATAATGTGTAGACCTAAAATGTAGTACAGAATGAAATCGTATAAACCTGAAATAGTTAAAATTAGGGCACTTTGAGCACATGTAATAGCTTTGTTATGTTTAAGGAAGTGGAAAAGCTCTCAAATTCATGCGCTGAACTTTTTGGAATGCCATACAAATGTAATAATAAGTTAACTGCTGTATATTTTAAACATCAAAATGATAAATAGTACTGGGACATACTTGTAACAAGCACCAGCGCACTCAGCCACTGACCACCACACATCTACCGACTTGTGCAAAGAAGAAACGTATTAGGTTTTGAGACTCCAAATGCAGTGTACTGGACTGTGTTATTCTTAATCGAACCACAAAAACATGTTAGGATTGCCAAGGAAAATTAAACACGTGAGAATAAAGTAAAGAGGATATTTGAAATGAATTTGAGAAATAACTAGGAAGGGAGACAGATTCATGTTCAAGATAGAAATCCAGTCACAATTTTGAGTTTGTCAGCTCAAGAAAATAATAGGGTACGTTGCACAGTCTGTCCTTTGACAAAGTGTTTTATCGTTTCCAAAACCCTCCCAGTACAAAATTAAACAAAAGTGGATTGCAGCACACTCAATCTTAAAGTGAAGATGGCCAAAATAGACTGCTTAAAAAAAAAAACCCAAAAACTAAATCGCTAAAACCATGAAGTAGTTGTTTATATTCAGTGAAATCCATCAACAAACAAATAAATAAGCAAATACAATTCCTGAAGTTATGTTACAGTTGACTTGTCGGTTGTATTTTAAGCAGAGTTGTGCTAACCTCACCTCGTTACTTCTAAAATGAAGTAATCCGTAATGTAACCAAATTACTTTCTAAAGTTAAGTAGTCAGTCACGTGACATAGGTGACTGTGGTAGCACTGTTTGCGACATTGTGACACTATTCCCTGGCAAATCAAACTATGAGTCACAACAAAACTAGTGGCAGACAGTCGGTCAGTCGTGTAAACTAGTTGCCGTTCACTCGGGTTCGGCAGTGACGCTTCGGTCTTGAGCAAACACAACAAACACTGTGACACTCTTGTCACTACACTACCATGCTAATGTTGCTACCATGCTAATGTTGCTAACATGAAAGTCTAACACGTCACCGCATTTTTGTTGTGCTGCTTGGAACAAATTTCTTTCCAAAATTATTTTGGGGTGGCTGCTGAATTGTTTCAATACTTTTTGTACTTTGTTGTAGTTTATAAGAGCACCTATTTGTCAAGAAAGCTCCACATTTAGTGTCATAGCTTGCTTGCGTCATATAATAACAATGTTTTCGGCACGGTATTACATGAAAGCAAAATCCCAGTTTTGGGTCTTTGGTTTATGTCTGTGTAGTGAAGCCACTCTGATGAACTACCTCTCCATCCATCTTACTCTGCGATGATGTCATGGTGCCCGAGTGCCGCCTCTCCATTCCCTTCAGGTGAATCATAGGCGGGGACACGTCACCCACTCGGCTCTGTGCGCCATATGTCTAATTGTAATTAAACGAATATTAAGAGCCCCTTGCCCCTCTTTTTTCTTTCCCTTCGTTCTGATGCCATCAGAGGCAGAAGGTTCTCCCACGTTCAAATATCGACCGTGTTGACACGGTGACAGCAGCGAGTCGGGCGAAAGAGCGACTGGAAGAGCGACCGGGGCTCGGTCACATTCGATTTGCATAACCTCCGACGACGCGATCCGAGGGCTCCGCCGTTGATTGAATTTCACCTCAGAGAAGTGCTAATTAATAACACTGTGCATGTGACAGGCCTTTATTACGAGTGCGGGACAGGAGATGATGTCTGAATTAGCTGGGTATCTGCGAGCTGTGGAGGAGAATATAGAATGATGAATTAATGGGACGATGTCCCGGCTCAATCATCATATCATTAGACCGCGGCTGATGGCTTCACATTACAGGTGGAAATCTATAACCGCTTCTATCATCTGCACTGAATCAAGGGCTGCAGGTTGTGGACCGCGTCTGACGCATGTCTTAAATACAGCATGGTTTGTTTTCGCTCTTGTGGCCGGATAAATCCATCAATAGTTCATCATGGGCGTTGCACTTTTTCATCCGATGATGGAATTGCACACCTCGTTAGTCGCCGCCGTCACATTCACCTGCAGTTGTGTTTTACGTTCATGTTTCATTCTCTGCTTTGTCCTTATTGACAAATAGTATTCCGTAGTTTTTAGTCATGATCATTTTCTCTCTTAAAAATGAAACATTTTGTTGATTAATGTTACATTTTGTTGAAATAAAACCATGTCAAATAAGTAATCTCGTTTTTCAGATTGTTTTTGTCAGTTTGTATTTTCCAGAATTAACGATTAAGGGAAAAATAAAAATCACCGCTTGATTTCAGTCAGTCAGTAACAATTTATTCATTTCTTTTTTTAGATATGTGTTTATTTGTATTCATTCATTCATACATCTTCCGAACCGCTTGATCCTCACTAGGGTCGCGGGGGGTGCTGGAGCCGATCCCAGCTTTCTCCGGGCAGTAGGCGGGGGACACCCTGAATTGGTTGCCAGCCAATCGCAGGGCACACAGAGACGAACAACCATTCACACTCACACCTAGGGACAATTTAGAGTGTCCAATCAGCCTGCCATGCATGTTTTTTGGAACGTGGGAGGAAACCGGAGCACCCGGAGAAAACCCACGCAGACCCAGGGAGAACATGCAAACTCCACACAGGGAGGCCGGAGCTGGAATCGAACCCGGTACCTCTGCACTGTGAAGCCGACGTGCTAACCACTGGACTACCGGGCCGACTATTTGTATTATATTATTTATTTATTTAATTGTCTAGCCAAAATTGAGTGCTCAAACTATGCAATCCAGATGTTTACATGTTCTATGAAGTCTAAAAAGTTGAATTGATAAATCCACGGGCTTGTTCTGAGCGTCCTAAAAAACAACAACAAAAAAATAGACTTTGCTGCTTTTGCTAATGAAATCGAGCTATTCCCTGCATTGTCAAAAGGGCTGCTCTGTGGGAATTGCATTTCCCAAGCCACTTATTCTTCAGTCTCATTGCAGAGATGACAAGTCCCCAAATTTCCCATCCGTCTGTCCAAAGCTGCTTCACACGTGCCTGATGAATGCGATGATTTCCTTTTGTTTACGACCCGAAACTCTCCAATAACATGAAACCTCGGCAGTGCTTTCCCCCTTATAAATTGCAATACGGCAAAGAAACGGATTCAATAATGTAACCATCTCCCTTTTTATGTCTTTTATTAAAGCTTTATATAAGCACACATATATTAGATACAGGCATCCTGTGCGGGAGAACGATTGTTTTTCAGATAAAGGAGCCCATTATGTTCATTTACTGCTTATTCAAGGTCGTACTGTATACGAGTAGCGCTGCTGTTCAATGCTTATTGCTCTAAATTAGCTCCCCTAAATCATCACGCCCTTCCCGATAAAACGCCCGAGAGTCCTGCATGTATTAATGTTGCATACAGCCCACAATTCCACTTGACGTCGGTATGCTCTTCATCATTCCGGAAACAGGAGGGGGAATGCCGGCGGGTAATGAGACTGACTGCAATTGAGGATAACTTATGGAGCTAATATTCTATATCTGCACCGGGCCAGATGTCATAAACATACTTGTTTTGCCAAACATCTTTACGTTGTGTATGACAAGAAGTACAGGAAGACGTTCACTTTTTTTTCTTCCTACATCCGGTTTGCTCTGAATGAGATGACGAGCTCTCAAAATGGTGGATTTATTTGGCCTGAGAATATCGTCATTGGGGCCGCCCAATGACGATATTTCAGTGGTTAGCACGTTATACTCACAGTGCAGAGGTCGCCGTGGGTTCCATCCCAGCTTCGGCCTTCGTGTATGTATGGAATGTGCATGTTCTCCACCACTAAAAACATATGAGGTCTGTCATTTTGGTTTGAAGCAGCTATTTAGGCTCACTTAATCAATTTATGGGGGTCCTGCGAAAACAAACTACCAGTATATATTATACGACTACCAACTCGGGTCTCCCACCTTTCATGTGCCACCGACGGGTGTGGGGGTGCGAGAGCCCATTCATCTCTGCTTGCAGCTTTAATTAGTTTTGCATTTTATGGCAAGTCATTAAACTTTGCTCCCATGCTACGCCCACACACAATGATGAAAACTCGTAATTATTTGTAATTTAAGGCCATCCCATTTGTCTTGTACTGTATATTTAATTCCAAATCGGGCGCCATTGGACTATACATCAAGAAGAAGTTTATATTTGAACGACCTTTTGGAATGGCCAAAATGATCTGAAGTTCGTATGGCACTGATGGTAGAGTAGCTGTCCCTCAATATTAAGTTGTGGGTATGATCCTGAGCATGTCCTTGAGCAAGGAAACAGAATCCCTAGTCGCCCCTGCTGCTGCATTAGCCTGAAATGTTTTAAACCGGCAAGTTTTCCCACATCTTTTCTGATGTGTTTTTGGAATGTGGGAGGAAACCAGAATACCCGGAGAAAACCCATGCAGGCCCGGGGAGAACAAACTCCACATAGGGGAGCCGGAATTGAACCCGGTACCTCTGCACTGTGAGGTTGACGTGCTAATCACCGGGCCACGCTCATGATAAACATGCCTACCAAATTTCATGTTGCCAAGTAAAAATATCCTGGGTGTGGTTGCGGGGGGGGGGGACTTTAAATCAACACGACCCCTACAAAACAAATGGGCAAAGCCAGCAAAATGGTCGGTTTATTTGGATTTAGTGTAATAACAAACAAACGAGGCAATTTCAATGGGGCCCTAAAAAGTAAAGGTTGTGAGTGAAGTGCGAGGCCGCCTTGTAAAAGCTTTCTATTGGATTCCCACCTTCCCAAAGAGTCATTTGTTCAAATGAGCACTAGTCGTTATTCTTTAAGCCCTTATTGAAGCTCACAGCAAATGGGAGGCGTGTGACACAAATAAGGTGTAAGCGCTCAATATCCTATCCTGGACTTCAGTCCCCCCCTCCTCCCCTGCATAATGTGCACTGCAATCGGATAAGTTAGGACTCCCCATCACAACACGTGAATGTGATGTGTGTGTGTGTGTGTGTGCATGAAAAAGCGAGTGAGCACATCAGAACAGGAAGGGGAGGGCGTTAGGGGAAGGCGGGCGGCTGTGTGTGGGGGGGGGGGGGGGGATTGAAAGTCGCTGTCTGAAGTTGATTAATCGGCCTGCGAGGGTGAGAGACTCCCGGGCCAGGCAGCGGGGTCCATCCCCGTGGCATGTGATGCTGATTGGCTTTGTCCTGTGCGTCTGCGCTGGAGGAGCGGACATTAAGATTAAGTGATGCTGTCGTGTCGGCGAGCACTGCACTGCATCATTCTGGGAAGAGACAGCTGTGCTGCTTAATCCTTCATCGCCAGGGGAGAGCTGCCAGGGCGCAGATATACAGCCAAAGATAACCCTCCATAACTTCTGCTAAAGATCAGGAAACTTTGAATTCGCATCCATCTGCTTGCTGATGTTCAGCCCTCTCATCCCACCCACACCCCCCCTTTCGCCACCGCCCTTCCCTGACTGACTTCTCGAAATGAGCAGTCACTAAGAAGGCTGAATAAAAAGGGAGGAGGAGGAGGAGAAAGTGAAGGATGGCTGCTGGGAGCAATCTAAGACCAGTCGTGTGTCCAATATGGATAACCTCTGCCACCGAGGACATTTTGTCTCAATGATGCATTAATGAGCTTTTGAATTACATTTCAAGGAGGCCCAATCACATTCTTTGTGTTCTCAGTAAAAAAACTACTTTGAGAAAACATCCCTCGTACTGCTCTTTTGGTATACATTTTAGCCAGTTTCCAATGTGTGGCACTTTTCAAGAATTTGGGAGCTTTCCACTGTCATCGGCCATTGAGTGTACAGAGCTGCCTGTTTTCATTTTTTTTTTTGGACAATGTCGCAGAAATCCCTGCGGTAGTGTCGAAATATACATAGTTTATAGCAATATTTTAAATATTTGCGACTGCATACGTGCTTTAATGCCCTCACATGTGGGAAAAGAGACCCACAGCCGCATTTTTTTTTTGCAGCTGCTTACTGAAAACCGGGAGAAGTGTAATAACACAAATGCGATGAGCACACTTGCGCAGCAGGTGCTAATGCTAACTTACCGACGTCACACTCTTTCACACCAGGCCCCGCCTCTTAAAGGTATGTGAGGATCTAACGATATCTACAATATTTTGTATCCATTTCCTGCTTGTATTTTTTTTTGTTAAGGTGTAGTTTAAGGGCCTTACTGTAAAGATAAATCTAACATTAATACTACGCACGTTTCCTTAACCTGAAAAAATGTCATCTAATCAGGAGCAAAAGGTTCTCCCTTTCGAACAGAGACGTCACTGTTTAAAATGAATTCGACTCCACGTTGTAGCGCGGCGCCGAGAAGTGCAAAGATGCTATAAGTCTCCAGCAATAAACGGCAATAAATGTTGTCAGCGGTTTTTGCTTTAAATGTTGGTGCTGTAAAGTATTATGGGTAACATTATCTCCTTTTCTTTCGTAAAGGTTGGTCAGAAGTAACCTTTGCTCACGGTGGGTTAAAGGTTGCGTTGGGGTACTTTTCCAAAGCATTTGAGAAGTAATTACTTTTCATCTCACTTACATAAGGGAATGGGAAGTTCCCTCAGCAAAAAAAAAGGTGTCTGGAAGTGGTAAAACTTGTACAAGCGGGCAGGTTTGGAATATCCCCCATAACTCCACGGCCTCCCGCAATAAGTGTGTGTCCCCTGTAATACAAAAAGGCATTTGCACAAATGAAATCCTGCCCCCACGAGACACTTCTGAGCTGTGCAGCGATGATATGTAAATAATGTCACTGTAAAACTGATATTGATATTAAAGCGGTGTCATTTAAAAAAGACACATTGTGAAACGTTTACAAATGTTTATGTTGTCTGGTTCCAACGCGCTATACAGTACTGGCGAAGTGTAAACAGCCTATAGTGCACGATATCTCGCACAAAACCCAACCAAATTCTCCTGAGAACTGACTCATGAACAACATACGTTTAAAGTGTGGCGTCAGGTCAATCAAAACAGCCGGTGCTTTCAAACAAATTGTGTTTGCCGAGCGTTTGCCTGAGAGCAGAGCAGATAAATGGCGGGTGGTGTTCAGAGTGTATATGCAGCGTTGGGTGGCGTCAGCAGGTTTCACACTGCTGGCCTTTGCATGTTTGCAGCTGGCTTGATGCAGCTGTCGGCCCGTGATTGATGACTATCATCATTTAAAGTGTAAAAGAAAACGTCTCTGTGAAGGCGGACATGATGAAGTGCCGCCTGCTGGCGCTCGCCGAGACACGCTCGGCGCTTCTTCCCTCCCCTCGTTTCTACTTCACTGCTCCCCTGTCTATCGTTCTTTGCTTTATTCTCCCTTGCTGTTTACTCTTCGCTGTGCTCCCTCCTGTATCTTATGTCCATCTACTGCAAGGCAGCACAACCTAAAGCCCGCGGGCTGTGTAAGGCCCATGAGAGAATTCGAAAAACACACAAAACATTTGAAAAACGGTCACAAGACTCCTTAACGCATAAATGCTCAGAAATATATAAGACGAAACATAAACCAACCGCTTGTCTGCTCAATGTAAGATAGGCCAGTGTTTGCCAAAAACTGTTACTGGTCACAGTGACTAACACAAATGTCATAAAATGCCGTAATAAGCATGCCAGACCAGTAGTAGGCGATGTTGCTTTGTATACACCAACAATACCCGTCTAGCCGAAATGCCCTTTGTTAGGTGGACCTTAATTTTTTTTTTCCCATTGCTAGTAGGGGTGTCACGGTCGAAATGCATCTGAATCTGAGTACTTATTAATCTTTTGGTATGGAACAATCGGTACTTCCCACACAGGAAGTGTAAAGAACGGGAAGCGTACTCATTGCAGTAACAGTAAAGTCACACTTAAGAATTCGGAGGGCGCTTAAAAAGCACTGTTCTTACCATAACTGCTCTGCGCTCTTGTCACATATCTACTCCGTAAACAAATACAGTGTGGCTCAGCCTCTGTCTTACAGAAGTCATGGCTAGCGAGATGCCTATCGTTAGTGCTGCACATCAAACTTGGTAACACATTTAAAATAGCGTCATGGAAATGTGAAACGAGGAACAATTATGAGATTGGAACGCTCAGTAGTCACAACTCGACTTACCATGAGTAAAACTAACATTTTCTACGGCTACGCTGCAGCGATACCGGTTTTTATTTTCACAGGTTTGCTTTGGGGAAAGAAGTTCGCCCCTCCCAGCTCTAAAATCCCCAGCCAAAGCTCTCGGTTGTCTTCATTTTACTGTTAACACTCTGACAATTTGCGGCATCAAAATTCATCCTTATATCTACCGAGGGCTCGGACGCGTACCTCGGCGGCCCGCCTGACAGTGACATATTATTCATGCTGTCTTTTCCAATGTGATATCTTCAAATTTGCCACCTTGTTAAGCTTTGATTAATGCGATTCCATTTCAGCAAAGTAATTGGCTTGGCCCTGTTGCGAGCGATACACAAGGCGCCGCGCCGGAACAAACGCCCGCAACATGGTAATGAGGCAATGAGTTTGTTCTGTGGATGTCGGCAAGTGACAGTTATTAATGATTGTTATGATAAACAGACGAGCGCTGAAGGAGCGGGTCGCCCGGATGAGTGGGACCAGACTGACAGTTTAAAAATAAGGCGTACTGGAAAGTAGCGACGAAGTAATGCGGTGTTAGGAAAACAATCATGCAGGTTGTCAGAAGAAGAGGTGTAATTACGCAGCGACGGCGGCTTGTCGGGGAGGAGCCGCGCGAGTATGATCTACCGCTTCAATTGGATCATCGTTTCACTCCTTTTGGAGAACACAAAGGTGGCGTGTGAGAGAGCGCGCGTCCGCAGCTGTGTTATGATAGCTTTGGTGTCCTGTGAAGACTGGTGACCCTGTAAATGTCCCCCCCCCCTTTTTTTGTCATCCAAACACGGACGATGAACTTGTCACTGCTCAATGTCAAAAAGTCCACACGGCTTGTTTAAACCGTGTCAGCGCGCATCAAGCCAAACCTCAGCAAAGCTTTTATTTCGGTGGCGCCTAGCAACGCTTTTGGATATTAATAGCTCATTAAACAGCCATTGTTAGACCTAATTGGGTCATACATTACTGTCGTTGAAGGGATGCAGGCATGAACCAAAACTGCTCCTTTGTTTAATTCTATCCTTCAGAAATATAAGACATGCCCACGTTATTTTTTACTTTTGTATTTCTGCTAAACCTAACCTACGCCACATTCTTATCATTTTAGAATCCTTCAACTTAGTAGCTGATTCACACGGCATCTGTCATTCCTTCCATGAACACTTTTCTCACAATCGCGACACACATTTCTGATTAACTACCGCAAAACATACTATGTGTGTATCACATATGTACGTACTTGTCCGACTCTCAACCTGTTGTCATTTCTCTCCCTCATGATTGACGTAACAAACCAAGATTAATCACCCACTCTTTATCTTCTACTCAAAAGCTGTTCTGATTGAGAAAAAAAAAATCCTAACTAAATGTAGGATTAAAAAAAAGAACAAAAATGGAGGCTATTCAAAGCTCATCATAGGTTTCAAATAATTTCAAAAAAATTCCACCGACTGAAAACTGTTTTTCTTTGCATGTCTTTAGTTACTCACCAAAAATGTTTTTTCCTCTTTGCGATTTAACTCTTGTCTAAATTTGGGTCTGTTACTTTTGTCCGTCTTTCCCTGGCTTGAACTTTAGGTGACATTTAACCTGTCTGTGCGCACGGCTTGTCAGGAAAAGACCTGCTATGGGGAATGTGACGATCAGATGACTTTGTCAACCTTGGTGTGAACCCTTGTCTGGTGTTGATTTAGTGAGGCTCGGAGATCAAAGCCATCCCACTCCATTTTTTGCCAGGAGGGCTGTCGACGAAAACAACGCAAGTGTGAACAAAACCAATCACCGGCCAAATCCCAGCATGCTCCGAGGTCAGCCGGGGAATCAAGTTTAGAGTTAAGACGTTTGCCACTTGCAAACGCGCAATCATCTTGAAACATATTTTCTATTATCTTTTTCATGGGTGTCATTGTTGAACTGTTCTACTCCTATAAGTACGACTAATTGATAAAGCATCTTTCAAGGACTCAAGCATGCTTGCTTGTCGCCTTTCTAAACGTTTTAAGCCTTTCAACACGCAAACAGAGGAGGCACACGCCACTCTCCCCAGGACACACATCAAAACAAGCCTTTTTGTAGCCAACGAGTGTCATATGAAGTTGTCTCCAAGTGGAAATCACGTCAAATATTGCTTATACATTCTGCACGACTGACTTCATGTCATAGAAGAGAACGACATAACATTCTATTTTTTGGTCAACACATCCATCCATCCATTTTCCGATCCGCTTTATCCTCACAAGGGTCGCGGGGGGCGGTGGGAGGGGGGGGGTGCTGAAGCCGACCTCAGCTGCCATCGGGCAGTAGGCGGGGTCACCCTGAACCGTTTGCCAGCCAATCACAGGGCACACATAGATGAACAACCTGTGACAATTTAGAGTGTTCAATCAGCCTGCCATGCTCCAGTGCATCATGTTACAACGGCATACTCAAATATTGAATGTCAATTTGTTAGGAATAAAAACTGCCTCGTTTTTTTCATGAACGCTCGTGCCTATTACACATTTCATAGCTTGAGTTTTGTGGGGCGTGGCGTTTGGTGTTCCTATCTTGATGAGAACCACTGACGTAAAACATTGTGAATAAACTGATGGGGCACGACCTTTCCAGGGCGGGGGATACCTTTTGTACAGTAACTCAAAGGATGACATGAGCAAATTAATTTCTCTGCCCGCATCTTTCCCCAGATTTGAACCCAAATTTTATGGCGTCCACCTTTGTGCATAGCCATCATGACACTTTGTGTTTCCTGTGTTTTTCCACTGACAAACTGGTATTAAAACATTACCTTTACACATTCTGTGTTGGAAAAGGTTATTGTATAACTCTAATTTTTTTGCGGTTTTACAGAATCTGGCCAATAAGATGAGTCAGAAGACTTTATTCAGCCCGATTTGGTCAATTTACTTCACAACTGTAATCCACTGCAGTATATATCGCCCCTTAGCCTCACGATGACATAGCCAAAAGAGCTTTAATTTCAGTGCTGGACAACCCCACTTCCTTTTTTAAGGTTAATTACAGATGGAAATAACACATCGCTGCCGTCATGACTCAAATAATTAAGGCCAAAAAAGTCGGCCAGCTCCAATCCTACGATGAGTCAGTGTACTGATTAGAGGGAGGCTGTCCACTAGCTAAAATTATTTTCGCAAACTAGTCAACATGTCAGTCAAGATGTGGAAATGGATTATGTGTAGATGGTCAGCGACGCCGCGGGCATGTTGGTGCGGTGTCAAATAACGGGGGAAAAAAAAGACTTGTCATTCAGAAATGGTTTTAGTTGGCGCTAAGGAGCTTGATTGGAATTTTGGGCTCCCACGTTATCCATTATCCGAGTTTTCCAACACGCTGTCATCGTTGACAGCTGGATTATCATTTTTCCGTAGCAGAACAATTGAAATGACAGCGGTTTAGCAAATTTGGAAGAGACAAAGGGAGAACGCAGCTCTCCGACAGGAAATGTGCTGCCAGCATTTGTGTGCGCTCAGTGTTAGGAAGTGAGAAGTCCTGCTTTCTGTCTTGCTCGCGGGAGTACGACTTTTCCAGATTGTCCAAATATGCACAAAACAGGACAGCGGACTTGATGGATGAGCTGCTTGAACTGTTTCTACATACCTTTAGGTCCTCCTGAGTGACGCTGGAAAGCCACAAAACAACCGAGAATGATGATTTAAAAAAATTAAAATAAATAAAATAAAACAAAAACCACTCCTAATTTTCATTACAAATAATTGCGAGTGCAGTTGCAAAGTATCATGTTTTGTGACTGTACTAAAAGATTTTGGTATTTATTTAGTGAACTACTTTTTTTTTAATATACACCTGCAAATAGTTACAAAAATAATAACATAAAATAACCATGTTACTTTTTTCAACCCACGACAGCACGACCTAGAAATGTCATAAATAGACAGAGAGAAAGTCAGCTGCAGTTGAGATTTTGCTTTACTGATTGATTGAGATCTTTGGGATTTACAAAGTGCAAAAATATGGGAACAGAAGCGACATGAAGAAACGTAAACCAGGGAGCACCTGAGCCAGAAAAGCAAGATATTCCCCAGTCATATATTGTTTGATGTCGTCGGCTAGCAAGACTGATTCCTAGTAAATGGCAGCCTAAAAACCACCAGCTTTTTCCCTTCCAAAATGATCAAACTAAATAACTCTGACCAGTAAGATGGATTTTTTTCCGTTTTTATTATTAACTATTATCTCTGTTATCTCTGCATGATTTTTTTTTCTCAATACAAGCAATATTCAAATGAATAGAAGAGGGGAAACTATTTTTTGCCCCCTTGGATTAAGTTATCAAAACAGTAAAAGTGTATAATTGACAGTAAAAATAAAATAAATTAATTTAGTTTTGCACATTTCAGAGTATGTTTTTTTTTTATGTGAAAAGGGTAGTTTCACGTTTTTTCTGGCCCCATCTTGTACCACTATTTATATTTTTGATCAATTGCAGCCAGTCAGAGATAGAGGGTATGGCTGATGAGGTCTCAATTCTCATGCACTCGCTGGCACGTTCACAGTGAGTACACAGCCCATAGGCCTGCTGCGTCAGAAGAGCTTCGCTGAAAATGTGGTGGAATATCCACTTCTGATTTCTGATTCTGACTGAATTGAAACACAAGCTGAGAGGATTCAAAAGTGTTAGCTTGCCGTTTTAAAGCGGCAAACTCCCCCTCTTAAATCAAGGAACCGAATCTCTACTTTCACTTTTTTTTAAACGACACATCTGTACTTGGACTTCAATACAGTGCGTTGCCGTCTCTGTTAATTTTACATCCCTGGATGAGAATTGACAAGTTAGTTTGAACACAAACAGTGAGGTCCAGTGAGTGTTGTGTTGTGTTGGCCTGCCTCCCGTTTCCAAGCTGCTTGCGTCTTGGCGCTGTCACACCACATCTCTTCACGCTTCCATTCGTTTTTTCTTTTGAACACTGCGATTCGAGGCCATATGGAGCCTATCCCTTTGTCTTCTTCTTTTTCTCCTTCCTCTCGCACTATTGCATCACAGGGTCCCTCGTCGGGGCCCAGCCCTGGCGTGCAGAGTCTGCTCTGCGACTGTCAGCCCGCGCTAGCCTCCTGTTTGTTGACATGTGAAGCCAGGCGGCGTACTGTAGGCCTGATGTTGGATCTCACTTACAATTAAGTTGAGACGGCACTGACGCGGATTGGGGGGTGGGGTCCTCCGGGGTATCGGGAGAGGAGGCAGCGGCACGTCGCCGCTATTTAAGGTGTTTTTTTTTTTTTTTTTACATGCTTGTTGATCCGACATTGAGAGAATGCTCAATGTTTTGAGGAAGTGTAGGTTGAGAAGCGTCTATGTTACAACACTGTGGCGAATGCGAGCTACCTCAACTGGCCGTGCATCAACAACCCCCCTCCAAACTTCTCGGATCCCCCAAAGTGTCTTTGCTTTCAAAATGACTTTAGTCAAAGCCATTATGACGATACCACACTACTGTCAGTGATTATTAGACCTGATCTAAAGTGGAAAATCTTTGCCAGCTTTTATTTTAATTGAACTACTCGTACGAGTCCTCGGTGACCACAACCTTCATCTTCTGTGCATTTAATTGCACAGAAGTTGCGTGACTATAACCAGATCCTTTTTTCAGGCTAGTCGAGAGCCGTTTCTGTAATGGTAAAAGGACGTCAAAAGAGTTAACTTTGCTTCGTGGAGTGTAGTGACACTTGTCTCCTGACTCCTGCACGCCACCAAATTAATCCCGTCACATGACAGCAAAGGCCACCGGGTGCAGAGGCCCGAATGGGAGGACTGCAGTCAGAACATTTTTTTAGGACTGTTCACAAAGCTATTTGTTTCAAACTAAGCAGGGAAATGTGTCAGGAATGAACACATCATTTCAGTGAAAGTTGAATCAAAGGCAATAGATCTTCTTCCTGATCTTTTTCATAGACCTGCACCATATCGCTATATCGTGTGGAGATCAAAACAAAACAAAAAGGACTTGTACAGAAATGTTAAGAAACAGAAAAGAACGAGGCCATTATAAACATGGACAGAACACCTGATGGAGAAGAAATAAAACAATGTTCCCGGTTCATTACAGTTGACGACAAGACTCAGACTCAGCCAGACTGGTTGGAACCAATAAGTACATAAATACTGTATGTCGCTCAAACATAGGAACACAAACATATGTGCACACAAACACCGTGGAGTGACCAGCTAAAAGTGTCCCGGAAAGTTCATCGTTATTAACCCTTTCAGGGACAGCGCTTACTACAGTGGACAACTTTTCATATTATTGGGCTAGAGGTTGCATGCAAGGGTTAATTATGCCATCTCAACAGAACACTAGAAAAAAAAATGGCGTCTACAAACCAAGGTTCTATATTTCGACGGATAATTCTTCAGTATTTGATCAAATCCGATATATCTGGCATATCTTTCAATAATATGAATCAGGATTTTACATGTTGCCTGACAAGTTACTAGTCAATGAGTGATATCATACACGAAGGTCGGCGTAATATGACTAATAACTGCTTCGGGAATTTGCTAGGGCTTTCTATCTTGTGGTGGGAACATGTTGATGGTGATTGATTTTTATTTTATTTTTTTTCTCAAAGACGACGGGTCATCCGAGGTCAGTTCTTGCTCGTCTTCAAACGGCACTCCGAAGCGCTTCGGTAAATTTCACAATCTGACAAACCAGATGTGGGAAAGTGATGAGAGAGAGGTTTTTAGTTTTATTTTGTTTTTGTTTTTTGTCACGACAGCCACAAGGCCAAAGCCAACACAGTCCGTTTAGCCTCCCACCAAAAATTCTTATTTTGATTCACGCCACTTGGTGGAAATGTAACCTTTAAGAATACCACTCATCCAGTCACTATTACACCACTACAGAAATAGAATCATAGAGTTCCATAGCTCAGCCATCTGCTTGCTGTGTTTATTGTGGTCACCATCAGAGAGTGCTTATTAATCATGGTTGCACAAGTGTCTTAATTACTCCCAATGTTGCTGCTCCCTCCAGAACCCAGCAGATGACCTTTCCTTCCCTGCTCTTTGACGCCATTAATCATCCCTAATCAACAACGTCAGAGTGGAGGGAAGAAGGGCCACGCGGTGCTTCCTAACGTTGCCCACAGCCGCTGTAGCAAACCGGTCTTTATTAATAGCCCACACACAGTTTTTTCTACTAAAGTCACACGAAGCAAAATCAGACGAGTAAGACTTTAAGACAATTCAACAATTAATGCTCCCATCTTGCAACAATTGTTCCATCAAATAGCCGCACGTTGACTGGAAAGCGACTACATGTGATGTAACTGCTTCCAAAAACTAAGTGTCAGTGTTTTACTGTTTTTACAGTGGTTAAATAATCCAAAAGAAAAATGCGTGACCCAGCGCGAGCATTTTGTACTTATTGCAATTGAGTGTTTAAAGAGTGTTTTGACGGTACATTTTAATATTATTAACATTGGTTAACTTTTTTTTATGTGTGTATCAGGCATGGCTCCAGGATTCTTTCTCTCTGGAGGATAAATATGGGGGCGAGGGGACTGGGTGGATACATGCTTTGGCTGAAAAAGCTATTTGTAAACATTGGATTGGATTGAATAAACTTTATTGTCAAATGTACAGTATGTAAAACATACAGCACAGATGAGATTTCTTCCCTCTCAACACAAAACAATATTTTAAAATATGAAATAAAATGCTGTGGGAGTTTAACTGGGGCTACACAGATTTCTGATGGGGATATAGCACCGCTTATCCCCAGTCTAGCTCCATCCCTGATCAGTTTGACAGTTAGTAGCGTGTTGAATTGAGTTTTCTGAAGTGAATCATCGTTAAAAATGATATTTATTACTCAAATCCATGGTTTGAAGATATTTTAAATGTCACATAGTTTTCATTTATAAATGCTGTGAAAATTACAACGTATTACTTTGCCCTTTGTACCACTATAGCATGCAGCTATCTAGCTAGCTAGCTATATCTCTCCCTGAAAATTATCTCTGAAAACCACAATTTACATAACAGCTTTGTGTCGCGATGTACATTCCCAAGCGAATAGGTGATGCCGGAGGCCAGCTTGAACCCCGTCTGCTGGAAAATCCAGAAGCCTGTTAGATTGCAAGCTAACCGCTAACTTAAACGATGTGGCATCAAAGGCCCCGGACACGCTCAGTGAGCGAGAGCCAAAAGCATGATTTTCGTTTTGTTTTGTTATCAACAACCTTCTTCTCTCTGTCTTGTTTTTATTTAAATTGTTACTTAATCCCAGGACATCACTCTTTTTCCATCATTTCCAATGTTTTTGTGATATTTTTACAGCAACTGTGCAAGGATTTCAATTGGTTATTCATTATTCTTACATATTATCCAAAACAAACATAGAGTAGTTGAGAAAAGCTTGAAGGTGACTTTCCCACTGATGTCATATTGTCGCTGCCTCACATCCGGCATGAAACCGGAGGCCCACAAAGCCTAGCATATACACTTATAGACGGTGTGACATTGATGGCTGACACTGATTCATAGCCGTCGCTTGACTGATATGTCTAAGTGGCCGGCACACACGGGGAGGCAAGCCGCGATGGCTTTCCTGGGCTTTTAACATTTCACATCTTGTTGGTGCCTGCCAATACAGATTGACAAGTGGAGTTTGTGTCGTAGCAGGTAACTGGCATGCATGCTCCCCTCTCCATGTGCCGACTGAAAGCTTAATATATCATTTGTCAGTCAAGGATGGCCTTTCATTCAGCCATGGCATGCCTTCTACTCGGATGCCACTCAGGGCATTGATTTCATGCAGAGGGGAATATTTAGCAGGCTCACATTGGATTTTCATTTTTTATTTTTTTCCCCCTCAGACTTCTTCATTACCGCAGCGCTACTCATTGTGAAAGTTTGCTCGAAAAGTGCCACTGTGCGCGGGTGTGTTTCCATAACTTTCAATAATCTTACATCACTTTCACACACAAAAAAAGGACAAAATGCTACTTCAAAGTTCTATAATAGTTTTATGACTTGTCATAAATTGCCATCATCATTTTTTAAAAATTCTTTTTAATTTACCACCATAAATCAAATGAGCGCTTAGCTCTTTGTGTTGTAAATGGGATTGCTCCATAGTTTTGGCATGCAGCAATCCGCCTTTTGGATCTCTGAAAAACAGACAACACACAGAAGGTAGCACATTAATTTGGGGCTATAAATTATGCACTTACTTTTATAATGTCAAGCCATAAATAAAGTGGATGCATCACCCATTGAAATTATGCACTGAAGATGAATGGGGTGGCTGTGATGGATTGTGGATCTCAAACAATGTGATCTATTTTAGTTTGGTCCCCAGACGTTTCTAAAAGGAACTCCTAATGTACTGTACGTATAAAGTTCCTCACTTGTGTTAGGTCACTCTTCGTTTTTTCCTATTATAGCATTCGGTCGTCAGGCCAACAAAGTTGTTTAATTGTTTTGTTTCATTTTCATCAGTGTTTCTCTTTGGACAATTAATCCAATTTTGGTTTTGGGGCAAGACCTCTAAAAATTGGTTCCCTAGTGCATTGTTTGAAAATAAATTACAGTTTCACTTAGCAACATATAATTTCGCAGACAGGTCCACCATGAATAGATGTGCTGTACGTACAAGTCTCAAGAACACGTACCGTAAAATGTACCGGAAGCCATTTTGCTCTGAAGCGACCACTTTGGGCTCAAAACGTTTTTTTTTTCTTTTTGTCATAGTCTTTCAGAGACAAACCTTTTTATCTTAGTTGTTATTATTTTTTATATAGATTTCAAATTCAATTTCAAATGGGAAATGGCAATATTTAACCATTTCACGTACAGCACACAAAAGAATTATTTGCAAAAGTGCTTGTTTTTCATCCCTACATAGCTCTCTAGTTTGCACCTCTAAATGATCAAAATAGAGTTGTCACCGGAAAAACCCAGTTTGGAAACTCCTGCTGTAGCTGTATGCGTTATCTGTCGAATATATTCGGACAGCTCATCCATTTTTGGCTTGAATGTATTGATGCATTTTTCCTCAACAATTACCGGTACGTTAAATCGGATGATCGGTACCAAGGAATTATCATTAACATCCTTTGTCAGGGGGCGGGATCACACTACTTTGTGTATAGCACATTTTTTATTCGCAAAATACAGAAAATAAATTAGGTTGTGTACACAGCAACATTTTTGCCTCAAAATTCAGGAACATAAGAGTGTGGTGTGGCAAAGTAAAATATAAGGATGTGTGTGATAGATTTTTGATGAAAAATATTCACTGTCATTGTTTTTGCACCGTTGTACGAGATGTTTCATTTCCAGCTTTAAGGAAGAGCCATCCAGCAAATGAAATCCACCCCAAGTCAAAGTGTGACCAGAGTTGGAATCATTCGGGGCTTAATTGTATGTAATTACATAATTAAAGGGAGGCTCTCTGTGTGTTCCAGTGAGCACTTTCCCTCCATATGTTATGCAATGCGACTCATGGTGGCAAACGCCAGGATCCGTTAGAAAGTGGGAAATTTATGGAGGTGGCAAATGTATCGTGCTTCTGTGTGAAACACAGCTGACGACAACTTTAGAAACGGGGAGAGAAAAGTAACAAACAGGGAAGCAGTTATGAATATCCATAGCTCCACATCACTCTTGTTCTGACCATGCGGCGGTGCTACTAGACGGTTACTGTGAAGTTGCAAATGTGGTTTGGATGTCAAATACTGTACAGCAGAAAAAAGAAAAAAGAAATGTCGACTTGGCTTGCTTGTTGTCTGCCTTTGCCGTAAGCCTGTGTTTTCTAGTCCGACCACTTGATAAATAAACATGTTTGCACTCTATTTGCAGCATGTATTTGGTTTGGAGTGACAATTGTCGTCGGAATCCCACACCAAGCCTTGAATCGGCCGCCATTTCCTGCATGTTTGCGTATAAAGTGGCCTTTGACGAGCGGAATAGTTGGAAATTTATCTGACTGTAGCACAAATTCCCACAACGCCATGTTATTGTTTGATTGTTACAATCGTCAGGTGCGCTGCGGCAAATCCAATTTCACTGAACTGTTCTAAAAGCAATTTTTTTATTGACTACAATAATTGTGTTTTTGCTCATCTAGCTACAGTTGGGTCCATAAATATTCGGACATTGGCGCAATGTTCAGCACTCCTGCTCTGTGCACCACCACAATGGATTTGAAATGAAACAATCAAGATGTGCTTTAAATGCAAACTCCCAGCTTTAATTTGAGGGTATTGAACGTTGCAGCAAGTGCAACACATTTTATATGTACGCCATCTTTTTCAGGGACCAAAAGTAATTGAACAAGCTAACATAATCATCAACCAGATGGCCATTTTTCAACACTTGGTTGCAAATCCGCTGCAATCAAGTTTCGGTATAGGTCTCCACCCCATCAAGACGCTGCTATTTGAAGCCGTTGCTGGTTTTGTCTCAAGATACAATGAATCGGTTATTCGTCCCGTCCCTAGTTGGCATAGTGATGGTCAAATATTTGAAATAATCCAAACTGAATATCTCGATGTTGTAGACAAGCCTCATTGGTCCTAAACAGACTGACTCCGTAGTCATCTTGTCAGGAAAGGCTCCAGTTCAGGATGAGGATGCACTAAGACCAACGTCACTGTTTTGGTTTGGAGCAACAAGTGAGAACAGATGGTTTGACGGGCCATTGGAAAAGCATAAAATTGGAAAAACAAATGTTCCGGGAAACAAACCCGTAATGTTTACTTGCTGATATTCTTAAGCGACGAAAGTGACGTCACATAAGCTCGAAAAGTTACGGCTCATCGCAAGGTAATTAAACAGTTTACTGTCGGTGACATGTAGCTGTCAAGTCAGAGCTCCTTTTTTTCCTCCCTTTTGCTTTGTCGGCCTTTTTAAGCTTCCAGTAGTGACATTACTGTCTGTCTTGTGACACTGCATATTTCCCCTCCCGATTTTCAGTCTCAAGACAACACCCTGTTTTCATAAAATATTTCCAGTTGACCCAATTCATTCCCCCACCCCACCGCCCCCACAGGATAATAAGACCTGACACTTGACTGTAAATATCTCTCAGGGCTTCATTACCTCCTTCATAAATCCATCCAACAGAGACACATTCACTCAAAGTTGCCGTACAGGTGTGTGTATCCAAGTTCACACACGATAATAAACTTTTTTTTTTTTTTTTTTTTTATGGACCAGAGCCTCCTGCAGTTGGGAGATTGCACTATTTTTGTGAGGATGCAGACTTGTTGGACACGGATCTCAGAATAGTTCATCATGGAGACTTTATGGCTGCGATGCTAGACACTTTATTGTTGTGGGCGCTGTCGGACTACAGTATATCCATGTCTGCAAAGCCGAGCTGCCCTTGCCACAAAGTCAACAGACTGCAGGGCTGAAGTCAGCGTCCCTGCCCCGTTGATTTAAGACTGCACTCACCAGAGCCTCTCGGTCCGTCTCTTTTCTCTGAGAACTGTCACTCTTATGTATAATTTGCCCCACTAAAAGAAGCGCAAGAAGGGGCGGGGCAAAAGAAGGGTGAAGGTGGGGTTGGCGGGACACAAAAAAATCTCAACTCAAACCGTGAATAATGAGCGGTTGTAAACTTTTGAGACAGAGCAAGCAAAGCGAAACGCAAAACACTCCAGCGAGAGAACTGTAATTACCCACAAAGCCTGTGAGTGCACTCCTGTTGGAGGCATTGTTATTTTGTGTGAATGACCTTTCATGTCTTTGGTGCGCCGCTACTCCAAAGCTCTGAGGGAAGCACACGTTTGCAGATTCTTGAAACCTCCTAGCAGAATCCCAAAGGACCTCAATGTCACTAGTGCTACCTTGTCGTTGAAATGCCCGTAAACGGCCCGACATATTCCGTTCGAGGACATTTGTGGGTTCAAAATGTTGTCATTAGTGGCGTCATTCTCATTCCAGCCAACATCAAAGGATCAACTCCGAAACCTCTATTTTTGTAGACAGCCTACGTGCACTCGCCTGTAAAAAATCTGGCAAGTCTTCATTTTCGTGTAGGTGCAGGCCTCCTTTAACATGTTTGGGAATTTGGCGCCCCTGCTGCGGCATGCTGGGCATTCTGGCCCACCCAGTGCTTTGTTTTACATGGCCCCCGAACACCGGTAGCAATGTCACCTGCTTATTGTGGCATGCTACTTCTTCCTGTTATTGATTTATTTGTTTATTTATTTGATTGACAGGAGTTTTGTGAGCAAAGGACTTTATTTTGGATTATCTGCATGTTTATGCATTTGAGGCTGCTTGTGCTGTTTGACGAGGAGACTAAAGGAGTATGTCAACTGTTGCTCGTGCTACAACCTAGCTAGCTGCCACGTGTTGGTGGTCAAAAGTTATGGTGTCATTATATATGTACCGTATGCGTTCTGAGTGGTGTATGAACACCCCTCGTTTACGTTTAGAAAGTGTTTTATTGATTTCATTGATTCGTGCCACTGTGATTTGTTGGTGCCAAGGTGAGGGTATGCTGTACCTCGCTCGACCTTCTCAGCCAAAGACATCTGGGACACTGCGGGCTACCCCACCGCCACCTTGCTGAGGATAAGCGTGACAGAAAAGGGATGATAAGCGTTCGACTGGTTAAACGTCATCTTTCACTTCGATGGCAATTAATTATGGTAAAGATTAGGCTACTTCATAGATTTTCTGTGTAGCTAATAATGGTTGTATCATCGGAACAGTTTGTACACTGGAACGAGCATAATCCTCTGTGATTGGGTGAGGCTTATCCAGATGTTTGAATTCCATCACAACAACCCGCTAAATCCCAAGTTTGATTTGATCTTTGTTACCTTCAAGACCACCCATAGGAAGACGGATTACCTAACGATACCCGACCCCCGGCAAATGGACGCATTACTACTATAGGATGACAGATAACGCCGAGCCAGCAGAAGCGCCACACGAGAACCTCCCCGCTTCTGAGCCTCACTGCCACCGACTGACTTTTTCAAGATTTATTCCATCAGTCAAGTAATTAACATGATTTATGGCACTGGGGTGACTGTTAGTGAGACAACAAAGGGGTGGGGGGGGGTGTTCCTCCCTCCCTAAGGAGATGCTATCAGGTGTTTTCTGCTGTGCTTGCAGAGCAGTCCACATGCAGTTGTAAATCTAGCCATTCTACATTGAGAGGACAACTCTAACCCCCCCACCCCAACTCCTTGTCACTACAGAAGGTCACAAGTTCACAGCTTGGCCTGAGCTGTTAAAAACCTGAAGGCTGAACTTCTGACCTCCATTAGTGTAAAAAAAAAGTGGGGAAAAAAGGAGAACAGTGAATGTGTTTTTTGGAGAGGAGGGCTTGCTTAAAAGTAGCAGGTAAGCAAGGACTGAGCTCAACTTCTTCTAAATGCAAAGCAATGAGTCGAGAATGTACCTAAAGGTGGAGGCTTTCGGTTTCGGTTCGGTTGAGACAATTGCGATTTGAGAAGTGAACTGGAAAAAAAAAGTATTGAATCAGAAGAGTCCTCGGGAGATGTGTACAGATGTGGATCAAACTGTAAAATGAGATGAAATACTGTTCAGACAGCTTTAGAAGACGTTTATGTTTGAATTGTGGGGGGCTTGGAACGGATTAGGCCATTTTCATGCAAAACACGTCTCGACCTACAAAGTTTTCCAGTTAGGAAATGTCTTCCAGGACCACTTAATTTCGTAAGTAGAGGTACCACCGTACTTTGTTCTGCTTTTGGTCCTACTTCAGAAGCCGTAAAACTTGTGGGTCATCCTCCGCCCATCCCAACGTTACAGAACAAAAAAGCAGGCATTGATGGCGAGCACAAAAAGGTCTGCACTGATAATCAGACCATCATCGTTTATTTGCACCAAATTGGAATTGGATGCATTGAACTGCGGTGTAAAATTCCCCAATGTCTTGACATGAACATAAATCAACTCATCGGCAAGACAAGGTCAATCACAAGAGTCTTTTGGCATCTTGTTGCATCTTAATGACAGCGTTTAATCTTCCCGTGAGAACGCTTCAGGCCTCATTCCCCGTTTGACTTTTCCCGGCTAAGAAGCCTCGATGGCAATATAGATATTGCCTGCGAGCGCTGGCACCTGTCGCCGACTGCAAACAAACATTTGTTGCAATCGCTCCTCATTCATCTGTCAAGCAAAATCAGGAGTACACCCGTAGCTTCTTTAACGACACTGCCATTTCATCCGCATCGTTGTCGCTCGCGGGCAAAAACAAATCCATAAGAACCGTTCGTCGTCACCCTGTTTACACACACTTGTGCGTTGTTTGTACCCTCTATAAAAGCCAAACGCACTTTCTTTAGGCTGCCTGTTAAATGCCCACGAGCAGATTTTATGATCTGATAAAAGATGGCATTTACTGTCGACTAATTTACCACCTGACAAAGTTTCTGATAGTATTGTGATAAAGACGGGAGAAATGTCAGGGGGGGGGGGCTTGTTGTCATCTTGTCAGCAGTTTCAAAAGCAGCTCGTTTTAATTGCAGCTCAAACTTTTTGGGTCCAAATTGTTGTCCTTGTGTATACCGCAGTCATTGCTGATGTAGCAATGAGTGCACAACAAATAAAACAACGTTGAACTGTTGTAATAGCTTCCACATCCACAAATTCTCTTATGAGTTTGATTGTTTCCTTTTTTTTTTTTTTTTGTGCTCTCGGAAGTACCGGTAAGTGGATTGACCACTGCTTCTCTTGCTAAGATTCAGCCGAACACAATTCCGTTTTATCTTTACTTTCAGCATGTCCGTTCAGGAGTCCCCACAGCGACTTACTTGACATATGCTGCGCACCGGTTTTACAACCGGATGCCCTTCCTGACTCACTCCACCCATTTATTTATTTATTTTTTTAATCCAGACTTGGGTCTGGCAGTGCTTCGGTTTTGGAGCACCGACCAAGAATGGAACCCAAGTCATTTTGAGTGAAAGGCAGCAGCATGTACCACACTACCGGTGGCCTTAATATTTATCTCGCGGTGTGCAAATATTGGCTCACAGATTCTAATCTGTAGCGTGGATCTCTTATGAGTGACAGTGCCGACATGGAGTCCATCGAAGGTGTGTTTGCATTTTGTCCCGTCATTGTCGATACACTCCTGTTAGCTCAAGGAAAATTCCTCGCAGCCCGCTGAGGAATTTTGGGCCTTGCCTGCAACTGCCGCATTGCATGACAGCCCTGTTTGCTAATTAAAGATTTACGGTGTCTCAGAGCTTTGTTAATTGCCCGTTGTACTCCGGCTTCATGTTGCCGCATTAGATTTTATGTGTGTTGTAAAGACATGGGCTTTGTTGTGTTCTCAAGCAATGTTGGTGGCCTCTTCCGTTGAAAGAATTGCATTAATTTAACCCCCCCCCCCAAAAAACAAAAAAAAAAAACAAACGCTCGTCCTCTCTATTCCAGCGCCAGTTTGATGACTGCGTGATAGGGGGAAGTGGTTCACACGTCGCTTCACAATCTGCAGGTCAAGGGTTCGAATCAAAGTCAATCCGACGTTGCCTTCATGACTCAAAATGAATTAGAAATTGCATTTCAAGAAGTTCAAAAAAATGATAGGTTGTTGTGTTTGTTAGTTTATAGCACGGGTGTCAAACTCATTTTTGTCATGGGACAGATTTTAGGTAGTTTCCTTTGGGATCTTTGTCTGCGCACATCAAAGTGCGTGTGTCAGGGGGAGCTTAAAAACTTCCACGTCATTCCTTAAAGACTTCCCTCGCTCCGCCCATTCCAGCATCCTTAATGCGAGGAAAAGCGAGGTGAGGGAATCGTTCCTTGTATGTTTTGCATGCTTTGTTGTGTCTCTTTGTGCTCGTTTTGCTCCTCCCCACCGTGTCCTTTGTCAGCACGGTGAACTCTGCCTGCACTTTGACCCTTCAAGGCTGACTTCTCAGGCATTTGGGCCTTTTTTGCATTAACAAGGAGCTGCCATTCCCCATCTCTTGCGTAAGCATGAAACGCTTGTGTGACCTTTTCACGACCCAACCTGTCGTCTTCCTCCCCCAAGGCTCAACTTTTATGAGTGAGCAAAGGGTTAAAGTCCTCAAATGCATATGACAAAGTGTATGGCTTTGCAGGTTTCACCGACAGCTTGAGGGTATAAAGTACCATCGGAATCATTTCATTTCAGTGCAGTACCATTTCGATTGTGATGGGAATGATGATACGTGTGATGAATGCTCCACTACACGTAAAAAAAAACCAAAAATATGTGAAGAACTTTACCTAAGTTAGTAATATTACTCGGGGATGAGCATAATAAACCGAGTCACCACCTTTTGTCCAGATTAAGGTTCCTCTATCGCGTTTCTTAAATTGTAGGATGATAGAGCGCTTATAAAAGTATTGATTTTACTCTTTTTAAAGGCCATATATTATTCAAAATCTAACAAATGTAACTTTCAAGCACGGCGCATTCGTGCGGTTCTGTTTTTATAAGGTCCGCGTACTTTGAACTGACCTCGTTAAGTTAAGTTCACGTTTTCAAATTTGACCCCTTTGGTTGGACAACTCATCTGAAAGAGTGATTTTTACCTTCGGGCGCATGTTAACAACTGAAAACATTTATTGGTGTGCGAAAATGTGTTACACACTCTAGTTACAATAGCAATATTTGAAAGAGATTTTACAGTGTGTGAGCAGCACATTTTGCTTTTTTGCTAAAGCTTGAATCAGTTAAGGAATGTTGCCAATGTAGGCTATGTCAAGGCTTTATGTGGCATACAGCATAAAGCTACATGTACTATGTTATGGCCACGTGAAGCTCGTGAAGTTTATGAGTCAAACCTATCCATCTCGTTGGCATAGCAACCAGAGACCTGGCTGTGTGGCCCCGCGGGTCTCGAGGCTGGAACAGAGGACAGTTACACATCTACAGACTTGCATACATTAGGACTGGAACAATACGAAAATAATTTTGAAACGCTAGTAATGAAATAATGGATATAGTCATAGTGAGTACACGTCTCATCACACATAGTATATTCACGACAATCTTTGCTGTGGATGTAAAACATCCATCCATCCATCCATCCATTTTCTGGTGCATTTATCCGCATATTTTTGGAATGTGGGATTGGAATCCCGAACATCTAACCTGTGAGGCAGATGTGCTAACCACAAGTCCACCCAAACAAAACACATAACTAACCATTACGTGGTTTTAATTCTTTTTAAATTTTACCAAGAACAACAGAAAACCTTTTTTCTTTTTCCTCCCAGCGTTTTATTGGACAGCGACCATATGCAGGATAAGTCGTCCAAAGCTATGGAAGTTGAAATAGAAATGTAATTTGTGGGAACGAAATAAATCCCAACACACTTCACGTCTCTGGGAGTCATTCCAATGAAGGACTGTATATTTTGCTTGCTAAGAAAGCACATAAAGCTGTGATCTATTTCAGGGGAAGTATTGAAATGTCTACACTCAACACAATGTTGTATGTGAAGATGATATCCAATAATCACACCCCATTACATTTACTTTCGGCGCCGTTGTGTTTAACTGTGTGTAGTATGTGCGCGGACGCATTCATTTGGGTGCAGTCATGCATATATTTGCACGCTCAGATTTGTGTATCCAATGCATGTGTTGAAAAAGAGTTTGAGCAGTGTATGATGATCACTGCCAGGCTCTGCCCATGCTGCGTTTGCCCCCCCCCTCACCACGTTAAAAAAAAAAAAAAAAAAACATGAGATGGAATATTCTCATCGAAACAAATTGATATAATGACCAAGTGTGCCTTGTTATCTTCAAGCTCCATCAGGGTGGCAAACTTCTGAGGGAAAGCCAAATGTCTTGGAAATATCACCAGTCATTTATCAAGTGTTGCTCATTAGCATAGCGCCTACACAGGCGGTGCGGAACTCTAAATTAAAAATAAAAAAAGTGGCCGTTTGTGACTCGGTTCCATTTTAAAGAAGCATCACTTGGCAGCCTTTGCAACCTTGATGTGACTATGACCTGGCAGCTATTCCACCACTTATATGGTATGGAAAATACGAGTAGAGTCCTTTTCCAGCCCCGCCACCTTTCCCCAGCGCACACTTTTCTTTTTTCTTTTTTTTTTACCGTTTTGCATAGTTGAATGTCATTACCTCCCAATTAGTGCCTACATGCTAGGCAAAGTTCACACTTATGTTTTAATATTATGGAGGAAGTCTAAAATGCATGTTAATACTTTATTTAAGTCAAAAGAATTTCATTTATAGAGTACAGTACATATTCATATCCAGCCTTTTTACTATGAGAATAAATTGCCGCTTCCTCTAGTGTGCCTGCCTTACAGTCTGGCAGACCCAAATGAAAAACTATTTCTTCTCCTCCTAATGTAGAAGACTCAATAAGATGCTGTAATATTAGTAATTTTACAGAGAGGATAAAGAACATGTGCCTGTAAGTATTGTTATATTATCTGTAATAATGTGTTGTTCTGCCATTCGTAGCTTAAAGGATTCTAAAACTGTGATTGTCGATGCTAACTATTATCACGTTAATGACCATGTGGTAACTTTCCGCTAACGCGTTATTTTTAAGACGACATTGTTTGCTTTTTTTTTTTAAATGTATATCTTTTGTGATTATTTTTCCAACATCAATTGGGAGTGACACAAAACAGCTTCATCTTTTTTTGGATTGTTCATGATTTGCCAAACTGATGCTAATTGTGAAGTGAATTGAACTAAGCCGACTGTCACTAAAAGGCTCTCGCAACTCAAGTTTACGCTCTCATGTCAAAGCAAAAAAAAAAAAAAATCTTGAATCTTTCTTTTTGGTGTCACCAGTGTGCTTTCAAACCGCTGCTGACATTCAAAGCAAATCAAGACAAAAAGGCATTTCTGTCATGTAGTGACGAGGAACTATGCAAAAAAGGAACTAATGCTAAAAACAATCAAAAGTAAGGTGCTTCTGTTTACTCTCAGTGCCGTCATCTGTGTGAAACACAAAATCCAATTCCGCTTGGGACTAAACGTTCGTATCTGCTAAAACATATTTTTGCCCAAAATGGATCGCATAAACTTTGAGATCTTTGTAGCAATATTAGCAGATAACCAAGTAAATCAGTGTGTGTTGAGAATCGGTGTCTAGTGCCCTTTGAAAGTAGAAAGTGCAATTATATTATTTTGTGTGACACCTTTTTTTCAGTCATTAAGTAAAATGAATGTGTTAAAGTCCTGCCAGTAATTATTATACCATACCATCATTACTCTTTTTAATCTGCCACACCCTGGAGTCCCAGCAGTCCCTGCAGTGTAACAATTCAACCCCGGCCGATGCCCCTCCGTAGCGCGATTGGTCGATTGCGTTTATGATCCGTCCTGAATAGCCATGGAGCTACGACAACGGTAGAAGGGCTACATTAATTAGGAGGTGACCGCATACTCCATTTTTCCTTGTCACATTGAGCGCGGTCCCAGGTGACGGCAACGGAGAAGGTGGCGCAGTCCAGATGAAGCGCACCCACCCCCTGCATCCAGCAAAGCGAAATAATGAGTTTCCGTCCCCCTTTAGCCACCGCCTGCACGGTGATATACAACTTGCAATTAAGCATGGCTTGCTGATCCGGTGATTAATGCCTCTTGTGGCGCTCGTGAGGGGACTGAGCGCGAGACTAGCGGACTGACTCAGTCCGCCTGTTTATATTCCCATCATGGCCGCACCGCTCAACCCCGTCCTCTAACCCGCGCTACCGCTCACACACTTATTCTTTTCCTCCCTCTTAACCGCTCGCCATTACCGGGAAGATGGAGAGGACTATTTGCAATTCAGTAACCTTTATGACAGTGCACTCTTTAATCAGAGGCCCATATTTCCTTGCTAGTGCAACACATTCACAGTAACACATATCAAGTGGTGGGCGGAGGCCCATGAAATACCCGGACCGGGCCAGTTGGAGAAAGTGGCTTATCTGATTTACAACCCTTTGCCTCGGCTTCATTTGTTGTTGTTGAAGGCTTTTAATTTTTACGGCGGGACAGCACTAAGTAAATTGTGCCTTGTTTAAGAGGACGGGACTTTTTTTTTTTTTTAAGAGGGTGCTAGAGGGAGGTGGTGAGGATTCGGACAATTATCGAATCGTTAGAATGGAATATACTACGTCTGTGTGGCTATTTGTTGGATGCCATTTGCGGTAGCGAAGAGGACGTAGCACATGGCAATGAAGCAAATAAAACTGTTCACATTGATCGAACGTTAGGAGGTTGATTGGGAGTGTATTTTGTAGCGGGACCGTAGTTAAATACAATATGTAGTGATTTGCTCCGCATTTTTAACAGACAATGGGATAGGGAGTGTTCAGTCAAAAACTGTAAAGGCACTCGAGCATCTTTCATAATTAAAATGCTTCTCGAGCAAACGTGTTTTGTTTACTGCATCGCTGTACATCAAATGTCATATTCATGTAGATTTCGATTTTTGAGTTCATTGTCTTGTACCATCGAGATGACAGAAAATGGAATACATTTTGTGTGAAGTGCTTTGACTTAAGACAAAAGATCAACAAATAGCTTTCAGACAGAATCATTCAGTCCCGGCAAAGAGAGTTCAACGCTAATGCATGGGTAGAAGCTGTGCATAACTAGCATAGAATAGAATCAAATATGCTTTTGTCAGCCCTTCAATGCCTGCTTTAAAAACGCGCTTGTTGTTACTTGTTGTTGTTGTTGGAGAAGTGAGAATTTGAAAATGTAAACACTAGCAGAGATTTAAAGCAATAACATGTTGCATATCATCACCAGCCATTTTTTCTTTTTTTTTTTTTTCCAGCAAATACAAAAATAATTCGACTGTATTTATGAAGATCCCAGCCAATTTTAGCAGAGCTGGACAGCAGCACTTTTTTTTTTCTTCAAACTTTCGTTTCAGCCGATATTTTAATCGGGTAACAATGTGTTTATCTGTTTCGGAGTTATTCTGAGTATTCATTAACATTATCAGTGTCTTCAAAGAAATCCATTATCCGAACGGCTTATCCTCGCTCGGGTCACGGGCGTGGTGGAGCCTATCTCAGCTGTCTTCGAGCATTAGTCGCGGTACGCCCTGAACTGGTTGACGAAAACATGTTTGCGTACGTACCGTTCTTTAACCAGCCGACTGTTTGAGAGTAAATCAATAGTGCCTCTGCTGGCTGCAGCCAAGTAAGTCCACTCTATGCCTTTTGACCCCATTGCATCATGATACTATTCATCACCAATTCCGTGCCATAAGTTAGGCACCTCCCTAATCATGATAGCATTCTCTTTCGATTAAATTTGACCCTGAAAAATAGCGTGGCACCACTTAGGTCTCCTTCCAACAAGTGGCGAGGATTGTATTGCTATTGTGTGACTGAAATGGTCCATTCTGTTTGTGTTGACTTTACCAGTCCTTTTTTTTTTTTTGGAAGTAATGAAGGCTCTATATTCCCTGTGTCCTCTCGAGCCCTATTGAGCTGAATGAGCGACACACATCCCGCACAGCGCAAGGGCAATTGCCCCCCCGCCCCCACTCCTACCCCCCCTCCCCTTTCTCCCACTACCACATCCTCTTAGCTGGATCATTTCCCTTCACACCCAGACGGGCTTTGTAGTGGCAGCATCATTCTCCTCACTTTCACCCTCCCTTCATCTTTCCTCTCCTCTTCCTTCCTCCCTCATTCACTCCAACTTTCATAAGCTCACTAAAGCATGGCCTTCAATTCCCTTGTTCTACTGTTTTCACTTAAGATCAGGAGTGATGAGCAAAAGGTTTCTGGCTCAATCCTTGAGCAAAGGCTCGGCGTGACAGGGATTATTATTTATTTGTCATCTTGGATGTAATAAGCTGTAGGTACAGACTGGAGAGCCGGTGATTTATTGCTCTGTCGAGCGCCAGTAGCAGTCCGGCCGCTGGGGCGTGCAGGATGAATACCGACCTGTCACTCCCGTCCATCCGTCTCTGCGCGCCCGCCGCCCTCGCAACGCCGCCCCATTTCATGCCAGAATACATAAACAATCTTTCATTACTCGGAAGGCTTTTTTTTTCATATTTGCTCTTCACAGGACACAAAGTTTGAATTTATTCATGGATTCCTTTTTTTTTCTTATTTTTGCATCCACCCTCTCTCTGTGTTCCTCCTTGTACTGCGCTTTTGTTTATTCTTCACACTTTTCGATGGATGTTGTCAGATGGAAAATATCATGCAGTTGCTGGTTGCTGGCTATTTTTTTTTAATGCCCCGCGTCCAAGGGAATGATAATTTTAGTGTGCAGATCACTGGTGATACTCCTTGAAATATGACTTGAGCTCTCAACTTGTATCACATTTTTTTGTCAAGATACAGTTTCAAAGGCCCTTGGTGGCAGCAGTGCACATTCCACTGGCTGGAAATGTGAAGTTTTTTTTTTTTAAACCGTAACATAGTTGACGAAACACTCTTACTTCATTAAAAGGGTAAGTCACGTCATAAATGGGATTTACAGTATGTTCAATGCGGCCCCACTCGCCTAAACGCAGTCTTGTGATTAATATTGGGAATGCCACATGACCAAAACCAAAAATCAGGTGATTCATGCTTGGACGTAACCTGAACCCTTTGGCTCTCTGGCGTCCTTTTCAGTCAACAGCAGGTGCCAAAATTGCCACCCCCTGTGATGGATGAAAGCAATTTGATTTTCATATTCCTCATGCGCGATATTAATCTAAATGCTTTCTTTAGTTCAGTGGCGGGCACATAAACGCATTGTAAATACATTTTTTGACTTGACTTTCCCTTTCATGTAATATTGGCGGACAATTTAAAATTAGGAAAATAAAGATGATTGACCGTAAAAGTGATTTTCCCAGGCATGTGTTCAGGTCAAAATAGGGTTGCAAAATTACCGATTAGCTGAAATACCTTGTAAATGAAAGCTCATAGCAGCGATGATGTCCTTTCGGGCCCAGCAAAATTTGGGCGGTACAATTTTGAGTTTGAAGGAACTCTTGGGTAGCTGAATTATTGCGTCGGTACATTTATGCAAGCGGCAGGCACCTATGAATTTGTGCAGGTTGGGACTATCGCCTCATGACCTTGTGGAGCTGACTGACTGGAGTTTTACGTTTTATGACCAGTCGTCAACTTCACTGCTTTGCTCTGTCCGTACCCAGTAATGAGAACTGAAATGTCTTGCAATACGGGGTCACCCATCTGTGTACCGTACACGCTTCATATTTGGTTGCAAAGTTTGTTTGGGAAGGTCTCCTGAAAAAAAGCTCAAATTACCCTGAAATGATCCATTTCAAACGAACATTACAGTCTTTCCTCTTTTCTATTCTTACATTCCTTCTTGACACGTTTTTGTAGGTTGATTCATGACACAACTACCAAAGTTCAGATTGACAAGTCAAACTGGCTTTGGGGTATCCATTTTCAAGGCCATTTTGCTACTGAGTTGGTTCATTTATGACATTGCTCTCTTGTACAACATGATTGACAACAGATACACATGATATATCTATAATTGGAGCCCCCCCCCCCCCAACATCCACCCCCTTAATCCATTTAAACAGCCACGTAATATTCTCTTCAGACAAACCAAGTCGTATATGGTTTTGTTAAATCCAATCACATCCCATTTTAAATGGCTCTCTTGTGAGATTATTTATAAACCTGATAAATGAGCGGAAGTGAAGATGCAGGGGGGGGGCGACCTTAATAGATCGTCTTTGGTTGTCCTCGACGTTCCTTGTCGATACGCATTTTCATTTCCTCGTTCCTTAAGCGCTCTCCGCGGGCACCGATTGGCTATTGCGGCGCTTGCTTTGTAAACAGGGTCCCTCGTTTATTAGGCACCTTTATCTTTGAACGGGTGCTGTGAAACCACAGCAGCCAGTCGGAGGACAGGGGGATGATTAAGAGCTATTAATTTTGGCGAGCTGGTAAATAAACTGACCTGCTTCCAGTGTCCTCTGAAAGACTGCGGACACTCCCCACTCAGGCACGCACGGAGCGTGTGTCTGTGCTTGTGTGTGTGTGTGTGTGTTATCAGCACAGTGAATGGTGACTTTTAGTTAGAGGACGTCCTGTAGGTGGTGATGCCTCACACAAGCAATGAGCTGAGACTACTCATTTGGACCCTGAATAAGACGCTGACAGTCGCCATTTATTCCTGGATCATTGTATGGTGGCCAGACAGCTTACTGCTGTCTAATTAGCGCCGACGGATTGGAAACTGCATCAGCAGTCAGGCTAGATTGCTTCCTTTGTTTTCGTGTGAATCACAACTACACTCAGTCCACACCTCACTTTTTCTATTGAGGGCTGGAGATCTTTTTAAAGGAATGAAAACCAGTTGAATCTTTTTGAGTCCCAATGGCACTGTCGGGAGTGCATGTTAGCAATAGCGGAAAGTATGGCAAATGAGTGGTTAGCATGAACCTGAATCTCTTGACTGTGAGGTAGAATTGATCACCAAGCTTCATGTCTCCACTTCATGAGGATGTTATTTTTTAAACACATTTGTTGCTTTTCTTTGCATGTCATTAGGTTGATAGCTATTTTCCCAAACACGCTGTGAAAAGATCGTTTCATAATGCAATGTTCATAACAAGTCAAATGCCGCAAAGTACAGCTGCTTCAGACCACACTCTCCCCTATTCACATTCAAACTACAAATGGTGAAATACATTGTTCTCGATAGACAGTGACCTCACGTAGTAATTAACATTTCAGTTTGAGAATATTTTAAGCAAAGGCGGCCCGGTAGTCCAGTGGTTAGCACGTTGACTTCACAGTGCAGAGGTACCGGGTTCGATTCCAGCTCCGGCCTCCCTGTGTGGAGTTTGCATATTCTCCCCGGGCCTGCGTGGGTTTTCTCCGGGTACTCCGGTTTCCTCCTACATTCCAAAAACATGCATGGCAGGCTGATTGAACGCTCTAAATTGTCCCTGGGAGTGAATGTGAGCGTGGATGGTTGTTCGTCTCTGTGTGCCCTGCGATTGGCTGGCAACCGATTCAGGGTGTCCCATGCCTACTGCCCGAAGACAGCTGGGATAGGCTCCAGCACCCCCCGCGACACTTGTGAGAATTAAGCGGGTCAGAAAATGGACGGATGGATGACTATATTATGCAATTTAGTGGCCTTTTGCCTTCAGCTATAGAAAAAAATCCAATGTGAACTCCTACTACTTACTACTACCACCAAAGCCTTGCAGATTATACTTTTTTTCTGCTTGTTTTTCTGTTCTTATCTATCGAGTGGGTTTCTTTTGTCTTTTGTCAGCCTCTCCGCAGCTAGATTGGATGTTCAGGTCAATAAGGTCCACATCGGTGCTGCTTGCAAAGCTGCAAACCACCACTGACACGCAGCTGATCAAGCCTTAATTGAGTAGACATTTTCTCTCCGTGATTTCTATCGATGCGCAGCGGAGGGAAAAAAAAGTGAGTCTCTATTGAGCTGGACTTCTGGGAGTCAACATCTGATGTGTTTAACTTCTCTGCTGTCTAACTCTACTCTCAAACGTTCGTGTATTTCTTCCGATGTTTGCTTCGGAAACACTCCTTGCTCGGTGCGCACCTTTTGTCGAAGCTGAGCTGAGATGCGGTGAGTGGTCCATGCTAGGTGGGTTGCAGTATTAGTCTTTTGTGCTTGCCGGTGCAATAGATGCCGACATGCATCAGGGCTTCTGTCAGTGGTTCAACAGCGATGCAGATGGGAGGTGAAAAGCTCCGCGGTGGCGCGAGGCTCTGACGAGGCCAACGACGCCTTTTACCACGCACACTCTCTACCTTTCCACCTTTGTTACCGCCGCAGTCAGGACCGATCACGGGCTGTGACAAAGCGCAGGGATTGATGGATGGACAGAGCTGCACAGTGGATGAGGGGATGGATGAGGGCGCAGGAGGGAGTTTAACACTGCAAACAAAGACGGACAGAGAGGAACGACCCGCGTCGACCGTGCGGCAATTTCGCCCTCCAATCAACCAGCTAGCTGCGGCCCTGCTAGCTGTGAGAATAAAGTACCCCTGTAAAACACACCATGGGCACACATCGCTGGTGTGCGATGAAAAAGCAAGTACAAGGGGGACATATTTGGATATTTGCCCCCTCTTTTAAGTGTTGCTAAATTTTCTCATGGTTCATCACGGTACCCTTGACAGGCTGTGGGGTTGGACTGAGTGCTGAGTCGTAGAAGCTCAAAGGTGCACTCATTTTCGGCCTGCGGTCTCACATGGATGCCATACGTTCCCTCCCAAGCTGTGACATTCTTCTTGGGTCCCTTACGTTTCTCAAAATCAAGATCTGACACGTTTTTTTTTTTTTTCTTGCTCGGTCAGGGCTTTCTGCGGATAAAACGTGGACAAGCGTGCGGTTTTTGAGCACATTTGTGGCCACAGCAGACTTGAATAATGCGTCCCTGCTGGGCCTGGCTTTGTGCTCCCTCCCAGACCACATGTGCCATGTCAGACCATGATAGAAGACGACACGCTGTATCACACTGGGCACACCAGGATTAAATATGACAAGGCGGCTATTATATATCCTAGATGCCTAGCTAGCCATACGAACCGTGTCAAATTGTGCAACAAAGGTGGTTGTACGTGACAAAAAAATTTAAGGATTGTGTTATTCTGGGGAAATTCATGCTGGACTGTCTGCTTCCCGTCCCACTATAGACTGCCTCCCAACTTTTGTTACCTACTGTCACATTTTGTTGCATTCACCCAATTTTACTAATGCTAGGTTGAGACCGGGCACAAAATATCGCATTGCTCAACGTGTCTCGCGTGCTTTTGTTCATGTGGGAGTCGGTTGTCTGCGATTCAACGCCACCAAAAGTTTACATCAGCAAACCGCAGCAAAATTGGCAAGAAGCAAAATTCACTTCATCGCGCTGCCCGGCACAGATTGTGTCAACTGCATGGACTATATATGAGAACGCAGTGCCAGAAACGCAGCATCGTTGGGCCCACAAAGTTTCTCACCTATATTCTGACTTTGTGACAATTTTTTTCGCAATGTCACACCATGGCATCCACGGCAATCACCACCTGACATGTTTGCCAGTCCCATCCCCTTACCTTGTCTCGTTTTTTTTTCGTGTTGGCCTTTCTGTGTCCGCCGGCATCATGTAAATGTCACCTATCCAATTGGGTGTTTTGATCATGAGATGACTCCTAATTACTCGTGAAAAAAAAATAGTATTTGTCAAGAAAGAAGCCATATAGAGCAAGTCGCCAACCTGCGCCCATTTAGGACGCCTTGTTGTGCAACATTTTTGTGCAACTAATTTCTGGTGAGGGAGTGCTCTCTCATTACAGGTCCTACCTGTACTTCATTACTTATCAGTGGTGTCGGGGCGGCCTGCTCAGATTAAGACAAATGCCGTTGGCCCCAGGAAACTGCGATTAGAATCACACTCATTACTCAGGGCCCGGTGACGGAAGCAATTTAAAATCCCCATCTTTACAGTACATGAGGGAGGGCAAGCCCCTGCTGTCAAGGGAGGAAAGACCCCCCCCCCCCACACACACACACACACGTACACGCTCACACATCAACATGAAGTAATACAACCGCACTTGTCCAGCAAGGACACCTGAAGGCCGGGCCCTGGTGTGACTTAATTGACTGTCTGGCTTTTCCTCGTGGCTTTTAATTTATTTAAACCAAAGACTAAGGCAGACTGTTTGGCGGTTTCCATGGTGCTCCAAAGTACCTGCATTTGTCGGAACCTTGCAAGAGTGCATGTGTCACGACCACTGACCTCAGAACAGTCAATATGTGCCGATCAAATGTCAGTGGGATTGATCCAGAGCATGAACTATGTGTACGCCTTTGAATGCACATACTGTAGCTGTTAGTCAATGAAGGGTTGGTATCAGTGACAGACATGTGTCGATCTTCATCATGTCTTTTTTGTCTAAGAGTGGGGGAAATACGCTTCTTGATGATTTGAGGAGTTTCCAGCTGCTCACTGTGTCCCTAGGTGACACTTGTCCGGATGAATGCCAGTCAGGGTCAGCTGTAGGGTGGCTGTCGCTCAATAATGAATGATGAAGCCATCAATTAGTAGCTGTTCCTATGGCAACGCTATCTTGGTAATAATAGCACAACACTTCCTTTTCCCCCGTGAGTCTGGAAAAAAAAATGTAGTATACAATACCCTTGTTGGGTTTAATGTTTTGGTTTTGCTGTTGAAAAGACTAAACAAGACAAATTTATTTCTGCAACAGTTTGATATGGAAATAATAGTAAGGAAAAATGAATGGCTAAAATGAAGTTATCTTGATTTACACTGGACCAAAATGGAATTCTTGTTGGCATGACGGTGTCATGTCTGATAGCAGCTTCCTCACAAGGTTATAAAGTTAATACAGATCTCATTTTTTGTTTCTTCCCCCATTTTATCATTTGTGTATGATTTTCACAACTGTAGCCCCAACAAAGTGCCGATTTTAGCCTCCGACTCATCTTAGCTCTCCAGTCAGCAAAAACAACAACAAACTTTAATTCTGAACAATATCAAGACAAAATGGTTACAGTCCCATCTTTCAAGTTCTTCAAGTTCCATCTTTAAATGCATGATACTAAAAAAGATCCACGATGCTATTGGTGACAATTGGAGAATACTTGCATTTTCGGTCCTTTTACATTGTGCCGTCTATGCATTTTCTTCATTATTAATATCGATGACAACAGCGCAAACAAAGCAGCCGATTACCGTGACGCAAGCACCCTTTTTAGTTGCTGCAAGGGTGAGACAAGTACAAATGACACCTGCCTGCTCTGCCTGTATAATAGAGAATGGCATTGACTGATTGATATTGTAATTCTGGCAGTGAAGTAATGTTTTACAGCATGCCTAAAGACAGTGGTAGATGGCCCTCCCCGCTGAGCACCTTTTCTTCTTTATGGATCTGCCAAGCGCTGAGGACTGGTTAAATGCTGTCAATCATTGATTTTGCACTCTGACAGCAGAGTGATAGCTGCCTTGATTGAAGGAGTCTGGCTTTTGTCTTTGTCTCCTATGCTGCAAAAAAAAAAAAATCCTTCTTTTACCACTCCACCCCCAATCCCGCTTTTCTTTCCCGCTCTCGCCTTTTTCAGCAAATGAGCATCAACGGTCCATGAAATAATCAATGCTGATGATCCATCTTGGAGCCTGTCGATATGTTAATGAGCACGCCTCATCGTTATTGCCGCCAGGTCATAAATCACTGCCTCTTACCAGAATGCACAGCAGCTGGTGCAGCAAACCACGGGCCAGGAATAAAACACTGTCTTTTTACGATTAATGTCCAAACATTCGGCTGCCCTGTGCCTTGATTGTTTTCACATGCCAAAAAAGTGCGACAGATTGTAAATCAATAAAACAATAAGACAGAGTGTTTTAATAAAGGGAGCAGTTGCGAGTAAATCATTGCGGTTCCTGGGTAAGAAATAATTGGATACCTGCTTCGCGCAAGTCTTTTTTTTTTTTTGTAGGTTACAAATGCCTTTGTCGCTGTGTGCTGGGAGACGATGCAGCGCTTGCTTTTTCAGCCTTACATTTTTCCCTCGCAAATAGCTTCGAACAACCACCATGTTTCCATTAACACCATTGCACAGAGCATCTTGATGTAAATATGTCAACTTTTGTATTCTAATATAATGAAAACAATGTATTAGCCAAGTATTCATTTCTGATTGCCTTTTCACAGCCTGCTTCAGGACAGATGCTTTTTTTCTCTTCGAAATAGTGTCACACAATTCTGACAACGATGCTGCAGCAAACACATCAGAAGGAACAAGACATTCTAATGAATAACAAGGAGAAGAATGAGTTTCTCCTGCACTTACCCCTCAGGATTAGAGCTGTTGACTAATTTCACTAAAGAGGAGACCATGAGGGCCACGGGAGCAATTTGGAAAATGTGAAGTTACTGCTGCAGCATCCCGAGCTATAGCTGAGAAAGAGCCTAAGCTGAGCTAACAAATAACAACAATGGGGCAGAACGACGGTATCCCATATTAACTTATTTGGAGCTGTTGACTCATTTTCTTCAAGATGAGACTCCTCATGTGGGCGGAAGCAAAGTGGAGACTGTGGAGTTAATACTGGATCATTCTGACCCAATGTGCAGCTGCAGGCTAAGCTAAGATTAGCATATCCTCATTCATGTGTTTTTCCTCATCGTTTCTTGCTGGCTGAAATTTAGGGTACCTAATGTTTTATGTTTGGTTGTTTTGTTGTAGTCTTTAGCACACAACAGGAATTTTGGTCCTTTTTTTTATCAACTCAGAATTGCTGAACCTTTGGGGCGTTATAACTCGAAGGTACCGCTGTGTTATGAGCTGGTAAACAGTAAAAACAACAAGCGGTATTTCCTCACTCTTTTTGTTTTCATCTTCAAACATCCAAGTGCAGTGTGCGAGCCTCCCTTTGGTTTCCAGAACCAAATAGCATGTGCAGGCAGTGGACACTCCAATTATTCACAGGCACCGAATTGACTTCAGCCTCTTGACAGCTCGAATTCCTGTGGCCTAAATCACGCTGGCAATAAAGCACAGCTCTGCATTTTTTCTCCCTGGCTGCTAAGTATTATCATGATGAATCTGCTACTCGGGCGTGTGCTGGCTCGAGGCGGACGCAGCAGCAGTTGTTTAAGTTTTCCAAAATAAATAGAGAATAATTCAACAGAGACAGATATAGCAGAGAGGAGTCTGGGTAATGGCAGAGTTTGACTTGTGGAAGTTGCCTTTCTAAATTGTTTTTGTTACTCAGATAAGGAACATTAACTCCAGATGTCAAGCCGAGTAAATAATGTATCAGTCCACTTCAATGAGGAAAATGGAGATTTCTTTTGAACCATCATCTATCAATATCTGCGCTCTTCCTACACGTCTGAATGTTCTAACCACAGAGCCATGTCAAATTTGATCAGTTTTCCACTGCGTCTTACCGTTTGGGAACAGATGGGCCCTGTGCGTCAATGTGTTAACGTGTTGCCCTACAACATACACGATCATTTAATGAGACCCGGCTGCCATTTATTGTTACTTAAAGAGAAGGCTTGCCATTTCTTTTTCACATGAATGCTTACAACTTTAGGCAAACTAAGCTAGGTAATCTCGAACCATTCATAATTCTGCCTGTTTATCAAGCATTTGATTCACCTATACAATTGGCTTTTTAGCTATACATCAAGCCAGCTGTCTACATGTCTACCTAGCAATCTAGCTTTCAAAGTTGCTATCCCTATTGAGCTGGCTATTTACCGCTTAAATTTGCAAGTAAGCTCATTAAATAACTTGATAAGTTATTTAATGAGCTTACTTTCTACCTTCCAAGTCAGCTCTTTACCTATCAAGCCAGATAACTATCTATTGAGTTTACAATGTAGGTCCTGGACCAACTATCTACTTGCCAAGCCATTTATCAAGCTATTTACTGTGCTAGCTATCAAGCGAGATAGTGATCAAGCTAGCAATCTGGTTATTGTCTTGCGTGTATTACGTTAAGCATTAAGCTAGCTGTCCACCAATTCTTCTAGCGATCAAGCGAACTTATGTTGAGAAAGCTAGCTACCGATCAAGCAAACTATCTTTCTAGTCAGTCGTTTGCATGAGCTCATTGACCTTGTAATTTTTGAAAACGGTTTCAACATAGCACGTCATTTCAATATAATGACATTCAGAATTACACATGCTTGAGGCCACCTGGGAATAACTGTTGATAGGGACAATCAGCAAGGAGTGAAAATATATTTAACACCTTTGGCAGTGGAGCAGAGACTGGCCCACCAAAACCTCTATTAATTCGTAGCTAAACTCGCCGGTGCCGGCATGGAAAATTAGTGTGAATCCACCGCACTTGTGGCATTTTAATGAATGTTAATTAGGCTCCGTAAGCGTAACCCAGAAAGAGAGCCGTTTTACTGGTATGGCATTAGCGCACATGCACAATATCACACGCGCTTTCACAAACATCACACCTGATAATTATACTTTTGCTAACCATCAGCTAGGGGTGTAGTCCTGCCTCCTTGCTTGTATTATGATAGTTATTACTCCTTTGTTTTTGAGGAAGTATACATGGTATAACACGGAACACTTAATGCTTGTATTGAACATTTGCACTAACATGGGAATGTACAAAAAGAACACCGCCTGTTAATGCAACATCTCATGTTTTTAGCTGCATGCCGCATGTCACATGTTTGCAGTTTGCAGGGATGGCAATCATATTCACACAATATACTTAAGTAGCAAATCCTTGTGTAAGAACTGTAGTACTGAAGTACTGATTCTACTGCTTTACTTCAGGAAAACTAAAAAGTGCAGCTTATATTTTAGTAAGGAGTAGAAAGTCCACGTATCTGTTTTCAACTCTAAGAAGTAAAGAAAATTGTCAGAAAAAACATGTAAAGTACAAATAAATGAAAAATCAACTTCTGTACAGTAATGAAGTATCTGTACTTCCCACAACTTGACAGCTTTGCACATCAGCAGTGTGCGTCACTGTCATGGCATCCTCCCTGGGCTGTAACGTAAAACTTTTGTGGCTTTGGGCACTGCTCACTTTTCAATCATCGGGCTGGCGCATCATTGGGTCATGTTAAAACACACAGCAAAGCAGTCGGGGCCCCTGCAGCATGTTAGTACCTCGACTCTTGCCAGCAATGTCAACTCTTCTTTGAGGTTGATTTACACAGTTATTGACAGCTATAATTATTATGAGGGTAATAATTGCGGCTTCAAACCACCAAATGTTGTGAGAACGACCATGACTCTGGTGCTTTTATACAGTGCCAGTAAAATTATAGATAAGTTTAATATACTGCATGGAGTACCAGGCGTCTAATACGGTTAAAACGCCACTGTAACTGTCAACTTTACAGATGTCGTTCGTGTCTGTTGTCTAGGTGGTGAATGTTGTGAGAATGACGTTTGGCTACACATACGAATGTTTACCCTTGTTTTTTCTTGGCTGCATTACTTCTTTTTATTTTTGGTCGCAAACTGGAGGTGGCAATTCCGCAATAATTCCAGCAAAGCTCCTGAAGCTCAAGAAAAGTAAGCAACAGTGGACGTTTACATTTTTCTTCACGGGTATCCCGCCGGAATCACACGGGATGGGAGTCAACGTTCCCTTTTTTTTGGACAGGACAGCATTTTTGTCTGTAGTAGTGGGATAGAATGGGAGTGAAAATTCACTCCCGTGTAAGCCTTAAACCCACACTTTGTCAGTCAGGCATTTTATATGTGCTAGGTTGTTCTTCCTCAGACACAGTGGTTACAACAACAATTAAAAATCTCATTGTCGAAATGTTGGTAAAATGCAGAGATGGTTATCTTTTGTTTGACAAAATTCCTTCATATAGAAAGTTAATATTCACTTTATGATGAAAAAAAAAACCTCAATTTACCGTCACTAATCTCATGACGGCAAACTGGTTGGATTAACGGTGCTTCTGCTGATTTCAGTCAAATTGCAGACTCCGACTGTTTTCCCCTCAGCCGCTTCAAAACGATCGACATCGATCCAATCGATCCACAATCGATTCCACACAATTGATAGAATGAATCATTACGTGCATGCCAAGTATCTTTGAAGTTGTGCAATTTAGTCGAGGTCCCATTGATGGTAGCTGGCCCTCAGGTGACTTGTGTACAAAGCTCCCATTTGTCCATGATTAATAACATGAGTCGACGTTGATGCTGATGGATGCATTCCACATTGAGAAAAGCTGAAACACATTAAAATGTACGGTATGTAAATATTCATTTTCTTGACACTGTATATGCATGAGGGACCACTGTTGTTGTCTCACAAGGCACCAAGCTTTTGGCTCAGGCCTTGGGGCTCTCGCCATGAAACACTTTATCATGTTTTTAGTCCTCATGAATAATTAAAAAAAGAAAAAAAAGGAATTACTTGCCATGTACAAAATTCATATGCTGGCACAGCGAGGGAGGGTGCGGTTGATACACGAAAATTAATTTTCCTTTCTCCGTGAGTGTGACGGGAAATCAATTAATCTTGATGTATTATTTCACGCCGGGCAGGGCGGCGGCGGCGGCACAGAGAGTGGCTACAGCTGTTCTCATTGGAGAGGTCATATATTATACTTGGCGGCTTTGACAGCTGCTGAAGGAAAAGGCTGAAGGATATCAGGCAGGTGTAGCAAGCTGGCAAATAAATAAATATTCTGATACACCAATCGTTGCCAGCTAAATAAAGTTATGGCAGGAAGAATGAATTACAGGATCAATTCTTTTGGACTTCTCCCTCCCCCCTAAAAAAGAAAATGCTGTGACTCGCTGCTGACATTGTTAGCGATGTTCCCGTTTGTTTGATGAACTCGTCATGTTGTGCTGTTTATTTACTTGCTCTTTTGCCTTTTCGGTGTTTGCGTGGAGTCGTGGGAGGAAAAGGGAGGGCTGTTGGAATTGAGATTTACCACCCGTCAGATAAATGTGTCCAAGTAATATAACACTGGGGATAGAGTGACAGAGCTATTTACTGCCTGCTTTAAAGTTTTATAACTTGTCACACTTTGTACAGGTTGTTGTCTGTGCCTTGGCGATGTCCCGGTATCACCGCCCGTGAATGGGAAAACAGGTTCAGATGATTACTTTTTTTTTTCATGGGAGTGAGAGGAGCTAAGTAAAACTAGAAATATTGCGAGCTCAAGAAGCGAGTTCTTGTTCTGTCCCAAAGGTGGCGACATAACTCCAATCGGGACACAATTTGTATATTTGAACACAGTTGGAAATATATGATTCCGATAAATATTGATTTGAAAACAACTCTTGTAAAACAGCACGAAATTAGGTTGTGTGACGAGATACGGTATTATTTTACAGATTTTATTTTGTAAATGTCATATGTTGGACCGTCATTTTCCGAAGATCGTGTCGGATTCAATTTGAGTTGGATTTGATATTTAGGCCAGCACAAGCTCACCTGTGATGCGATGAATTTTATTTCTTGGAGCAGATTGATGGACGTGATGAGGTAAAACATCGAACGGCGCATTTTCAACATTGTGAAACTTTCCATCTCCTACTCACGTTCAAAATTTCCTCGTGACAAGAAAAAGACAGGCTGGCTAACGATTGAGGAATGTTAGCGACCTTGAACGAACCCTGATGAACTCTTGATGCGTTCGAAAACATTCACAGCTGGGACAGGTTTAGTGTTTATAAAACAATTTCACAGAAATGTGTATTGCTAAAAGTAATGTCTTTTTATTTGAGCATAATTGGGCCCCTGTTCTCTACCTGAATGTGAAAGAAAGAAATCTCGGTTAGAGAAAGGTTGGCTGGTTTTCCCTGGGCGTCGTCCGTACTGCCGTAAATTCCTTTCCATTTATGAACAGATTTCAGTGGTCAACAGGACTGGTAATCAACAATCAGTAAACATCTGTTACAATCCATTAATAACCCGCCGCTGCAGATTTACGGCCGGCCCCGCGGCTGTCGCGAATGTATTCCCCATCGTCGACAAGGGGGCAGCTTGGAGCAGAGGCGGCCAGTGCCATTTGTAAATGCGAGACAAATTACAGAGCGGGAGACAACTAAATTAAAGCTCCAAATGACCGCGGCCAGATGGAGCTCGATAGAACAAATGGAACAAGTTGTGGTGGTGCCAGTTGTACAGACGCTGAGGGACACTGAGGGGGAATTGATTCAGGAGGGCCAGTGGGCGAGCAGATGAAAAGGTTATAGTAACACTTACAGCATGACCACTGGAGGCTCATCTGCCTGCCAGCTTTATGTCGCACATATGCACCAATGTCATTGGAACCAATACATCTTGCGCCTATGCGATGGCTGTGGCGTGAAAGTTGAGTTCATGTTGGTTTTAACATCTTTGAATGGAATTTGAGCGGTGAATGTTGCCGCCTCACAGCTCAGAATTCAAGTCTTGTGCTGCGTTAATTTCGTGGGTCTTAAAAATGGCCGTCGTCCGATATTGGGTGTTCACCCGTCTGGAAGTTGACCTGCCGAAGCTGCTTCATGTGGTCAGATGCATTTGTTTTTCAGCCAATGGTGAAGCAGCATTATTTGACTCGATGTCCAAGGTCATTTTGTGATGTTTGTCATGGGGAAGGCAAGCCCGGTGGGCCAGCGTGTCGACCTCACAGTGCAGTTACACGGTTCAATTCCAGCTCCGGCCTCCCTGTGTGGAGTTTGCATATTCTCCCTGGGCCTGCGTGGGTTTTCTCCGGGTACTACGGTTTTCTCCCACATTCCAAAAACATACATTGCAGGCTGATTAAAGACTCTTAAATTGTCCTTCGGTGTGGGTGTGAGCGTGGATGGTTCTGTGTGTCCTGAGATTGGCTGGCAACCAGTTCAGGGTGTCCCCCATTGACTGCCTGAAGACGGCAGCGATAGGCTCCAGCACTCCGTAACCCTTGTAAGGATTAAGCGGATCCGAGCATGGATGGATGGATGGATGTCCTGAAAATTGATTCAAATCTCGAGAGGGCTGGTATCAAAGTGCACAGGTTCCGACTGTTTCATCCAAATATGTACTGCAAAAATGACTTTACTCCCGTGATAATGTTGCTGAAGACGACATGTCTTGGCATATGGAAAAAAATGCAGGTAATGTTGTCACCATCGGAACAGAACTCGGCAGTAAACCTAGAAGCCCCGTATCGATATTTCAGTATTGAGCCGCCCGACACTCCATTGCGTGCATGCGCTCGACCAAGACAGACGAGCGCCTTTGTGTGCCTTGTAAACGGCTTTGCAGTCGCGGTACGAGTAGCGCATTTGTTTGGGTTAAAGACCGCTTGTTAATGAAATAGATCAGGAACGTTGTCATTCTGATAATGCACTGCGGTACTTTGGTCCAGGTGTAATCTTTTATTTATGACCGTTTTTCAAAAGGACCCCCCCCCCCCCCAAACATCTTTGTGTTGGTTCTGCTTGCCGCAGACAAAACCATCAGTATTTACTGGGCACATTTGTCCCCGTGGCACGTGAAGATCATTGAGTTTGAGCAGGAGATTAGCTTTGGGTTAATGAAGTCTGGAGTACAGAGAGAAATGGTTATTACTCTGTAATGTGGAGTCTTTTAATTTCCACCGTGGCAGTCTGGCCTTAATGTGTTATTTTACATTCACTTTTAGATTGCTTAAAGTGGTCACCGCTATTTGTCTTACTCATTTAAAACTCCATTATTCAGATGGGCTCGCCGATGATACATTAGGCCTCTCCCACAGTGTCTTCCGTTTGCTTGCTGAATAATAAAATATTCCTCACCAGGGACGTTTGCCGTCCACAGTCTTCCACTGTGACATACATAAGCTTTTAACACATAATATGCCGCCATTTGTTTTTTAAATCTCCGCCATTTATCCTTTTTTTCCCCCGTACTCTTGAAGCGTCATTATGGGAATCCCTACTCTCATCACTCATCCAAAATCCCATTTTTGTTTTTCCGTAGGTGATCCCCCCTGCTCACCCTCCCCCCCCTCACTCGCTTGCTTACAGTGGCCCTCTCCTTACCTTCTGATAAAGGAGGCAGGAAGTGACAGGGACTATTTGTTATGAACGGGAGACAGGGGCGACATGCACTTGATTATAAAATGTGGAGACGTGCAGAGGTCGGATAAACAATTTGCCACCGAACTTGGCTACCCATGATGCACTCTGCTCTCTATATCCTAAGGGAGGTAATGCTTTAAGGGGCAGGTAGGCGGGGTGGTACGGGGGTGGGGGGGCCTCTGGCTGATGGCAGTCGGGCTTCTCTCTCTCCGGGTTAATTCACAGGATGAAAAGCTGCTCGCTGTGATGTGTCATATATCAAAGACGGGGCATCTGTAATCTTTGCTCAAGGGCACAGATAACAGACAGATAGACATGTGAATGAGATTGGGAGGGGTGGAAGAAAAAAAAAAGCAACTCATCCTTTTCTGCTACCACCACGGAGGAGATAAAAGAAGATTTATGACTCATCTCGGACCACATGCCGGCTGCCCGCTCCATTTTTCAGCCCCTCCAAAAATTGGTAGTGGAAAGCAATCTGCTTGTCAGTGTGTCCATCAGGTGCTTCAAGACAAAATTGGGTCCTTTGGGCTTTCCCCTCACCCTTCTTTTTCCTTATAGCAGTTTGGTTTTTCATGGCTTCAATAAATATACAATATGTAAGGGTGTAAGGACCTTTTATTGCAAAGTCTGTTAAACGTGATGGACTCTCCTCTTTTTAGACAGTTCTTGAACTTAATCTTCAAATGCAATGAACTCAAAAGAGTTAGTTTTAGTGTGCATGACACATTTAGACGTACACTCGACGGAGAATATCGATCGGTTCTGTACATACCTTGGTGTCAAGGTTCTGGTTTGGGTCACGCTGGGGTCAGTAAGGGAACGAAAAGAATAGCACTAGTTCTGACCTTCGCTAGCCAGTGACCGAGTTGCATTGGATTTGTTTCCAGAAGAGAGGTGTGGCTCGCTCTCAAGGCAGTTACCCGTTCTGTCCCTTCCCTAATATGTCGTGTGGGAAAGCAGTACAACCCCCATATCGATAAAGCTGAATATGAATACATGTACTCAATCTTGGCACCCCAAATAAGTACCACGTGTTGTGCTTGTGACAACTTTGTCTATTATCGTCTACCCTTATCCGTTTAACCCACAGGTGTCAAACTCAAGACCCGGGGACCAGATATGGCCCACCACATCATTTGAAGTGGCCCGCGAAAGCAAATCAAACATGTCAACTTTCATGAAGCTTGATAAAATCGCGAGCAAGATTTCAAATTCTCATTTTCAATGAATAAGAATGATACTGTCAGCATTTTCTTGTTACCAAAACCCTTCATCATAGTAACTTAAACAATAGGTGAATAAATCATATGGTTTCAGTCTTAAGGGCCCTACAAAGAAAACTAACTGAAATCTGCCCCGCGGCAAAAATTTGTTTGACACCCGGGCTATAACCCATCCGTGATCCGATTCAGATTTGTAACAAATAATGAAACAATGAAATTCATTTTCTATGAACGTATGGGCTGCCAAGCACGTGTCTGTCTCCTGCGCCAAATCCACCTTTGAGACGACACAATGGCAGTTTAACCAACAATATGTCCTACATGGGGGGCAATGTATGCCGAGTAATGTAACACATAACCTGTTTTTGCATATTGGCCCAACCTGCTGTTCCTGTCTAGACCAGTTGTCAAACGTGACATCTGCTCCAAGATGAAAACCTTGAATGTCAGCGGTCGGGCGCCGGCGAAAACTGAGTCGTCGTCTGTCACTCTCTTTCAGTCGTCTCTCAAATGACAGTTTGTCACAGTGTGCGCTTGAGGAATAACCGTTTTTCATAATAATACATCAGTCCGAGCCCTTTCTGAAACTTTCTTAGCCGAGGAGGGCGGGGACTGATCAAATTCAATTTTCAACTTAAATAACATGTCAGAGTTGGAGATCAAGCAGCGCTAGTGCGGGACCTAAATCTCAAAGAACTTTTAGGTCATGGTACAGTCAAACCTCTGTTTCCGAACGTCTTCGACCAAATCGGTTTTCGACCAGAAAATTCAAAATTTTTGCGGCTCGGATTATGACCGAAACCCGATTTTCGATAAAACAGAGCAAACCAAAATATACACCACTTGACTCCTTTCGGCTTCCTTACACGAGGAAGTGGCACTTCCTTGTGTAACGTTCATTGTGAGCATACGTGTTGTTTTTTGTGATTTACGCAAATCTGACTGTTTTCATGTTATTTCTGCATAGTGTATTAGCCCCTAATCATGAGCTAATAAAATAGTTTCGGATTTCAACAAATCGCTTTTGAAGCTGTCTTCTGGAACGGATTATGGTCGAAAACCGAGGTATGACTGTACTATGGAGGTGTCATTTGAGGTCCCTGGAACAGTTAAGTAAATCAAGTTGTTGACGTAGCAGACGTAGCTTAACTGTAGGAGGTGGTGCTAGAAAGAAGATTTGACATAAAGCTACCAAAACAAAAAACAAAAAAACAACCCAAAAAAAACCCCCAAACAATATTGTTAAATCGGCAAGGTGAATAGCCTGATGAAGTAAACACAAAATACACATATCATATGTAGAATTTCTGAAACCTATTATAATTATTATAAAGGACGAGAGGGGTGGCATTATACCTGTCCTCAATAAAGTTTCCTGGAATTGACAAAGCCAAAGCCTAAACCTGTACAACCGTTAAGTCGTGGCCCAGGCTTCCAAGTCACTGATGAAAACTCTCATATTAGCTCACCTGTAGATGATTTGAGAGCGATCATTTTCTCGACTTCATAGCTGAAAATTGCCATTGATTCGCCGGATGACAGATGCTAAGAGGCGCTCCTATTGACGCCGCCCGCCATCGACGCTTTCAGTAAATCCCTCATCTAATTAACATGCCCGAGCCAAAATGATACACCTTTGTATTCTGAGAGGATGTCGATGGATGCGGGGCGCATTGTTCTAGAAGGACTTATTGAGCTGCTTGTCACCGCACCGTGATTTAAGACATAACGGAGAATGTTTCTTTTTGTGTGGCATAATTAAAGCTGCTTTATGGGCTGCACCGAGACCGCTAAGGATGCCAGAGAAGTGAAGATCATGACATTGATAGAACGTAGGATTTTTTTTTTGTCTCCTCCAGTCAATAGTCGTCCACCCTTTTGACACTCTCGTTGTTCTCATGCGTTCCGAGGGAATCTTTCTTCGACTGAAGCAACGTTAGCCAGGCGATTTAGTTTCCGAACAAATTTTTGACCCTCTTGTGACTTTGTGATGGAGGTTTATTGGCAGTTGGAAAATCTTTTCCCAGCAATGCATAGTTTACGAAAGGCTTTAGGGACACAAGTTTTCCAAAGTTACAAAGAATGAAGTCGCTTATGCAGCAGCATCATAATAATTTGTCACGCAGCACAACGATGCACGCTCAATTACCGCTGGAGTCTTCAGTGGCTTGCTTTATATAATTATGGCCTCAAGGTATTTTTCATACAAATACAGTATTTACTGTTGGCGTAAGTTTGTGGCAGGTTACGTCAAAGCCATATCATCGTGTCGCGAACCGTGCAACCCCTTGTCGTGTGACCACAATGTGTAGCGCTTTTTAAACTCTGATTTGATTTGCTTCTGAAGTGCCGGCCGTCGTTGACTGTGACGCTCGAAACACATCATTTGTATCGGCTTCTTGCCATTCAATTTTGGATAAAGAAAAGCTAGAACGTGCATTTTTACTTATTTATGGCAATCCATTGGGCCTGGTTGAAGTGCAGTGAGAGAAACATTGTATTTATTATTATTATTTTTTTTTTCTTCAAAAATAAGGTTGGTTTACATCCAAATTGGACATATGAGACAACCTAATTTCAAGTTATCACTGTAAATCTGGCAGCAACACTGCAGTAATCCTGTAGTTTACAGTCACTTCTTGGGATAGCACCTCTTGTGACAGCAATAATCTCCAGCAGTTCACCCCCGTGGACTTCGAAGATATTTGACAGGTTCTCTGCTGCAATTGTACATCTGAACCTGCCAGCGCCTCCGGCAGGTGCCAGAACCTGACACCGACTGAAGGCGCGGGGCGCAATGCGGCTGGTGATGGCGATGGTGGGGAGGGGGGTTTGTTGAGGGGGGGCTTCCAAGTAACATGATGCTGGGGTCTTCTGCCTTGTGCCCACAGTGGCCCTCAACCACCACTCAGCGGCTCTGCTGGATAGCTAACGGCTTACATTACTTGACTGTGGGTACAGAAAGCTCATTGTCGGGAGGCGCAGAATTCAAGAGGGGTGGGCGGAGGTGGGGGGGGGGGTAGCGGTGTAATCCTGGCTCTGTCCTGGATCAGTCAGTTCGGATTTCACACAGACCCCACGATCACACAAGGGGGCCCCTGGACGTGAGTTACCGAGGCAGCAACAACACCGCTGTCCTTGTAGCTGCAGAAAACAAATACGGTGGCAGTTTTAACCTACTGTTGTTTTGTACGCAGGAAATGACATCAGTCATGAGATGGTTGATGGTTGTGCACTTCTCAGCGTAGTACGAATTTCTAAAAATCTTGCCCTTATTGATTGTAGAGGATATCCGCCCACGTCAAAGTTTTGCCCAGGTCCCATTAAAAGATTTTGCATGAATATCAAAACAAGTATTTTGTTGCCTTGCTACTTGAATTAATTATCGTGAATCGATGCAAGACGAATGCTAACTTCGGGTTGTCAGACGGAGACGATTCCTTTTAACGCGACAGGGAAAAAGTCGGTGTCAGGCGTTCATTTTGACAGCTCAGTCCACGTTTTTTGCTCTTCCAGTTGCACGTACCACCAGAACCTTTTCTACGACCTCAGAAGCCGTGGAAAATGTCTGGTTGGCTTGCGACATACTCATGCAGCCAACTTCACACACACACACACACACAACCTCACTTTTTGAATGACACATTTTTCATTCCGTTGTCAGTTAATAACAATTTCACATGAACAGCCATTAAGGTTGCCCTTGGCGTATGTGTCCAACTCGTCGTCGTTTCTCAAACTTTTAGCCCATTCAGGCTCATATTGTGCTATTTTTTTTTCATCCGATACCGTCAATGACTTTTCAAGGGTAGTCAATTCAAGTCCAATGTGAGTCTTTCATTCAATTAGACAACCTCTCCCACGCAACAGAAAAATGACATTGAAATAAATTGATGTAATGACAAGAATCCATCCATGCCCGCAAGACTGAGCGATTTCTGGCTGCGCACTTGGCATGTAATGTGATCTCCGCTGATTCAGTGGAAAACAAATCCTATTTTGCCTCGGTTTTACATACAAGTGTAAGAATGTGTTTTGCATTTAGTGTTCGGGGAGAGAGCTGCGGGGATGGCTGGTGCGTTCGCCGCCGTTGTATGCTACAGAGAGCAGATAATTGCTTCATGGCCGGGGGGGCTTTCGGTTAGCTGGCTAGTTAGCGATCAAACGAGCAAGATGTCTGACTCTCTGTGGAGACCAGCGTTTCTCCATCAAATGGCTACAAGAAGTGGGCGGAATAATTGTTTGCGCTGCTCATTTTGTTTGTGACCCCTTGCTTCGGTTACAACGCTGTTTACAAGAGCAATTTGGTATTTGCAGAGGTCCAAAACAGTTTCGGATAGAGCCAAGTGGAGAAAAAAAAAATGTTTATTGCTCCTCAAGCGTAATATGAGTTTGAAGGTATTGTTTGGAATCATTAAGCATTGCCAAAAGCATGTTGGATTGAGAAGGCAGTTGAAAAGGGTGCCAATGTTTGTTAAAAGTATGGTCTCCTCTTTCATTCTCATTTGTTGCAAAATGAGTCAGATTTTTAAATGCTGTACAACTGTGGAACGTCAAAGTCCAACTAAATCTAGCAAGGCATCGGTTGAAGTCTAATTTGAAGGAATTTAGTTTAGTTTTTTTTTAGAGTGACATTTCCAAACTTGGTGGTAGGTTTGCAACTAACGATTATTTTGTCGATTAATTGATGAAATATTTATATTATCATGTTTATCATGTTACCGGGTGTACAAAAGTGTTAATGTCCATCCCTTCAAAAGCAGGATCTTCTTTCAAATTGTCAGTGCAGACAATGTACATACATTAATTGTGATTCCGTTATTGGTTTAATCTGTAACATGCCGGAAAATAGGCAAAAATGTTCATTGTTTCCCAAAGTCAATGTTTTATTTCGACCCATCACAAAGATAATCTGCCTGATTTCACAGAGGACTACAGAAATGTGTTGTTGTATTATGTTGTTATTCTCTTATTATGACTTCAAGATGGTGCCGCGAGAGTGACTGCCTTCACAGTAGCTCCTATAGTTTTTGCTCTTCTTCTTTCTTCCTTTCATAACTTTGCTGCTGTATATTGGGGAAAAAAGGTATCGAAACGATTAATTGAAAATCAAAAATATTGATTGGTTCATCTGATCATCAATTAGGTGTCGATTTATCGATTTATTTGTTGCGCCTCTACTTTATGGTCAATATTCCAAAGTGTACTACCTAAGGGGATCCTTGTGATGTGTATTAAGGTACAAAAGGTGGCACCTCTCTGTAAGAATCACCCCTTGCCTGGTGAGCGTCCTTGTTTAAATAAAGACACACATGATTAGAACAGTGTCATGATTTTTGAGGACCCCTTTTGTTCCTTGGTATCGCAAGAACGTCAGGGCTCATGTTTGCGATGGCAGCGATCCCTCTAAACAAACAACGGCCCGGACTGAAAAGGGAATTCTTTGTCTCTATTCTCTTCACGGAGCCTCCCGGTCCACTGCGAGTTTACATGACCCTTAACTTCTCACTATACAAGATGTGAAGGCATTTTTTTTTTTTCGAAGGAGGCCCATAAAGAGGCACTGTTGGCTAGGTCAGAGCAATGGCGTTTACATAAGAAGACCTTTCTAACTTGAGCTCACGGTCCCTTGACAGATCATGTGAAAGACACCAGGCCGCAGCAGCATTTTTGGCACGCAGAAGCTGAAAGTGGTCACCCAACTTGTCACAAGCAAAAATAACTTTTTTTTTCATTCTCTTCTTCTTCTCAAGCTTGTTTATGATGTTTGGAGGTAATTTATATCCTCTAAATCGTCTGTACACACTGTCCCGTCTGTCAACTTTTGTGCTTGAGTGATGTCGAGTTGTTTACTCAAGCACATCAACTCACTTTTCACTCTCACTTAAGCTGAATGAGCTTCGACACCCCCCCCCCCCCCCCACCTCAATCTCCTCTCCCACCCTCCAATATTTCACTGGGCCTTTTTTTGGCATTGTTGGATGTGTCCATCAGCGTGAGTGTTGTTCAAGGACGACAAGACAATGGATTTATTAGGGAGACAGATGAACTTCTTTTCAAATCCTGTCACTCCATCGACTGTCGACAGCGGAGACAGTTGACGCGCTGATGACAGCTGTCACGCTCGTCACGGTCACGTCTGCAAGCACAAACGCCCAGGCTGGTGTGTGTGTGTGTGTGTTTGTGTGTGAACAGTGCAACATTATATCTCAGTGGCAGGGCTCTGTTTAACATCATAAAACATTTTTTGATTTGCGCCTGGTGATTCATCTTGCCTTCAGACATAATTTCGGTGTGGGCCCACAGCGAAATATATACTTGGATATATACTGTATACTTGGGGCATTGTTGTGGCTTTGAGCTGAAATAAACAAATCTCGAATGTCCTATTCATGTCCTTCCACCTCTTTCATTTACTAGTAGCAAAATAGACTGTACATCATATGAATGCATCCGACAGAAATAAGAAAGCTGGCACAAGTCTTACCACTTTTAAGCAATGCATCCCCACAGTTCGAGGTTTACGATAAACGGTAATGCATGAAAAGTGAATTTTATCAGTAAACGATTGAGAAATTGTTCAATGAGTGATACCGTATACAGTGCACTCCGCTTAATAGAACACCATTGGGCCGAAGCGCTTCTGTTCTACTAAGCGGGGTTTCTATTAACCGGAGACACTTTATTAGGTACACCTTCAGACACGTCGACGACCAAGTTATGCACGCAGAAAACCCCCTGCTGACGAGTTAGAAGAGATATTTCGACTGTGGACGTCCATATCTTTAATCAAACAACAACTTTAATCAACTTCAGTCAAACATCTCAAATCACGAGAAAAATTTCGTTACTTTTGTCTGGAAACAGGAGTCCGTAATTTTGCGGTTGACTTCCCTCTCAATGCGCTGGATAAGAGGGAAGTCCTGGAAACCGCGGGCGTACCTTCTGAGAATCCGGCAATGCATCGTATCGTCTGAGTATGTCCTTCTTATCCGCAGGTGATAGCCCTCGTCTCTTGAATGAAGTTGAAGCCATTGTGACGTGCGTGTGTCTATGTGTGGAGTGACGCGTGCTACCTGTTACTGTATACGGCTAGAACTACCGCGTTTTCTCGCGATAGTGGTACAGTATCGCGATAGCTACACTTCGTCTCTCTCTCGTCTCTTGAATGAAGTTGAAGCCATTGTGACGTGCGTGTGTCTATGTGTGGAGTGACGCGTGCTACCTGTTACTGTATACGGCTAGAACTACCGCGTTTTCTCGCGATAGTGGTACAGTATCGCGATAGCTACACTTCGAAAACCACTAGTTTACAATGTTCATTGCTTACGGCCTGTTCTACTAAGCGGAGATCTGTTCTACTAAGCGGAGTATCTTTAATAGGAAATTGCATTAGGCAAATCCGTTCCGGAGCCTTTTGCTCTATTAAGCGGATTACTCTATTAACCGGTGTTCTATTAAGCGGAGTGCACTGTAGTGTAATCTTTGACGGGTATTCATTTTGGTATTTTGGTTTGACGGAAAACGCATGAGAACTATTCACAATCACAATGAAAAACATGGCCGCTAGTACTACTAATGCAAGGATAAATGACCGATTTGTATTTTGTATTTCGATTCTTACGATTGCACATGTGATTTCCATTCATCCATCCATTGTCTGATCCGCTTATCCTCACAAGTATCGCAGGGGTGTGCTGGAGTCCATCCCAGCTGGTTGCCAGCCAAATGCAGGGCACAGAGAGACGAACAACCATCCACGTTCACACTCACACCTAGGGACAATTTTGAGTGTTCCATCAACCTGCCAAGCATGTTTTTGGAATGTGGGAGGAAACCGGAGTACCCGGAGAAAACCTACAGGGGCACTAGCAGAACATGCAAACTCCACACAGGAAGAATCGAACTCTGTACCTCTGCACTGCACTAAGCACTGTTCCACCAGGCCACCCCAACTAAATATAAAATGCTCAATACATCAAAATGCTATAAAATCTTGCACAAAGACGAAACCCCAATAGAGTAACAGATGAGGTCATCGAGCCTGAACCAATCAGTCTGCTCCTCATATGCTAATCAATTAATTAATGTATTTCTGGCATTCCAATCGACGGCTGAGTGTGCGACCAAGCATGTGCATGAACCGTTTGCTATCCATAGATGTTCATATCATACAATACGTTTTTCCTCGTAAACTGTTAAGTCTGGTCTTTGTGATGTAATAATTTCGTCAGGAACAAAACATTTGGACCGGCAGTAGCAATACGGGTGCAGCCTAATGTGCAACATTAGTGAGTTGAACAACCCTCATCTGTTCTAATCTTTGCATCTAATGAAGGAGACCATAATAAAAGGTTACTGTTGATCAATAGCCGACACAAACACAATCCATCTACGGGAAAGATTAATAAATGATGGTTTCATCCAAAGCGTAGCGACGCATTCTCCAGTTTTGCTGATTTATTCTGCCACTGCTTATTAACGCCACATGTCCCCGTTTTGTTTTTTTCATTTTTTTTTTCATCACGCACTAATTGAGTGTAGGATTTTGCTGAAGTGTATTATCCATTACTTGCGCAAGGACATTGATGAATGGAAATGGCTTTCCTTTGTCGAATGGACTGGACACTGTTGCCGGCCAAGTAATGATCCAAAGCACCGGATCAATAAAGCGTTGGAATAAAAAGATGAAATTCTGCTTTTCTCTGTGATTATATGCTCAATGGCTGAATTTGTTTGGCTAAAACGAAAATCCAACTTTTTCTTTCTCCCCCCCCCCCTTTTTTTTTAAAAATTCCACAACCCAAAATAAGCATCCTGAAGATTTCTTCTCTGCTTCACGGCCTCAAGCCCATTAAAATTCCTCTGAAGTTTTGTACATATCACTACATCAAATGCACATGAATTATGAATGTCTCACATAGCAATCTAGCCTGCGGGTTCCCTTGCAACCGATTTGGTGTCTATGAACTTTGTTGTTACAAGGACCGCAGAAAATTGGAGTAATTTGCTCTCCCCCGTGATTGATCATTCGTAGCTCATAACGCCGAGCACGGCGCGGCAAACATCTCTACCTTCTTGTTTTACGACCACGCGCCCATTTGTTTCAACCTTTTGAATGTCGTTGAAGTCCAATCGAAATATTCGGGTGCGAGAAGGACTTTGTCACCAAAAACGGGGGCACGCATTCAAAACCAGAAATGACTTCTGCATATTCAAGACACAGTTGGCTGACAGCGTTGGCTATAATTTTGTCGCTTCAACAGCAAATGTAAATGTGGTAAACATATAACTCTTAATGTGAGGAAAACATTTTAGGCTTCAAGTAAAACGCTGCTTGTCCGAGTTTAGTAGGATTTTGCACCTAAAAGGTTCTGGAGCAAGCTGTTTTTTGATTGTTGTTGTTATTATGATGATATAAGTGCAGCTCAATGAATGGCATGTATAAAAAGGATCCAAGACATTGATATTATTGTAAGTATTGTTTTTTGCATCGACCACGCCTTGCCTGGTACGACCGTGCCGCCTCAGGGCATCCATCCATCCATCCATTTCCCGATCCGCTTTATCTTCTCAAGGGTGTCGCAGGGGTTGCTAGAGCCTATCCCAGCTGTCTTCAAGCAGTAGGCGGGGGACACCCTGAACCGTTTGCCAGCCAATCGCAGGGCACATAGAGACATACAACTATCCGCGCTCACACTGATGCCTCGGGACAATTTGGAGTGTTCAATCAGCCTGCCATGTATGTTTTTTTTTTTTGGAATGTGGGAGGAAATCAGAGTACCCGGAGAAAACCCAGGCAGGCACCGAGAGAACATGCAAACTCCACACAGGAAGGTGAGAGCCGGAATCGAACCCGGTATCTCTGTACAATGCGGTCGACACCGGGCCGCCCTGCCTCATGTCATGTGACCATGTAATCGCGAATGATGACACTGCGTTCACCTCGCATAAGCGTCTCAGTCGTCAAGCAGGTTCATTGAGTGTTGGCGTTTTCAATTTGTGAAGTTAGCGGACTTCATGACCAAAAAACCTCCGATCTGTCTTCCGTCTTCCACCATCGACCATCTGTCATTGATTATCCGATTATCTGTCACCTATCATTTATCAATCCATCATCCATCAGCTGTAAATTGCCCCTTACAACCTCAGTAGAGAACCTCAATTCAAGATCACAGCCGCCTGAGCAATACGCCACGCTTTGCCCCGCATACACCCAAACTTATCCAGTGAAACAACGATATTGCAGAAAACTTCATTGATTTCAGGAGCTTAATGAAAATTGATGCGTCAACATTACCACTCGCTTGAGTGTGATTAATTCCCAATCATGTGTTTTGGCAACAACATGGACACACCTCAGTGGTGACTCAAGCATGAGACAATGAGTTACTATTAATATAAATGTAACTGGCGGCAACGCTTTCGCTTCCGAATATGCGAGTCTATCCTCAAATATTACAGAAGCACGAGTGTGATGCACGCCTTGAAAAGGACGCCGCTAATCCTAGCTGATGAGCCGCCTTAAATTGTCACGTCAGCAAATTCTCCTTGAACAGTGAAGACAGTCTCAGAGGCGGGGGGGGGGGGTGGGGGAGGATGAACATGATGAACATTGTTTTTGTAGTTGATTCAACAATTATCACTTTAGCGGTGACGACAAAAAAATCTCAAATCGTTAAACCCCGACATCAACAAAAAAATTGGGGTGAATCAAAAATTTCAATCAACAAACTGAGAAAAATTTCAATTGGACGATTCAACAAAACATTTTAAATTTGACTTTCCTGCATTTCACAACAAATAAATAATTTTTTTCAGAAATAACCATCCCGTTTTGTTCCCCAACTTAATGATATAAATTTAAGAAATACAATACATTTTGGGGGGGAGAAAATAGATTGTGCTCGCTAACATAATTGCCGTAAATGTCAATATTCTTTATATTTAAAGTTGTTCCAATTTCAATGACTCTTTTACTTCCCGGTACATTTTTTTTACACCGTATACAGTAATCCTTCACTATAACACTGTTTATCTTTCACGGCCCCGCTGTTTCAGGTTTTTTTTTGTTTGTTTGTTTGTTTTTGTTGTTTTTTTTCTTTTTTAGTGCGTCGTGTTCTGCATCCTGATTGGCTAAGGGACTGTAGAGTAATGTCAACCGTCTATGCGCCACATTGTTGTACAGCGTGCCAAATTTTCGCCATGACAAAACCCACAATGTCGACAAAACACTGTGTACAGTATTTCTAAAAACTAACAGGTGTTTGTGAAAAAACTTTTTTTTTTTTATGGTGGGGCCTGAAAAAAGGTTTAATTGTTGGTTTTATTCAATGCATTCTTGTATTATCTACATAATAATTGTAAGAAATGAGGAGAAGTAATTCACGGATTTCACTTGTTTTTTTTTTTTTTTTGAGGAAAAAAAAAACTAATACTGTATGCCACTTTTGGAGCATTCACCTATCGAAGTTCCACCAAATTGGTATTTAGTAAATACATCCCCGTATTGTCATGTCTTTCTCGATGGGATCCTATTTCTTGGTGTTCTTTATCCGACTGGGTCTGTATCCAAGGACATCTGTCTGTCTGTTTTCACTCACGACCTTCTAAATAACAAACTGACTGCGCTCATGCGCCCCCAGAGTGTCACTGAACTCCCATTCCCAGGCTCTGTGAAGCGCAGGCTCAGGGTCCCGCCGCGTGACTCGCCGTCTGCTCCGGCCATCCTCTTCTTTTCAAACTTGTAAGCAGCTGCACATCAAAAAGAATATGATTGATCGGGACTGCACCATTGACTTGTTTATATTCAAGTGAACATTTTTGGGCCCGAAGCTTCATTCTTATTTATTTTCAGTTTTTCCTTTCCTCTTTCATGTGGTTCTGCAGTGGCTCGACATGGGTCATTACCAAACTAATATTGTAAATGGGATGTATCATTTCTTGTATGATGTATATGTAACGAAAACCTCAACTACAGCCTGTTCTTTTGACGCCAATATATTTATGTCTGGTGTTTGTAAACAAACGTACAAAGACGAATACCCCTTGTTCTCTATAAATGATTAGAAATCATTTCATCGCAGTACTTGAGAAATAACTTATTCGTAAATATATGTACAGTATGTATGAGTGTAGACTCATTGTACAAAATGCACGTCATTCCACTGTGGAAGTTCCCAAATCTTAACTCAAGACGGTGCAACTTCCTCATGGTTTGGTCTCCTGAATGGAAACCATGTGGCAAGAGACATAATTTGTTCACCTCTCATCACAATCGTGAGCGATGGCTCTTCAGGTGCTCTCATTCAGGATGATGAATTGTAGCCAAACACACGTTTGTCCCCCAAAACCTGCTGAGCGGATCAGCATCATTAGGCATGAGGAATAGGAGAGAACCTCATGCAAGGTGAATGCAGATAACAGATGTTTCAGATCTCCGGCAGAATCCTGCAAGATGAGGGTGATCCTTGTGTTCGACGAGCAAAAAGAATATCGCAGGAAATCCAAGAGCACAGGTCCTTTGTCTGCATAATGTCTTAGAGCCGGATCAAGTTTTAGGAACGCGTTCTTGCCACGGCCTCGATCGGGTGGCCAACATTCAGGCAGCTTGGCTCTGTTGTATTGGAGCTCCATCTTTTTCAGCCTCGTGTCATCTTCGAAGCAGGCCCGGCGCGAAAGGCTCAAGCGTGAATAATGCTTCAGGTCTGTAGAACCCCAACACACATAAATCTTAATGGAACTTCCCGGAATCCAGTGTGCTGTTGCACTCCGCCTCCGTCCTCCCCCTACCTCAACCTCCCTGATGCTGAGTTTCCAGCATTCTGTGATGAAGCCTTAGTGACTTAAATTTGCAAACTGGATTACACGCATAAAGCGCTTGCGAATCAATCAAAAATATGTCATCAATGCTTAGATCTGTGCGATATGCAATTCATCATTCAGAAGATTCCGCGGCGGAAGCGGGCTAACAAATGGAGTCGGATGGCTTGCGTTAGACCTGGGGTTTTTTTTGTGTTTGTTTTTTTAAGCATCTGACGAGTGCATTTGTCCTCCCGTGTCAACTAAATTGGCAGTGAGTTTGTTAGCAGGAGAAGGGTCGAGGCGTTTCACATCACGTTGGATGTGAAAATCTATGCCTGTTTTTCTGAACATTTGTCAAAACGCAACAAAGAGAGAAATTACGTTACAGCAGAGGACTAGTGTTTAAAATGACAGACTGTCAGTGTTTTTGGTGGTGCTGAGGCATCATGTGGAAAACACCGTGGAGCAATACAAGCAATGGCTGGCGTCACATCTAACTTCAGTGGTATCTTCATTTTGAATGGTTTGGATTGGCCAATGGCGTTTCAGATCATGTCGATAAAGTGCGTGAAATGCCTCTTGCTGCTTTGCCTCATTTGAACTCAAGAAAAAAAAAATGAAAGACAGACGAAGAAATATGTAAACAAGTCGATATTAAAATGTCTTGAAATAAATCGCCTTCAAATTAGTTTTTTTAAAATGAAGGCTTCAAATAGCGCCCAGAAAAAAAAATACACTTTATCTTTAAAGCCACCTTTAATGATTGCAAACTCCACACAGGAAGGCCGCAGCCGGGATCGAACCCACGATCTCTGCACTGTGAGGTTGACACGCTAACCACTCGCTTACCGGGGCATCCTATGACACATTTTTTAAAAGGTAAATACTTTCTGTCAAAGCAAAAGGAATGCAAGAACAATGGAAACAACAACAGCTCTATCAACAAATGTAATCAAGTAAGATTACATTTGATAAAAATTGTAGAATTTTTTTGTTGTTTTTTTTAAATGATTCCCTCTACCATCTTGCTTGGAAATAACCATGTCCTATCACTGATGAGCTGTCATTAAAACAGGTCAGCAGGCTTCTCATTAGATGAATATTGATCCTAAATCAACCCTCTCCTCATGATTATTGAATTTAAATGAATTTATGATCTTCAGAAAAGTCTTGCACATGGCTTTCTGAAATCTGTTTTTAATGCTTCCGCGGAATTATTGATCGACTTTGGAATTCACGTCAATGTGTGCTTTTTCTGGCATTTTTTTGTTGATGTGTAATGTTTATGGTGTTGTCAGGACATAAATGCAGAATCTCTACTTACTTATTTATTCATCTAATTATTTATTTAGTTTTAGATGACCCTGAGCTGCTTCATTTTTTATTTTTTTTAATGCTAAAGTCCTCCAAACCGACTTTGATGTGTGTGGAGGAAAATATACAAATATAGTTCCCGTTCGGCGAGATCTTGAGATTGGCTTTGCTTGGTATGACGCGCCCGGTTATTGACACTCGGAGAGACGTCTTGCTTTGATATATCCGTCCATGCCTCCGGGCTGAGGCCTTGCCGTCATCCCGGCCAAAAATGTGGGCTGCTTTCACATTCATCACTCAACATAACTGGCAATATGTCACCTTTTGAGGTGCAATTAGAGCGCAGGCAAGGAGGTCTTTTCTCCACTCGCATTCAATGTTCATAAGCGCGAGAACACATCAAACCTAATTAATGTCCCACAGACGAGCTTGTTATTTTACCAACATCACTGTTTTCATTAAGGTGCCCTTAATGAAATAATCTCTTTGAACATTTATTAAGATTATTACCTGGGAACCTGGTTTCTCAAACGATGCACATTACTCAAGATTCACTTTTTCTGCATCGTCTTTGAATTTGTCTTTTTTTTCCCTTCTATTTTTATATCACTTGCTTTTCGTACAAGTTGCATTCACCGACCTGATTGTTCTGACTCCCACATTCCAAAACGATTCATGTTAGGTTCATCGCAGACTCTAAATTATGAATGGTTGTCTATATCCAACTCTCTTTTCTTGGGAGGAGCTCTCTTCTGTGTCTAGTGAAGGCCTACAACTTTCACGATGAGAGTATGCTTCTGCAATGAATGGTAAAATGGTTTTAAGGCTTTTAACACTTTAACCGGAGGTGCCAATAATCATGGAGGGGGCTGTATTGTCCTGACTATTGACCAGTCCGGGGTGTACCCTGCCTCTGTCCCAAAGAAGAGATAAGATCAAGAGAAAAATGATGATTATAACCACAGGATCAATAATGTGTTCTCTAAGGCTACTGAGGTTCAGTCCGTCAAGTAGTGGAAGTACAAGCTTCTAAATAACGCAACGCAGCTCCAAATTCCATCCGATTAGAGGCAAGTTCGATGATAGCGACCCGGTGAAATTGGTCATCAGGCTAAATAATGACCCAATGAACTGATAAAACGCAACGTTGCCGGCCATCATAAATCAAGTGAGAAAAAAAAACACTTGCTGGCGGAAGTGAGTGGAATTAGAAGTCCATGCTCCTATTAATTATGTTGCTTTGCCGGGACGACAGTGTTATAAATCAATTGTGAGGGGCCTGCCATCTGACGAGACTGCCCAACGAGTCTCATTGCCTGCAAATGGCTTTGTGTGTCCCCGCTAATTGTTTCTTAAAGCACCTCCACCCTTTCAAGGTGATGTGCACAGTGAACCATATTTGTAACTTTACTGGGTATTCAAACTACTCATTCTAGTGAATGATGGGTGACGTCAACCATTGCTGTTTTGCTCTTTGGTCAAGCAGACGTATCATTGTAACATTTGAATATAAATGGCTAGAAATGACAACAAGAAAGGCACATGCTCAAGTTAGCCTACCCAAATGCTGTGCCTTAGCTGCGTACGCTGCAGTATACTACGTGCCACAGGCTCCAATACCATTGCAGTTGTTATTTGTTAGCATGTCTCTTGCGTTCAGTTTGCGGTAGTTTTCCCAGGTGTGACATGAAAAAAATAAAAATAAAAACAATCCTATGCGATCGTCCAAAATCAATTAGAAGAGAAGAAAAATAAGTATAAAGGTCTCAAATTGATTACTTTAAAGCATTGGTTGTCTTTTTAATCTTTTCAAGTTCATTAATTCCAAATCATCATTCAAGCATACCAAAATTGCCAACAATTTGTTTAATGATTAAAAGCATTCCAGTATTTCCGTGAGCGACCTACAAAGGTTTGAAATCATTTTATGGCAACTGTGTCTTTTGCACATCAAACACACAATACCAATATACAAGGTTGTATGCATGCCAGGCCACTAGTTGGCCCTGTTTCATCATCAAGTGCAGTGTAAACGTTTTTAGATTACCCCCCCCCCCCCCCCTCCCAGCATCAGAAATACATCGAGCGACACATGACTTCATCTCATAAAAAAATGCTGTTGACCGGTGTTATGTGTGCAGATCGCTACAGACATTTTTTTCGAGTCGCCCGTTGGCTGATAACATTTTTGCTCTGACCAACCAATCAGAGAACCAAAAAAACAGACATCATCGAGGTCCGGCAGGCTGACACCGACTTTGGTTGAGAGGACAAATTAAAAGAGCTGATTGGTTGAAGAAAGAATCCCTGGCCCTGACCACCACTACTGCTTCCACCAAACTGTATTTTTATCCAGATCTGCACCAAAATCGAATGGCTTCTTCCACAATTATTTTCACATCCAGTATTCCCTCACATTAAATCACCTCAAATATTATAACGTCCCATATCAATGACACTGGGTGCCCCTCTGATATTCCATGTCCTCCCTGTATGCCCTCAACTGTGTGCATGCGTGTGCCAAAGTCCCCAAGAAACCATTTAGGCGTTAGAAATGGAGCGCGGCCGGGCCTCAGGTGTCCTTGTCACACTGATGAATCACATAGAACACATTTTAACCTCCCTCCTGTGAGAGAGAAAGAGAGAGGGGGAGACCTCTGTTTGACTATCCCTTCACAAAAAAAAAAAAGAGATCAAGTGAAAGAAACGGGGTGAAAAATATAAATATGACTATGTTGAGCACATAAAGGCCGACCTGTCACAGAGAAATTGATTTATTGGATTCCCTGACATTTTAGTTGTGGTCGTTATGTTATATTTATGGGGGAATTGCCGGAGCCTCTCATTATGCTCTCCTAATTTATTTTACATACTTTTATGGCTGCTTGTGCTCAGCAGGCCTTTACAGCAGCTGTTATTGGAGAAAAAAAAAACGAGAAGGAGGTTGGGAGGTGGAAGGCAAGCAGCTATCGATCATGATTTACATGGTTATTTCCAACAATGTGATTTATTGGATGTTGTTTTCTTGTTTTGGGGCCCATGCTGCCTCTCAGGTAGGAATTGTTTTATGGTGCTAGGTGCATTCGCTTTCAGCAGTTTTCGTGCAGCCTGCGCAATAATGGCAGGAGGAGAAGTGCTTAGGTTCACACATCGAGGCGTCATTTCAAAGAAAAAAAAAAGACAACCTTGTTGTGACTTTTCCAGACGACGCATAAATCATCATCAGGCTAAAACAGGCCTGAATTATAATCCTCCCAACAGTTATTTAGAGAGGAATTTGATCTGAAATTATACGGTGGAAAGTCTGATTTCTGTCTCGTGTCGTATTTCTGTTTTTGTTCAGTTTTAACGTTACGCCATGTTTTGAAAAATATCGTCGACGCCGCATTGTTTGTCAAGTTTATGTCAGACAATGAAATCAAACCACTTTTGATGCACTCAGTCGTGTCCCAAGATTGTTCCACAGCTGGAGAACGAGTAATTAACAGCGGAGATGAAGTGGTTACGAGGTGCTTCTTATTAAATTAGAGCCTTAAAAAAAAAAAAAAAGAGGCGCTCGATATACGCTTATGCAGCGCCGAGCGTCACCCAGCGTGAAATTTAGTGTTTCCAGGATATTTAACATTAAGACACAGTTAAAATTAATTCTACGTGCAATTCCTCCTAAAGAAAGCTGACAAGTAATGTCAATAAATCGTGCTTGGGCAGAGATGGGGGGGAGGCGATCATAAATCTGCTGCGCCAGGGTCCGCCCCTCAGAATGGCCGTCAGGGGTCGAATGGGGGTGTGAAGCGCCACCGTAGGAATGAGGAAGATGGATTTGTCGGCCAGGGAAGGGGAAAGGGTGATTTGAAACCGCGGACACTGATTGGTAGAGATGAGGCGCGGGTGTCCTTGCGGTGACATTCAGTGACTGATATTTGTTTGGCTTTAAATAATACCACGGACAGGACCCCAAGAGTGATGGCCACCGGGCTGGCTGACATTGCAGCCTGTGCCAAGGTGAGTGACTTCAGGACGCTTCGTCTCCCACCGCCGTGCCCTTCATCTCTCTGTGGCTGTCGCCGGCCTGTCAATACGCATCCACTTGTCTGATGGGTGCGTCTGAGCTGACATGCCGGTGTCTTTATTTCCACCAGCAATCCTTTTAGACGCCGGCTCGGTGATCAGTCATGCCGCTGACAAGCAGCTCAGGCCTCAGCACCTCGCGTCCTCGCCTCCTTGTGACGCCATGTCATTGCGCGGTAGGAGCACGGTGAGGGCCTCGGCGGGAATTCAGCCTGATGACTGATGTGCCTTTTTGTACCTGGAACTCATCGGATGGAACATTGAAGTTTTTGTTTATCATTAATATTTTTTTGTGATATAGCCAGGGATCAATGTATATTAACGATCAAGCTAGTGATAGCTACGTGACTTTAAATAATTTTGAATCAACCTGCCAGTTTAAATATCCAAACTGCTTCCCTCGACTCATGAGAAACTTTCAAGTATTGAATTCACAACAGCTTATCATTTGTTGTCGATGCTGGATGGTTCTTGGGTGATGATTAGCGACCGAGTGTGAATGGTTTGGTTACAGTGTTGGTGAAGGCTCTTTGGAGAGGGAAAACTGGAAAAAAAAACATAAAACAACTCTGCTCACAGTCTGTGTTGGAGCTACCGTCCTCTTTAATCAGCGTGACTTTGCTGACTCTCAAATTAGCAGCGGGGTCGAGTCAAATTTGGATCTGCAGATTGAACAGATGACAAACTGGCTTTGAAGCGAGCAATATGGTCGTTGAGGGACATCTGTGCGGTGTATCAACTCTCATATCTTTGAGACAAGAATCACAGTGACCTTTCTGAAGACCTGAGAGTTGATGTCGCCAGCTAAGCTTATGAACTGATGAATCACAGTTTTTACTCAACAGGTCAGATGGCAGAATGCGTGTAGGATGTCACATGGGTGAGAGGTTTGTGGATGGAGTGACCCATAATGGCGGTGGGGTTATGGAATTGCCAGGGCTACGTTACGCCTGCTCTCTTTTTGCAATATTTGATAGAAGTGGGCCTTCCCAGTAAAAGTCATAGATTGGTTGATTTTTGAAGGGTGAGGGGTATTTTGTGTGTGTGTGTGCATGTGTTCTGTACTGCAATTCAGTGGACCAGTTTGAGCTTTTGGGATGTGGCGTATGGAAGGGCAAATATGTAGACGATTCCCTCTCATTTTATTTTGCACGGCAGTAACTTCAAACTCAACTACAATATCATGAGTCAGAATTCCTATTTGCTGCACACAGCATCCAATTAGCATCTCTGCTTGCTCTAAGGTAAATGTGAGGTAATTACCGACAAAGTATAAGGCCATTTTGCTTTGTTAGGCGATATCCAATGGCAATTAGACACTTTTAATCTCAAAAACCTCCTTGTTCTCATTTCACTGAGAAATTTAGATGTCACTTGTGCAGCATGGCTCGATAACAAATACCAGAAACTCCATATCATGTCGACATGAGTGAACTGATCCTATATTAAGTCCAATCAGTTATTAGCAGTTTAGAGGTGGCTCATGAGCCCTCAGTGTATTCTTAGATATTACTTTGTTCGCATCCTTTAGAATTGATGATCTGGTTCCACATAACTTGCTTGTCAAAATTGATTGAATTTTCCTCATTTGGCCCATGAATTGTTGTCAAAGATCAAACTGTACATACACTACTCAGCAAAACATAATACATAATGTTTTATGTTCGAATCTGTACATTATAACGGTTGTTTGTTGTCACCATTTTTAATAAAATGGCCGCCAACTACGATGAACAATACAGAATCAACATTTATAGATGTAAACGTGACACGTGACAACATGATTTTGTTGCCATTACAGATGATTGTCGTTAACTTTGCCAAATCGGAGTCTTGGCTGAGCTTCGTCTTGGAGACTCCCCTTCGAACGTGAGAGACAGACAGAGAGATTTGCTTCTGTTTACCACACACGTTTTCAGACCGGGTGTTCAGGACTGCGCCGTGCCTCCAGAAGTACAACAATGTACGAGTTGATCAGTGGCACTGCTAAGTAACGGGGAGGGGGGGGGGAGGAGAATCCCTTGCTGTACACTTTGGAAGCAAGGTAGCGGCGGTGGTTAGCTCAGGTAGCGGCGGTGGTTAACTTCCCATGGCTCATTGTAACGAAGACCTATTCACTACTTTGTGGGAAAAATCTAGTTGTTATAATAAAGTTTACGTTATAAAAGTATTTTTTGTAAACAAAATCAGCCAATGGAAAACGAATGCCATGAAATCGGGGCTTTAAAATGTGAACGTTGTAGCGATGAAAACGTCAACGGGCTACGTTGAAATGAGGTTCGACTGTATTAAGCTTTATTCACCCGAACGGCCAACCCAGCTAACTTCGTGAGTAGCATATAAAATCCTATACTCAACAAAAAGGCTGACGTGTGGTCCCGCCGCGTGACGGTCTGCTGGCTGCTGCGCCATTGAGCTATCGCACGAAGTGCATATAATTACAAGTAATTGGCAAATAGTAGGCTCTGACCAAACAGAAATTGCTTCATTATGTCTAATTAACACCTCCTTGACTGTAGTTAATAGCTGGTGTTTGATAATGGAGCAAAGTTGTCAGCCTGGGGACAAGCTTGAGCCATCTGGATGCTTGATATAACCATATGCCAGTTTGAGCCTTGCTTTGCTTTGCTGGCGCTAAAGCTGTCAGAGCCACTGATAGTTGCAGGTGTGTGCAACACGACGCCGCACTGCACCAGGTCTAAGTGCAACAGTTCACAAAAACATTTAAAGAGTCAAGCGATTGTTTTCAATCTCTATTTTTGAAAACAACACAACAAGAGCAAACCACTTTCAGTTGTGAATTGTCATCTTGCCGGATTAATACAAAATCAACTATACATGACTTACTTTTTTGTGTGTGCGTTTTATGATAGGGATTCTGCAGGTAACACAACATGAACGTTGGTCCTGGTTGGTCCAGCAATAGTTTCAGGTGATGGATTTGTGAGGTAGTGAGGGCAATATCAGTCAAAAAGCAGATACCAGTAAATGCCATCAGGAGCAAAATAGGGTTCTTAAGCACCTCGGAAATGATTAGAAACAGAAGGCTCCCTGCTGTAAATTGGAGAAATTACACAACACTAAAATTGTCTCGCTGTCTCTATTAATTAGCAGCACACACAATATGAAATTAGCAATGACGCAGCCGGAACAAGATAAATAGTCTCTTACACGGAAAGAATAAAGTCAAGACTTTCCGTATGTTGCATTTGTCACGGTTAATTGTGAGATCAATTAAAATCGGGGCATAATGATGATTTATAAGTATTTGCGTATCATTTGGTATTCATTAAGTCGGCCAGACACACGCTGGGATCAGCTTGTTAATTGTGTTGCGCCTCTGTTGAGGGGTGGCTTTTGAATGCAATCGGTGTAAAGTTTACAAACTTGCTCTAACTTCACTCAAATACACCATAGCCTACTGTTGCTGTAACTCTGACTGTCTGCCTCAAGGTGAGCTATGTAGCCTACTTGTAATAGCATGCTAACTCGAAACTGTCCATCGTTGTAGATGTGAGTGTGTATAATCATTTATCTATATGTGCCCTGTGATTAGTTGTCAATGATTCACCTTTAGTCAGCTGGTGTCGGCTCCAGCTCACCTGTGGTCCTAATGAGGACAAGCAGAATAGAAAATGGATGGATAATGACATGCTATTTTTAGCTGGTGAACCAAAATACTTATGTCAAAGTAGGGACAGGAGTCCGAGCTTGATTTGTGGTGCTGCGAGGCTAGGCCATGGCCTTATGTATGAATGGACTAACAATGCCGCTTACTCGTCGCGGCGAGAAGTCAAGCCACTGCGGCCATCTTACGTTGCCACTCGCTAAGTGTGGCTAACTTCAATACATTCTTTTCTCTGCGGCATGTTGTCAGAACCATGAACAATGAAATGAAATAAATTGTCATTGGGGAAAAAAATGGTTGATTCACTACACTGAGATAATGCAAAAGGTGAAGTTTGTTCTTTGGGACCGCTCTCATTACTTTGTACAGGGATCGTGGCGTGAAACATACATTGTGTCATGTCCATCAATAACAGTGTTTTCAGTGCAAAAATAACAGAAGTTGTCATTAACAGTGGGAAGATAAAATGGCTGCCCTGTGGCTCCAGCTGCGCGCAGGGGGGGGGGGGGGGTGTTATTAGTTCATTCATATCGAAGTCCGTGGGCTCGGCCTATTGTAGTTTTGCTTTTGAATGATTGTAGTAGTCAGTGGAGAGCTAAGGGGAACAAGTGCTACACTAAATGGAACATGAATATTCATCAAGACATCAAGTGGTCACACTGCCCCATTGCTCCTATTAGATAACAAAGAACAGCAATCAAAATGCGGCCTTTAAATATTTTTTTTCCAAATGAAGGGTATCAAAAAAAACCATCGTCATACTACATAGGCGTGATATTCCTTAAAATGTTAGCAATACCTTGAAAGTGATTTTTATGGCACTAATCATGATCGTAGAATATGAGGCCAACTTTCCTTTGAGGTGGATAGAACAACAGGTTTATTGCAATGTACAGTATGTTATTGTAAATAAATAAATACATAAATAAAGGAGCCCTGTGTTCAAATGGGAGCGTTGTTCTCAGTAAGCAAGCAGTCATTTTGCCCGTGCATAATCAGACGGTTCATCACGCACGTGTAATGTGTGCCGTTTGAGCACACCAGACAAGCGACGATGGCAGAGCACTTTGTTGTCGTGTCCCCCTTTTTTTTCCCCTACGCGGCGGGGCTAAGATGTAGGCCAAGTGGAAGAGCGCCAAATGATTTAACAGAGGACAAGATTCCCATTCAAAGGAGCACCGCGCTTCTTCGTCCTTATTCATTTTCTTAGATTACCATCAAATTTGTGTCACCAGCAAGGCAGCATTATTGACTCACAGCCACGCGCCCCCTTTGCCTTCGCTGACACGCTGACATTTTCATATGTGTCTTTGCTAATGCCTGTAAATTGCTCTGACCGAACAACGTGAGAATGGAGCAGATAATTTTAATAAGATCCAACCATGCGCCTGCCTTACACATATAGCATACCAATTTTAACCTGTTTTCAGAGACGACTAAGGCTCCGAACTCAAATGGCTTTTGACAACATTGCATTAGGCACAACAACGACGCATAATGTAGCGAAAAATTGGATGTGAAATTGCAAACATCGTGGAGAACAAAGTAAATTTACATGGTTTGGTAGCTTGGGTGATGTCTGATATCATACTCTCTCACGCGAGCTCTATGTGCAGGGAGCTGCGATGGAGACTTAACAATGGATATCAGCGCCGAGTGCTTTTAAAGTTAAGGCTGATGGATGGCTTGTCAAAAAAATAATTGCACTGGTATGGAAGTGGGCTCGCTCCGGCTCGCCGAGGAGGGGTTGGCTGCGTATTTGGGGTGTCAAAGCGGCAGTAGAGGGAGGCGCCATCAGCGGAGAGCATGATGGGAAGTGACAGTGGTCTGTCAAGAGGCAGTGGCTGCCCAGAGAAGTGTGAAGACGGCACTGTGAGGTGGCGGGAGAGAGCAGGCTGTCATGAGCTCCAAAGTGCTTTTAATCCAGCCAAAAAGCAAAGGAATCCGCCTGTCAGGGCTCCTCAGCCGAGCCCGGGAACGGCATAGCGAGCCGATACGGTGGAAACAAAGGTGGGCCCGGGATCGGGCGGTGTCGAAACAAGCCGGAGTGCTGAGATCTGGGTGCCGCTACCAGAGACATGATGACAAATCGTGTGAGACAGGGGTGAGCTGTCAATTAGAGACTGCTGAGGAAGGGTATGGCCAAGTGATAAAACTCATCAGCGCAACTACTCGCTCTGCTCGTAGCATTGGACTCTTCCATAGCAGGTCTCACGTGCATACTGCTCCTATTGTCCCCAATTTTTTTTTATTGTCACTTCTCTTGTCTGGTTTGAAGGAAAAGGAAATATTTGAATCTTTGGAATCTATGTGTCGGAAAATTATCGGTGATAGTCTCTCCTCCATCGCTATATTCAACACCAAGTAGCGTCTGAAACGATTCACCTTTACTACTCTGAAATGACAAATAAAGCTCGTAGTGGACTACAGTCGCACAATTTACAGAGAAGCCGATCTGTCGCCGCCTCCCTTGCAACCAACGTGGCAATACAGACTGTGTGGGTATGAGAGTAAGAAAATGAGTTGGTTTGAGATGAGAATAGCCTTGCTGTCTTTGGCTGGTCTGATCGCCACTAGTCTTATCATATTTGGGCTGCGGAACTGAGTGAAGTGAAGCTCTAGCTTTGAACTAGCTCGGGACAGTTACAACATCGCCAAATAATAAACACATTCATTAAATTAGAGATAGTTTTCATCTTAAATATGATTTTATATTAACGGAATGGGAGACTCACCGTTCTAATTTTCCCACAGCGGCAGCCATGTTTTCCTCTTTTCGACAGCAAGAACAGTTGAATCGGTAGCCCCTCTGCCACAAGTATTGTCCACATATTACGTCTATTGATGAAACAGGTGGTGAATAATCAACCTCGTGAACAGTATCGATAAAGTTTTTCATCAGTTGTTGCTAACGCTACTTAACTTCACACGGTTGTCCAAATTTACCGTCCCTGAACTCCTGGTTAAAAGTCCATTTGACTGATTTATTGTGGCTTTCCTCGGGTGATCTCAGACAAAGACATGATGATAATTACAGTACGGGATCACCCCCATTGCAATTTTAAAAGAAGTATGATGTCCATCTCTTCTGTCTCCACCTTGAAGCATGTCAAAGGAAAAAGCCGGCTTCAATTCTCGGCTTTTAGTGTCTCGTGTCATTCACACTGGAGCAATTTGCCGTTACCGTGCGATGGTGCTTCATTTGTGTCACGCTGATACAGCATGTGAATGATGCGGCGTGTCAAGACTCAGTAATGACAATGTCAGCTTTCCAACATTGTCTTGGCGGAACACAAATCTTCGTGACATTTTCATGGCGTGCCTTTTTACTCTTACATCCACCGAGTGCAGTGCTTTATGACTGTATGGCTAGATAGTAAAGGAGTACAGTATGCAGCTCGCCCAGATCCTATGCGCTAAAATGCATCTGTTGGTTTTGCAGCCGTTGCAGTATGCCCGGGACAGTAGACGGCACCATGATCTGTGTCTTCACATTCATAAGCAATTCGTCTTGCTGTAATTTATTCCTCATTAAAATGCCGTAATTAAAGTTCTCGGCGCGTCTTTGAACGTTAAATTACACGCTCATTTTCTACAAATATAAATCGTGATATTTGAAAGACCGCTGACCGCGGAATCACACACACACACACAAGTTATTTCGAGAACTTATCATTACAGTTCATCATGGGATGATTTGTTCACTTGTGTGATTTTTTTTTTTCCAGCTGGAGAAATTGATTTAGAGAGTGTGCGTGGATTTTAATGAGGACCTTTTAGGCCCGTCTTGTTTTCACTGGTTCGACTATCCACCAAAGGGTTTTGAAGTTATTACCCCAGGTGCATGAATTCCATTTGAAATCTCAGGGTGAAGTTAGGAGAGCAAGGTTATGTTTTGGAGGGAAAAAAAAATAAATCACATCAGGACTGGCCTGCGTCTGCTCCAAACCATTTTCTCATCTTTTGTGCCTGCGCAATTTGCAAAAACAGATGGCTGAACTTGTTTTTTTAACAAAGTGTGGGGCTTCAACAATTAACCAAGTAACTCAAAAACGTAAATTTTTGTCATTTTTAATTTTCTTTGTTTGTTTTCGTTAATAGGGTGCCCGTGTTTCAGACATGCCAGGATTCAATTGCAAGTTGTCAATGTGAAACTAATCACAACGGCCAATTTATTCCATTTTTTTTATTCAAGTACCAACACTAGTTTTCCCCCAATAATGTCCTCATGCGATTCGAGGATCTACACCTGCAATCGGCAGTCGATAAGATAACGCCAGCAGCGAAGATAGTTTTACATAAAGGCGTGAGGAAGGCAACAAGCAACGGTTATAAAGTCAACAGTCTTAGCTCAGTAATTACCACTCATACATACGTATATGAGGCGAAAGGGTCGTGTATTGGCAGGGAGCCTTTGGTTGCTGCTTCGGGCTTTACCTGTATTTTTCAAGCATAATATGCATACTGCTGTCCAGTGAGTTTGAAAGTGATTTTAAAACTTAAATTGCCCTAAAAATAGCTTTCTTTCTGTTTTGGTTGAAACTTTACTACTTCTTGATTCAATTCGAGATCACCGTAGCGGAATAGAGCATCATGGGAAAACAATGGATGCACAGTGATACTACACATTGTGGTGATCAACAATCGTGAATTTCTAGTTTTGAAGGATCACAATTTAAATTTACAGATCATCAGGGGAAAAAAAAAAACATTCTTGTGTTCGTACTGTACAAAATATTTTGCATAATGTAACTTTGAACGCCTTTTGAGTGATTCATATTTCTCAGAATTGTGAATGGGTATTTACGATGCCACCGACCATTTCACATCAGAAAATGAATTTTTGCTCTCGTCCATAACACCAGACTGCAAGATTCTGCTAATCGTCAAAATATATAACAGTGAAACAGCATGTGACAATGAATTATGAATGCAATGGAGCAATACTGTAAGTGATATAACGATTACCCACATTTTTACACCTAGATACTGTGAAAAAGCCCTCAGCATTATTATGCAGAATCAACTTCAGCCGCTTAAAAGTCAAAGCGGGACAATTTGAAAAGCAGCCGTCTTCACTTGAACCCTGCTTTGGAAAAAAACGGAAATCCTTTAGGAATAACAAATGGCTCGCCACTACTCCACACTTTGCTATTTGCAATGCCTGCGAGAGAAGACACTATGTCAGCGCTGATTGGAAAAAGAAAGATGTATAGACTACCAAATTGATGAAATGACTGTGGAGGGGAAGAGAGAGGGAGTGCGAGTGAGGGAAGGCTGCACGGATGGATGGATGGAGGGAAAGCCTCATCTAGCACAGAAAAGGCTGTTTGGGCTGCCCATACAAAAGAGGGAGAGTCCCAAGCCATTGATCTCTCGCAACCAATGACAGGCCAGAACTAAGCAATAATCATGACAAATGAGCGGCGCCTCGGTCAGATGAGAAACTGCCGATAATCACACACACACACACACACACACACACACACACAAAGAAAAAAAAAAGGTTGCAAGGTCGCTGTAGAAAGTAGTGGATGTTCTGTACCTCTCAATATTCCTGAGAGGAAGACACAAACGAGGAAGAGGCTTTTAATGTGAATGCATTGCACATCGGAAGTCTAGGCTTCTTATCCGGGCCCGGCCCCCTCGTGTGGAGTTTGCATGCCCTCCCCGCGCCTGCGTGGGTTTTCTTCGGGTACTCCAGTTTCCTCCCTCATTCCAAAAACAAGTTAAAATGTGATGCGATGAATCAATTCCACAAATGCTCAATTCATCAATCATTATCTCCCTTGCCTCAGCCAAAACCTTTAGTTCTGTTTGAAATAGTATAAAGTTGAGTTGTAAAATAGCTAGATTAATATCTGAATTTAATTGTACATGCAAGACTCTCGATTAGTTTATACTCACGCCTGTGAATCTTTCAAACAGCGGAAATGAATGAGCCCGCCGACTCATTGGTGGGAAGATGTCGGTGCCGCGAGTGTTCGTCTTTGTAGATTAAAGCCAAACAATAATGATTAAATTGCTGCAGCAGATCTATCTGGGCTCTAATTAAGTATGATTGCTACCACATTATCCGTTTTGGTTGCCTCTCGAGGTCTCCCAGTACTTTGCCTCGGCAGATAAATTATTTTCTAATCAGCTCCATCCCGCTACATCGGAATTTATCTTCTTCATAGAAAATGCCAATATATTAAGCGCTGCGTGTGATACACAAGGTGACCCGGCTGACTTAATGACATCATACATTATCCTTAATGAAGTCAATACCTCGACTTTTAGCTGTCTGTCTATTGGGCCGATTAATTGTGGTGCCATTAAAGTCAGCTCTCTTTTCATTTGAGCTTGGCAAGTGGCATAAAACTAATGTTCTTACTTATCAAGCACTGCAGAGGAGGCGACTGGGGCCAGAAAATTCTCAGTCTTACCATCCACAAGCGATACTGTCATACAGATGCAGCTGAACATCTCGTACTGTGCCAAAGTCATAGAATTAAAGAGAGAGTTATCAGTAACATCCCCCGTCCCAAAAGAAAACATTAATTTTTTTGTAATACCAATACATTTACATTTTTTTAGTAACATGTAACACCAACACTGGATAATGACAGCTTTTTGTTTTTTCTGACCTGCTTTTGCTATCTTAGTATGTTTAGCCTAGCTGTTTTGTTGAAGCTGGAAATGCGTTCTTGAAAATTTAATTTTTGTAATTGATTGCACATTCCAAAAAAAGACAACTTAAAACCGGTAATATTACTGTTATAGTAACACACTCTCCTAGGAATTTGCCATGAGACCAACATAGCAACCATTGTTAACTTTGGACTTTTGACAGTGCTAATGCTAGCGCTGCTATGTTGCTGAAGCCGGACAGTATTCTCTGTGACTATTTTTTTTTTTTTTACAATTTGAGTCTAATGCCCCCCTAAAATCATTCCAAATTGAAATGAACTGTTGTGCTATGTCCTGAGATAAGACTTGGAGTTTTTTTCACATGTTGCCTTTTTTGGTGAACAGTATTGACTTGCTCAGCTCACTTTTGGGTGGTCGAGAAACTACGAGATACACTAACACAACAACAATGGAGGAGAGCCTTTATTTACTTGGACATGTGGCCGTTTGCCACTGTTAAGGCACAAATTTAATCAGAGAAAAGACTGAGGGCAGAGAGAAGACTGAGGGCACACTGCAGTAAAGTGGAACCTGTGGAGGGATCATAATCCAACGTCGGGGTAGGATAGCATATTTAATAAGATACCATATTTATTATTTATATATTCATCATGCTGTAGCTGCATATACTGGAATGTTTATGGTATGGTTGCTTGGAACTAAGTGCTGTCATCCTACTCGGTAGTGCCTGTCAATAGACAAGTGTCAGTACTGAATTGAGTAGTAGTGGAAAGTGGGTGATATGTTTTCAGCTATTGTGTTTTTAAGGGTCATAGCATGATCTCCTCTGTTACTCGCACAAAAACTTCAGAGGCATCCTGAAGAGTTTTGTCAACTAATCTATACTGTACACACCAAATAACACACGCTATTCAGTCAGACAAGGGCAAAACAATTCTCTGTGATATAACTATATATCTGAGCACCCCCCTGTCGCTCCCCTCTGTTTTCCCTCAGCCCTCCTCCCAACATGTTATCTTTGTCTATAGCTTGGAAATGATATGAGGTAAATCAAGACGGGACTGACAATTCACTCCTGTGAGCACGTTTTTAAGTGTAGTATCCGTTATGGTGGCAGCACCTGAGACGAGCTGAGGGGGCCATAAAACAAGCGGTGGGGCCCATGTTAATGTTGCACTTAGTAATTGGCTTCCGCTGATGACTTGCCGCAAAGGCAAAGCGTAAATCAAGCGTACCCCTGCGCTAAATCTGCTATTGTTGGAACAAGGTGCTAGCCTGACAAATATTGATCCCCTCTTTTAAGTGTGTGTGTTTGTGTGTGCATGTGCATGTGTGTAGCCTGTCCATTACTGTAGTCAAACCAGTGCACCCTGGCAGGCTCATTCTACAGTACAATTGCTGCTGTTGTGGCCCCTGTTGTTTAACTGCATGAACCATTTTGTAGCGAGATTGCATCACAAGCTGTGAGTCGATTGTCGGTAGTTAGCAACAGCGGGTAACTGAGTAAACTGTGATTGAACGAGTGCTATAATACGTTTAGCTTACAATAACAGCTTTAAGGTAATTGCAATGGTGTATTGCCTTGTCGTGAGGACAATGGCACAAACGTTACTATGGCAACCACGGTCACCTACTTTGTTTCATATAAAATTGGAGCAGCGGCCCAGATAGATCTCATGACGTCAGCATCACAGTGCTAATGTTACTGTGTCACACACTACCTAAAAATAAAGAAATTAATAACCCTGAATGTTATTTTTCTTCATGTTTGTGGAGATAAAAAAAGAAATAAATAAATATCATTGCTTAAAAATTGGTTGCAAAGACAGATAATGTGCTACAGTGCCGACCGATAATGAGAGATGGCTATAAATAACTTGCTAGCAAACATGCAAGCTAGAAATGTAATGCGCTAAGTAGCGTGCTAGTTCACGAGATAGCTATCAGAGACACCATATTTTCAATGGCATTCACTTAGTTATTACATGACATGAAATTGGATTACAATTAAATCTTTGATTCTAACCTCTTGACGCATGCTAGAATGTAATAACAAAAATAATAATACGCCTTCAATAATTACTTGTGATATTTCGGAAGGCTATACGGTAGTACTGTTGTGCTCCATGCACCTATCACATCTATGATAACCTTTGAAGCTTGGAAATGTCACTCAGGCCGCTGTCGGCTGGATGCCGAACTATTCCGTGTGTGTGCCTGTGTGATCCCGGCAGACAGTCGATCGTTAAAGCGCGTCCTATCCAGCTTGACAGGTCACTGTCAGGTAGCGCTCCCCTCCTCTCTGGCCCTTACTGATACAGCATGTCATGCACACACATCTACCAGACGATGCTGATGCCTTCTGAAGGACTGATGCTTGAATGGATGTGAAAGTGAACTTGAACTAACACCTATGGACCAATACGGTTCCAGTGCTAATGTACAGTGGAAACACAGTGTCAAAAACTTCAGTTTGGCAGGTGCAGTGCAGGCAGGAAGTTTCGTTAAAAAGTAGTGCTGCGATGACACCAGCGTTTGATCCACCAAAATGAAGGGCATGTCAGTTTTTGTGAAAGCTATCTTTATTTTCCTAACATGTCAGTTTTGCTGCTTTTCTGCAACCTACACAGGAGCGTCCCTGTGGGTGGGCCGTAGGTTCCGTGCCTGCCCACCGAGAAGTTTGTGGGCCTCCCCCTTCAACGACCCTTGACCACAATACAGTATTAAAAAATACAGTCCACTCGTTACCTTCCATGTACAGCACTTTGTATGCAGCGATGGCTGTTTGAAAGTGCTCTATAAATACTGTTGACTTGAGGTTCGATTCCAGCTCCGGCTTCCCTGTGTGGAGTTTGCATGTTCTCCCCGGGCCTGCGTGGGTTTTCTCCGGGTGCTCCGGTTTCCTCCCACATTCCAAAAACATGCGTAGCAGGCTGATTGAACACTCTGAATTGTCCCTAGGTGTGAGTGTGAGTGCGAATGGTTGTTCGTTTCTGTGTGCCCTGCCATTGGCTGGCAACCGATTCAGGGTGTCCCCCGCCTACTGCCCGAAGACTGCTGGGATAGGCTCCAGCACCCCCCGCGACCCTAATGAGGACCAAGCGGCTCGGAAGATGACCTGACTTGACTTGACTTCTGAAATACTCACAAATGTTTGCCGCTCAGTGTGATTGGGGCTTAAACGACACACTGTCATCTTATGTACTGGAGAGGAAAACGCTATAGCCATAGAATCAGTAATATTGGCGTGATGGATATTTTCAGAGTCCATCTGTGGTTTGGTTTTATTGGTTTGGGTTAGATTGTAAGGTTCTGGGTTGGGCTCAGAGTTGGGTTAGTTATGTTAGCCTTTGGGTTTGATAGTAGAGTTAAGAGTTTGGCTGAGGTTTGATGATTCGATTTATGGTAGGGCTTTAAGATGGCAGTTTGGGTTTAGTTAGATTTAAGGTTATAGTGTAAGGTTAAGATTTAGGGTTCTGGCTTAAAGTTCAGAGTTAGAATTTGGGGTTGCTTTGGATTAGAATTGAGGGTACGATTTCCAGAAGAGTTTCATAAAGTAAGGCTTTATGACTCGGAAAAAGGGGTGCTATAGATCATAAAGTCTCAAACGTGGCTTATTTTAACCTCCAGATCCTGTGGTGTAACAAATAAATAAGAGTGATGCAAAATATACTGATTGAAATTTGGTGCAGACATTTTTGTAATTCAAAAATAGCAAATTTCACAAACCTAGCATTGTTTTGCTGAGTTTTTTTTTTTTTTTTTGTGCAGAATGTATTTGTTTCTTGTTAGTCTCAGGTGATTTAGCAAGCAGAAAATATGAGGAGATGGGTATTTTTTTTCTTCTTCACCTGCCTCCAGAAAGCTGCGGTTTGAAAGTTTCCCTCCTTGCCAAAGTAATGTTTGTGTGGTTGACTAAGTCGCCTGTCCCCATCTGTACAAACAGCGACCTGTTGTGACGATCTCAGACAAAGCAGCACCGAGGAGCGTGCCATTAATAATTTGGGGATTTGGAAAATGGAGCCCTATGCCGAGAATACAGGGCAGTTCATCTCCGGGAGAGCAAAGACGGAAGAAGAAGAAGTGGAAGGTCAGCAGGGAGATACTCCCTCTTCCAGCCACCCCTCCTTCATTCCAGCCCTCCAGCCCTCCTCCCCTTCTCCTTGAGTGATGGGCTCAGCTTTTCCAAGGTAGTGCATTTGTCTGTCAGGAGCCTCGGCTGGCTGCCGTGATTTAGCGGCTGTCAGTTGATGCTGGTGTCCGGAGGATGATAGCGGCTGGCTGGATGGGGGGAAATTTGTTACCTTTAGCTCTGACAGGGAGATAATTGCTGATGGTTAACAGAACAGTATGGAATCTAAAGGCTGAGGAAGGAGAGTGCAAAGTAATGGGACGCTCAGCCAATGTGTTTGGGTCATAATTCTGTCTTACATGCACCAAATCTGAACACGCCACATCTCTTGATGCTAAATTACACCCAAAGATCTTCTCCACGCCACTTGTAAATCCTCTCGTAACTTGCGAGACATTGAATCATTACTTCCTTGAAATGACCTTCATTATTAAAACCAGAAATACGCAATTTTTCATATAGTGGCCGGGGATGTTTATCCACTCAACCATAGATGGAGGAGGGGGTGGGGGTTGAATAAACGCCTCCATCCATTTTCGTTACCACGTGTCCTTATTGGGAGTCCAGGGTAACTGGAGCCTATCCCAGAGGTGGGCTCCACCCTGGACTGGTCGCCAGCCATTAACAGGCCATGCATAAACAATCACTCATGCTAAAAACTAAATTAGGAGGGGATCTGTTCACAATTTGCCCTCAGGCTCCGCACTTTTCTTCATCGTAGTCACTCAGTTGTAGTGGCTCGGGAGATGCTCCTGTTTTCGTTAGCAATGGACTTAGCGAAGGCATTCAAAGGAGACCAGCAGGCATGTATTTGAGGGAGGCGTTTGATAGTCTGAGGTGGTTGATTAACTGCTGATGTGGAATATCACATTAGTGACATTGTCATTTTCATGCTGAGGAAATGTAACAGAAATAGGACTTTAGCCCTATAATGACAAAATAAGAACGTTTTCAAAAAAATATTCAACTCTATTTTCTATTTTCTGGGTGGTCCAGTGGGTAGCGCGTCAACCTCCCAGCTCCGGCCTCCCTGTGTGGAGTTTGCATGCTCTCCCCAGGCCTGCGTGGGTTTCCTCCAGGTACTCCGGTTTCCTCCCACATTCCAAGAACATGCATGGCAGGCTAGTTGAATACTCGAAATTCTCGAAAGTGCGAGTGTGAGCGTGGATGGTTATTCGTCTCTGTATGCCCTGCGATTGGCTGACAACCGGTTCAGGGTGTCCCCCGCCTACTGCCCGAAGACAGCTGGGATAGGCTTCAGCATCCCCCGCGACCCTTGTGAGGATAAAGCGGATCAGAAAATGGATGGATGGGTGGAGACTATTATTTTCTTCCAACGGTGAATTCATAATGATACTACACTGTTTCGTCACTGTGAAAGCCTCAAATAAAGTAAGATGAAACTATTAATAGTAATACATTAAATGCAATAAATAATGATGTAATAACTTGTTGTAAGTAACAAATAGAAAATATATAGTATAGTAGAAAATAATAACCAAAATAATGACTTGAGTCAGTAGTATTCTACAGAGGAAATACCAATATTGAATCAATTAATTTTGTTACACTTTTGAAGAACAACTTTTAATTTGGTGCACACAATCCCATTGATGTGTAATGGCTCTCGCGAGACCTCATATAAATAATGTAATCGTATTTGACGACCTTTCTCTTGCTTGGACCTCTGCTTCCTGCCCTCTCCTGCTTTGCACATTGAATGAGGGCCGAGCACATCGTTCTCTCTCTATCTCACCCCTCCTTCGATCCTCTCTCTCTCTCTCTCTCTCTTTGGCCTATTCACACGTCCGCCTCAATCTGCCTCCCTCACGTCCAAGGCGTCCGCAGGGGCGCCTCCCAGCGCCCGGATCAGGACCGCCGTCAGTCAAGCCATCCGAGCTGCCAGCGGCGTATCACAGGGGGAGTTAAGTAGGAGGCGGATCAGAGAGTGCAAAGTGTGATAGTTGGACGGGGCCTGATTGACAGGTTAAAACCCTGCTTAATTGTTTTCTCCACCTCGCATTGACGCAGAGTCTGCTGCCTTGTAATGCCGGGGGCGGAGCTAAGCTGCTTGCTCTGTATTGGCATTGTTGCGGTGCTTTCAACGGGGAAATCCAAAAACGAATCTATGCATGCGCTTTTTTCAGATGATGAATTAGTATTTTTCACACATCGTCATCCTTTTATTTTTGATGGATCGTGTGAATTAATGAGCAGCGTTGATTGAGCCTTAATGCCCTGTCACTGCCGGGTCGACCCTTCCTCCTCACCGCCATATTTTTATTTTCCCTTTGTCAATGAGCGTAATAGGAAATATTGATTGGCAATGCAGTTAACTTGTCAGCGTAGTCATTGAATGTGTCAAGAGAACCAGTTAAATTGTCAAAAAAGAAAAAAAAAAGATCACTGGCGGACTTAACGGTTTTCTATAAAAGCATCTCATCGTCAGATGAGAAAGGCTCTCATCCTCGTTGAATTACTGAATTTTCATTGACTTGGTGTCCAGCAATTGGTCAGACACTAAAATGGGAAATGGCTTTGTCACTGAAAATAAAATAAAATCTAAAACAAAGAAACAAAAGTTGTAAGTGTGTGAGAGGAAAATGAATCTTACAAATAAAAATTGTTTTTATTTCTCAAAAAGAATGACAAAATATTGATTGTAGCTTGAGTAGACTTTCAACATCGAAATGCCTGTTTTTGTTTGGGGTTCCATCCAAATGTAATACATTATTATCTCAATATTACAATTTGTTTTTCTCACAACTGCAACTTTGGATAGCCTGTGCCGTTTTTATTCTTCGTTGGCTAGCACCAGTGACACACGATGACTCAAATGATGAAAAGTAGAAACGGGACCCTTGTGTTCCAATCCGTCACATTTTTGCCATATATTTTTACATTTACCACAAAACCAATGTGAATGCAGGTGTTATAAGTATTACCTTCCACATTGTAGATTATCTCATTCGGTATACCAAAGGCAAAAACACCAATCCATTCAGTCTTCAACACAGTAAAAAAAATAAACAAATAAAATCCAAGTAGCTATTGTTTCCTTTCCACTTCCTGCGCTGTGTAGATGGTCAACTTGATTTCAATAACAACAATGTTCACCTTCCCGCCGAGCTGAAGCAATGTTATTTGAAGATGCTTAGCGATGGAGCTTGATTGAATTTGTCCCTGGGTGCAGAGACAAGCTCCATTAGGCCGGTTACAGAGATAAGAGGTGTGTGTGGGCGCGCGTGCATGAGTGTGTGTGTGTTGGGGGGTTTGGGTGTTCAGTAGTGTCGTCTGGCCCCTCGCAACCAGAGCAGAGGTTTTCGGGAATAGAGCTCCATCATCGCCGCTCTGTGGTCAGATAGACAGCCCTCTGTCCTTTTTTTGTCCACTCCTTTTAGTTAAGTTGCATTCTGTCGCACGTAACGGGGATTATGTTGTCACCCCCGCACCCTCACAGTCCTTGTAGTAAAATGCCCATCCGAGTATTTGCTCGCCATGAAACTTGACGCAACTTTACATCTGTAACAAATTCAAGTCAGTCATCATGTTAGATATTGTTTATGACAGTAAAAAGCTGTCTGATGATTTGAATGATTGATGGACGAGAGGAAAATGGATGGATTGACACCTTCGCCACGTCACCTGCTTCTAAAAGCATTTTTCTTCCTCCTATAATGGAATCTACAATAGGGAAAGCAATAATCTCCCTGATGCTGGTCGACAATTTTAGTTGTGAAAATGTTCTCATCCTAAGTAATGTTTACATTCAGGACTCAAACTGTCAGCATCAGAAAACATTTACAAATCTTTAACTTGTACATGTTATGTTTCAAGTGTAAAGAGCTTTTGGCAATTATTGGTTGAACCCCAAATTACAACTTTGTCCGGTTCCACTTTGGCGGTTCTCGTGGTTTCTTGGTATGACGTCTGCATGCACCGAACCCTCTGAATCTGTGAAAAAAAATCCATTCATTGAATGCATGACTATTATATACATTACATCAGGTGTCACCAACATTTTTGAGGGTGAGAGCAACTTCATGTGTACCGATTGTGTGAAGGGCTACCAAATTGATACACGTCTGAAATAACATATTTGTCCAAAATACCTTCAATAATATGAGGATGTGTTATTTTTAATACTTGATGATTTAAATTGTCAGACTTTGATCGTGTTTCGAAATGTCTCACAGTACTGCCAATGTTTGCATTTTTAAATCATAATTTCTACTAGCAAATCACAATGTCCAGGCACTGGCGGGCTACTCAAGTGGTCTTCACGGGCTACCTGGTGCCCGCGGGCACCATGTTGGTGACCACTGCATTACATCATCTGCGAGTGGAACTCTTTCAGTTCCTTCTGAACTTCGTACTTTGCGCATGCCAATCTCCTACATGGACTATAGCGAGACTTTCCGCCATGCAGACTCTCCCGCGCTGCCTTTTTAAGGGAATGACAGGAGCCGCTTCTATTAGCCGAGAAGCAAGCCGAGTACGTTCGCTCTCACAATGTCGCAAACGGCCATTTCTCCACCCGTGTCCACAGTTCCATGACAGTTTGCTCTCGACTCGTGCTGGGCTTGAAAATGAGGCCAAAAGTGTTGAATGGATATTACAATAAAAAGGAAAATGGCTCGACAGTTTTAGTATTTCTTTTCCCGGTTTCTTTGTTTGAGTTTCAAATTGTTTTACTTTTCGGGGGCTGGACTTTGGAGGTCCGACTGTAATTAACTATCAAGGTTTTCCCCCCCAAAAGCCCCATCATGCGTGCGTGCCGCTTTGCCACGACGTGAAAGCGTCTGACTGCGACAGCGGACTGTCTCTTGCTCTGTTTTATGTACCTTAAGTCTCTCCGTGTATCGGACTAGCGTGGCCCCTTTTATTTCTGCAGGCCCTTGGCCCCCCTTGGCCTCTATCTCCTGCTCTCCCTCACAGTAATGAAGCCTGCCTTTAAGGAGCGGGGGGTGCGAGCAGCGAAGCATCACAGATTAGGTCAGTGGAACGGCTAGCGGGCTGAGCATGATGGATGAGGGCCAGAATGAGTTTCTGCCGCGGCTGTATTGTGAAATCTTTTCATTGTCACCGACGGGCCTATGAGAGGCTGATGAATGAGGGAGCAAGTGTCAGAAACGCCCTTCCACTGCTCCCGCTTGGACTCCTTTAATATCTCCCCATGCCTTACCACGCCTGCACCTTCTTTTGGACTGTCCGGCTCGCGGTTTCAAGTCGAGAAGGCGCTAATGAAGGAAACGTGTTGAACTGAACGGAGAATGCGCAGATTGTTAAAGTTCACGTGCGAAACAAATCTCCTTCGTTGCGGACCTCTCGCTTCCAGAGAGTGAGCAAGCGAGAGGCTGTAGTGCTGAGAGAAGAGTGGGGGCAGCCTTTATGGGAAACGTTTGTGACCGTTGTGACAGCTCCACTTGATGGATGGGCCGCCTCCATCTGGTTGCAGTGCATGTAATAAATATCCATGCTCGTGTTTGACCTCTCTCACTTACCAGACACATCTTTCACTTTTGGGACATCCAGGATGTAAGGGGGAGAGAGAGAGAGGGGGGTTCAGGGGGGCTTACAATTATGCTCTCTACACTAGCCTGGGTGTGTGTGTGGAGGTGGTGGTTGAGGGAGAGGGCGGCGGTGAGGGGGCGGAGGGATAGGTTCTGTTTATGGGCCGCAGCCCAAGGGCAAAGAGTCAGAAAAAAATAGATAGCTGTAAACAATGCTTGCACCGCCAGGAGAATTCTCCAGCATTCAATAACCTTTAACACCTCCTAAGCCCTCATCTCCCTGAGCGATGGCCCACAATGCACTGCAGCTTGGCCAGCCAGTGAAGGAACTCCATTCGCCGGCACGGGTCACGGGATCAAATGACAACGCCTGCCTAAAACTGCTCGGAGAAGTCGCCAAAATGATCCCGAACGATGTAATGATCTTATCCTATGGCAGAAGGTTACCGTGCGAGGGCATTTGGATTTTTTTTTTTATCCTGAGCAGTGACCGCCCGCATTCGCATGGTCAGTAATAGAAGCGGATAGGCAGCCATTGGATTTTAATACAACCGGATGATAATGAGACTGAGTGAATCGTCAAGCAGGAGGCCAATGAAGTTCCTCGAAGGAATCACCTATAACCCATTAAGAAAAAGCCCTCCTACCCTTCTTGATTGAATTAGTCTGCGCCTTAATCACTAAGCATCCAAAGATGCTAATAACGTGGTCCGTCCAAAAAAAAAAAGAAAAAAACATTGAGTCAACCTCATTGATTTTCATCACAAGCACGAAGCGTCGGAGCTTCTCGGCCTGCCAAGAATCTGCATTATTCACAATAATGTTATGATCACAGGGAGAACTTACTTAAAATTCAATCCACTTTGGCGTCATTATCATGTATCAACATAATAAATGAGCCCTTCAGAGCATGGTAATTATAATTTGATAAATCATCAGCAGAAAATTAACTGGATGTCAAAACATTCATTGGAAAGGGTGATGAATGGAGGATGATTGTGGTGATGAATTGTGTTAATCTGCGCGGTATGAAGCAGGCGAAATGGCTAAGCAGCCCAAGATGGATGGGCCATCCACGCTGCAAGGTCAGGACACACAACTGCAGAACGGAGGCACGCGGTGGTGGGGGGGTAAGGGAAAGGGGGGTGAATGGAGGGAATGGAGCAGGCAGAAAAGAAAGGACTCACTCACTTTCTCTTTCTTTCCACTTGGAGCTGTGTCTTTTTTTTCTTGACATGGTGGTTTTCAATTTGACCTTCTGTGGCGTTACTTTCATCAATTTATTGATGGCCGCAGTCGCGATTGTGACTTTGAACAAGCTTGACGACAAGCATCTCCCTCAAGACCTCAATATCTCTTTGGCCCTTTCGTAAGATCGCAACAACGTGACATTGTCCGGGTTTGTAGCGTTAAAACGCACGTTGGTTTTACGTTCTTTTTCATGTCATAGGTACGCAACAGGTTTCAAACTGTAGCGCTTCTCGTCGTTCCCGGTTCATCTGACACACACCGCAATAATAGACACGTGAATTAGAAAATGGATGGATGGATGGACGGACATTCGATCAGGATCACTGATTGGTTATGACGTTACTCACTGTAATGTACCACCTGACGAATAAATGTTTTGTATTTGTTTATTTGGGGATTTTCAATCAGATCGTCAAGATTGTTGAGGAAAAACATCTTATGGAAGAAAGCCATAAATATCATATCGGGATGATAAATTATCATCATTTTCAGATTTTCTTGTAGGCTTTTCCTGACCTTTATTAGGCTGAAAGTTTTCTGCTAACACTGATTGCTATCCCGAACTGATAAGAACACCCTCCATCTTAGCATGATGCTGCCACCACCATTCCTCACCATACGTGTGGTACTCTTTCGGTGATGAGCAGTGTTGTGTTCGCACTAAACATCTCTTTTGGGAATGGTAGCCAAAAAGTAAAACCTTTGTTTTATCCGACATTAAATATCTCAAATACACGTGTGGACATGTTAACTCATTCACTCCCAAAGACGTTTTTAAACGTCTTTTCAGACTTGGCCCAGAATTGGCTGGTACTGAATGAGTTTTTAAGGGGCCGAAGAGTGAAATTTGGAACTGGAATATTCGACAACGTGGAAGGAATTATTCACAGTTGGAAGTAGCTCTCAGTGTTATCGCCAAACCTTAGGCCAAAGAAATATTTGAATGTGTGTGTGTGTGTGTGTGTGTTTTTTTTCCTTCCATCAAAATGATTGTTTTAAATCTCCTCCTGGGTCTTCAACTGAAATTATCTTTGACTAATGGATGTAACTGTGTTGTGTTTGCCTGAATGTTTTTTTTTTTTATTTTAACAATGACATCTATCAACAAGTACGTAACTGGCAGCTTTTGTTTTTAGTCAATGGCTCGTTGCTTGTGGTTTATCATGCCATTCATTGCTTCAAGGTTCATCTTGTGACATCCTGTTCCTTTTGAAAACTGTTTTATAATCCAAAATTGAAAGAAGAAACAAGGCCAACATGTTGTTTACCTGTTTGATTCGAACTATGGATGTAGACGAGGTCATGTTGGTAAAAGGTCAACTGTAGCACACCAATGTCAATTCTCTTTGTTTCATTTAAACAGAAACGTTTTTTGAAGCAGACCAAGCATAGTTGCTTTCCATTTATTGAATTGGAATTTCAATGAATTGGTGAAGTAAGGCTACAGAAGGCCATGTCGTGGTAGTGCGAGTTGGCCAAGAGTCCTGCTCCCTCTCCTGTGCCCCCACTGGCCTATTTCTACTCTTTGTGCATGGTGATGGTTAACATTGATAACTGTTGTAAGAGGCTGGATCACAATAATAACCGCATGTACAATACATAGCTAGCATGGGGACAGAGTATGCATCAGAGGACTTTGTTGTTGTTGTTGTTGTTTTTGTACTGACATGGATTATTTCTCGCGGTTGTATTTATTTCTCATGTGCAAGGTTGCGGTTATCATGAACTGCCATGATAGTAATTAAAGTATACTTCCATGTGCCAATGTATGACCGAGCATGCAGCAGACTTCTTTTTTTTTTTTAATGCATTGAATTACTGTATTAACTACATTACAGTGATTGATTGGATGACATGTTTACATTGCAGTGCTGGGCCATTCATAGCCCACTGCTTCAAAGCTTGCCAATGGAAGTGCTTTAGTCCACCTCCGAGCACTCCTACGAGCCAAATGTTCCCGAATTTAAGTACGCGCTCAATTCAATTCAATTTTTTATTTTATTTTTTTAGATATTGATTGACAAACAACCGATTTCAATACTCTTCCCAGTCTTCCCCTAAGTGTGCTTCACTCCAGTTCCTGGTGTCTGGGTTAAACAGTGCATCTTGGCCTTTTTTTTAGCCCAGCCCTCGGTTAAACACTTCTTCAAAAACGGCATATATTTCATTGCCAGCTGACAGCCCTGACACCATAATTGACCTGAGAGCTTCCATCTCGCTCCTGTGAAATTCTTTGTTGTAACGTGTGTCAACTAGATAAAAAAAAAAGAAGGAAGATGATTCTCATCTGTCCTCATCTCCGCATTTCCATTTGCAAAGACGGCTGACTGACTGACTGTCTGGCTGACAGGCAGAGGCACCATTATCATTCTGTTTGAATGTGGCTGATGAGACGAGAGGGGTGGGGACGATGAATGCTTCCATTGTTTGAAACAGGTGCTCCGTTCTGAGTATGAATGTAGAGCTTTTAGACGGATTAAATAGCGGGGGGAATGTTGGGATTTGATCCATATATTAATATATCTATTTTTATTTTTTTTTAATTCTCTCGCAGACCGTCTGGGAGCACTGTCAACCGGTCAAAGTTTCATGCTGACAAAGCTGATTTTAAGCTTTCATTACATGTGCAATTGACCCTGACACTGGTTTTATTCTTGAAGCGGATGTGAATGATCAGAACCCGAAGGATATAATATGCCGTCCATTCTCCGATGCCTTCTCCTGCATATTCCTTCATGACCTTTGGATCGGTGTCGTGCAAGATAGCAGAGACTTAAAAGAATTGTCTAATTTTGAGAAACAGGCTGATTATCAACCAAAAGCATCGTGTTCTAATGGCATACATTATCTGGGCCACTTTCACAAGAATTATAACTCGGTCCAAGGGGCAAAAACGTGCATATTTTTCGGAGCATTCTCATTCCACAAAGATATGTAAGACACTACTCTTGCAATTAGATTACTCCGATGTCTTCATGGTATCATTCTCATCAAGAAAACAACCATCATAGCTGACATGACATGTTTAAATGGCACGCAATAGCATCGCCATTTTTCAAAGGATTCTTTGATAGTTACGACATGCTATTTCGCTACACTCACTTTGTGAACTTTGAAGACATCTTCTTGTGTCACGTTCTCTTCCGTCTTCTGACGTCACCGATTTGCTCATCCGATTTCTTGACTTTTTAGCGCTTTGTAGTTAAAACTTGCTTGACGCGGTATGACAGGCCTGGAAGAGGTCTTCGACGCTAGTTCTTGAGAAAACGTTTCATTAAAGGGATTTTTTTTTTCCCTTTTTGAACTGGTGTGAACTATGATTTGGACAATCGTGACCTATCTGTGTTTATTTTGCTTTTGTCCAAGCTTACAAAGCAGTCGGAGGCCTCTTGGGGGTGGGGGGGGGGGGTCACTTTTGGTTCAAACAAGCTTTTAGAGAAGGTCCAGTCCCACTCAGCGTTAAGCCTGCTGGACATCAGGCTTTGTCCCCACTTATAGACTCCTTATCAGTAGCCTGATGCGCTTGTCCCCTCACATGTTCCTCTTGTGTTTCAGTTTGGCCAATTGGATGGCCTAAGTGCCCAAATTGAGCCATTTTGTCTCACTCTCAAACAAATGTGTGTGTGTTTTCTTTCACACACGCACTTCTTGTCTCGCTTCCACGTTGGCCTCGCTCGGTGTAGTTTGTCACTGCCTTTCTCCGCTCTCAAGTGTGAGGCGCTAGCCTTGTGAGGGGTCAGTGTTTCCACTCCAGCAGTGTCAACTTCAATCTGCGGCGATTTGCTGTGAAATTTGTGCCGGGTGGGGGGGGGTGGAGGTGGGGGTGGGGTCTGTAGGTCAAAGACCCCCGGTAATTGATGTTGCTTATTCATCTGCTTTTTTTTTTTTTTTTTTTTACTTGTCCATGCTCGCCGTGGCACAGCATCGTTTTTTTTTTTTTTTTTTTTGTCCGTCGAAAATGTTTGAAGCTTTAGTGGAGGTCTTAGGGCCCTGAGAAGCATCCCCCCACTGCACCTTGCCTGTGTTCCTACCTAGCGGGGGGGCTCCATGCCGGGGACACATGCACAAAGAAGGCTTCCCTTGCAACACAAGGCCCGGAGGACATCTCATAGCGTGACACTGAGCTCTGGGGGGGACACAATGGCGGAGGCACAAAGGAGGCCCCTCTCAAGACAGGACTCGGAGGACATCTAGAATGATAAGCAGGGCAGCTCTCACTGTAATTAGCCACGGAGCCAGCCTGACCAATTGTCTCATGAGATCAGCCGACTATCAGTAAACAGTTGGAAGCAAGAAAGAAAGGCAAAGATTGGCAAAGCCGGCAAATTGAAAGTGATGCGGCGATGCCGTTAAAGATACGCGGCTTCGGACAAACGCCACGGCTCGACGGGAATACCGATATCCTGCCGACGCTTCTTTCCCGCGAGCCGAACGGCGGGACGGAACCCTCCGACGTGTTTGGCCGCATAAGGCGGAGAACATAACGGCTGAGCCGTGTTTAATCGGGAACCCTCTGGCATGTCAGCCGGCTGCCTGGGTGGCATGTCCTCCGGGGCCCTTTGAAGAGGGCCGATTTGGAGAAGAGATTTGGATCATTACACAAGAAAGAACACTTCATAAGTACCGAAGTGAGTTGGTGAAATGACGGTTAATGATGTTGACAGCAAATCACCTCTGCTGAATTACAGAGAGATTTGACTCAACTTGCCTTATTTAATGAGCCTCACTCCGTAAAGGTAATGGGCCAGCGGTAAGACAGAGAAAGGCGGGTGGAGCGGGAGGGTTTTATAATCCCCTCTTCCCCACTCCACCCCTCCATTCCCCCCACAAGGGACTTCAATGCTCCCGTGGTTACACTCAGCAGGTTGGCACATACCTGCCTTTAAACTGTCATGTCAGGGGAATGCTGAGGTAGAAAGGTCATCCTTAATAAAGAGACTGCACACTTGTTTGAGCTGCGCGTGTTCTATTCATTTAGGGAAACTTGCACATTCGAACAAGACCTCGTGCGCCTTTCTGATCCAACCCTTGCACTGTGCTATATACAGTATATGTGCAGTATATGTATATGTGTCTGCCATTTGTAAGCACTAAATGCAAACAATAAAAAGACAACTTTCCATCTCATCTGCATTTGAGTGGCGTCCACTTTGATCAAAGCAGCTTCGATACACAAGAGGACATTGATTTCATCTTACAGCTCATTTGCTATTTCTCATCATGCATGTTTATGTGCAACTTTTTGACAAAAAGCTTAACTGACAGCATGACGGTTGATTTGCGGCAGTTTTCCCCCCCGCCCACTCCTCTCCGCCTTTCCCTCCTCCCTTTCCATTTATTTGACTGTCAGGCCATCAAAGCGACATATCTGTCTGCGTCTTTGAACGTCTCCCGCTGAATGATGAACACGCACGCTGTTAACCCATGTATCACGTGCCAATTATGCATTGACGGAGATGTTGCGGAAATGTAACATTTAAATCAAAGCGATGGCTTTCCGTTTCAAATTCGCCTTGCGAGCTGACATGTTTTATTTAGTCGCTGCCTGCCGGGGAAATAAGTCGATACAAAAACAAAAGGAACTATCTTAAAGGTCAGATCAATAACTTTGAGGCTTTCATTTCCTCATTTCAACGCTTACATGTCAATCACGGAGTCTATTATTAGTCCTCCTGCAGCTTTTACTTGACCCTATGGTAGCTCAACTCTCAGATTTCATTTTGTGAAAACGATTACAGTTGAACCTCCAAACGTCTGAGGCTGATGTGTCAAAACTTGTTTTCATCATTGGACACGTTCCATTAGTTGAAGACTCTAAATTGTAAATTCAGGTGTGCCTGCGATTGATTTGCGACCTCCCAGGTTGGAGCCCCTCACCCAAAGTCCGCTGCAATAGGCCCCAGTTCAAATTCATGCATATTACACAGAACAACCGTTGTTTACTTCACTCCAGTCGTTTTTGGTTTTCTATTTTGTTTTTTTTTTTGTTATAACAATGAAAAAAAAAGTGTGACAGTAACCATAAAACCGGAAGTGGAATTGTGTTTCATATGGCTAAGCACCTGGCTCCTCCGAACAAATTAGGCCAGTGCTTCTCAATTATTTTCTGTTATGCCCCTATGAGCAAGAAGAAAACATTTGAACCCACCAACACTCAGCCACGACTATAAATAGTGTCATTTGTTTGTAAAGTTGTTATAATTACACCTCTACTTGACATTGTCAATCCCTATTAACATTAAAAGAAAATATGTAGTATATTCTATGCAGCCCCACTAGTCTAAAAATTATTATTCTGTTGTAAATAGCTGCCCCCTGATATGAATAAAAATGGGTCGATTTTGCTGCGTAATTCATATTCCACAAACAACATATTAATCAGATTGCGGTATTCATATGTGGTACTGCATAGAATTTTGAATTGTAAAGAAAATATTTGAGTCGACTTTCCCTTGAAGGAAAACTAAAAAGAAATATATATTTATATCAATTTACAACAAAGATTTTTTTGTCTATAACTGCACATATTCGAAATGAGCGCCACCTACTGTAGTGGATGTACAAGTGCCTTTTATTGGAGTATGCGGGAGAGGGGGGGGTGGGCATGTTCCCCAGGGTCGCACGCGGCCGCTCCACAATTTGAGAAAGGACAGGATTAGAGTTTCAAGATTAGAACAACAGCGCGTGTTCCATTCCACTGAACTGAGGCTTGTTGCATTAATTGGCACAGATGCGTGTCTCATTATCGTGTCACCGCTTGGCCTGCATGTTGATATTATGAAATTATCTTTTTGAAACGTTGTGAAACACGATTGCTGTTTTTAGTGTCATTTTGACGCCTCTCTCTGTCTGTACCTGACACTCGGCAAGCCTCTTAATAATAGTGTAGAAGAGGCAGCTAATTACACTACTGTAATGATGAAAAGCAAAAGTGAGCCTGTAGAAAAAAAAAAAATAAGCGGCTGTCATTGGGTTCTTTTGATGACAAAAAAAAAGTGGAAAGTCATCATCTTGCAAAAATTTGACACATTTTGTTGTCATTATGCAAATCATAGTACAAGATGTGTGTCTCCAAAATTATGTCTCAGGCGAGCTAAATGCCTTATCATGTTAATTATAGACCCCCCCCCCCCCCACCTCCCCTTCCCGTCCACGGAGGTCCCAATTACAGGCCCCACCTGTTCTGTTTTCGAGACTCGAATTTGTTACACGTGTCAGCGTTGTGTTATCCAGCAGAGCGCAGGTTTGTTGTGGGCGAGGAACCACTGACTGGACCCCTCACTGGGCCAACGCATCCTGTGGGCGGGGATGAGCATTCCGCGAGACTCGATGAGCATGTACACGGCTGTTCTGACAGAAGAAACTTTTTAATTAGCACTAATTACCTTTGCAAGAAAACGTCAGGGCTTGAAAGGATTTATGTCAGCGAGTGGGAGATCAAAGATTGCGATGCTGCGCATTTTAATGGGAACACCAGGGGGGTAATAGGGAGCCGTTTGTGTTTGGGGGATACAGGGGTGTTTTCTAGGACGAGAGGCATGCCGGGTGGTCGTCTTCCTCCACGAGTGCTGTCGACCAATCACACGTCACGTCCTGTTTTGTTCTGACAATCTCAACTCGTATGACGTTTAATGCTGGTTAATGAATCACAGCATATCATCGACGCCACACAAATTGTGCCCCGGAGAAGTACAACGATGACATCGGAGCAATCTAATTGCTTAGTAAATTCAAGGCAATTCTAAGGCATCATTGCCACATCATTGCTTTGTCATCCAAGCTGTCTTTTTATAAGCCATAGTGATAAAATATGATGGAAAAAAATCGTACTGCTCATTTGTTTTTTCCGGTAAGGGTACTGTTCTTTTCTCACAGGTTTATGATGTTATTCTTGTCAAATGTCAAATTTTGTCACAGCATTAGTCACATTTTTTTTTCTGTCGTTGTTATTTATTTTAAAAAATATTGTTTTACGACTTTTAAAACAATGCCTTTTTTTCGTGTGACATTGCATTTGTAAATTGTTTTCTTGTCAGAGTAGACAATGGAACTCCTACTTTTTGATGATGTTGTTGACTCTTGTTGGGGAATTTTCCCCCTAGATTTCCCCATGAAAATAATAATTAAATAAATAAAAAGTCTCCTGCTTGGGGGGGATATTAGCAAAAACCCCAATGCAAACTCCAACAATGCCCCTTATAGTTTAGTCTTTTATTTTTTCTCCATCTCTTTCCCACACGTCCATACATTAGTTGATGTCAGCATGTGCACACCCCTCCTTTTTTTTTTTTTTTTTTTACGCGTGCGTGTACATACGTGTGTGTCGGACGCGTCACATCACACTGACAGACATTTCATGGCGGTGGTTTTTAATGCGTGCCTGGACATCACTGTGGCAGGGTCATCCATCAGACTTCAAGACAGCATCGATCATTTGCCGTGAATGGAGCGCGCAGCCAGTGATTATTTGCTATTAGGTGGATGCTGAGGCATACAAATGGCTGGCAGTTGACAGTTGAACTCACTCAGATGTAATGTGGGACGCCCCCCTTCTTTCTGCCGCACTCTCTCTCTCTTTCGCGCGCGCTCTCTATTTCCTCTATCTCTCAGTCTGAGGGAAATTGTTGACAGGCGCTGGGTCTGAACACTGTAATGACGCACTGAGCGATCCTTCCGCACAGATAGCGTTTTTTTATTATTGGCTTATTTTGCTAGCTTGTTAGACCAGAGCATGAGGTGATTTCCCGTTGTGTTGCCCTTTAAATCAAGTCATCTCATTTTGAGTGAACGTAATACAATATGCCTTGGGTGATTGAGCCAATGTTATAAGGCTGAGAGCTTGCTTATTTGTGCACTGAGGCCAATCGGTGAACCGACCCGCACTTTTCTGAGAGAAAAAAGACAGCAAGGATAGGCAGTAGCATTGCATGTGGTGACATCGGACTATTATCTGATCGGCTTATTCTCAAAAAGGTCCCGGGCGTATCCCATCGCTCGTCGGGCAGTAGGCGGCAATCGCAGGGCACACAGAGACAAACAACCATTTGCACTCAGAATCACATTATTTGGAGCGCTCAATCAACATACCATGCTTGTTTTTGGTACGTGGGATTGTTCTCAGCAAATTTGCAACTTCCTTTCCCGTGATTTTTTTCATCTGATAACATCATGACTCCCATCATGCACGCTAAGTGGCTGTCATTGGGCAATCTTTTAACAGAGTCCTCCACCTTTAGTGAGCGCTTCATTAGCGGCCTTCTGTTTTGCCCCGCCCACCCCGGCCCGGCCGGCCCTTTCTCTGCCGCATCATCGTCAGAGCTTTCAGGGTCGACGCGGGGTCAAGCAAGGCTTATGAGGTTGAACCTGACAAGAATGTCTGTCAAGTTCTTATCCCAGGGCCAGGCTTGATCCCGAGGTCGTTATTAAGACGGGGATTGGAGAAACCCGAGGCCAGGTGATGTTGACCTCAGTGCAGCGGCTCTGATTTGTTCTGGCCCTGGCTCTCACTGCTTATGTGTGTGGGTGTTGCTGTGTGTGTGTGTGTGTGTGTGTGTGTGTGTGTGTGTGTGTGTGTGTGTGTGTGTGTGTGTGTGGATTGACAGCATCCCATCTGATTCACTACACTCTCCATCAGCGCTAATGACATCGAGAGAGAATATTAACCTCACACACTCAGCAGGGAGATCCATGGGGCTAGCATAGCCGTCAAACGATGCAGGGTCCATATCAGTCAAACGCACACGTTCGTTGTTCGCAAATTCAACACTCACATTCAACAGTGATTAAGCTAAATTATAAGATTGAAAACACATTTTCAAAATGGAACGTGTATGGTCAGTCATTTGCAATCCAAAGTGAATGGTGGCGCTGCCGTGTAATGCAAAAGTACTTTCATTTGAAGGCTATTTCTCCTGGCGAATGGGGATGCTCGTTGTATGCGTGTATTACCGAAAGCTTTCTTTACTGGCTGTTTGGAGATATGCTTTTAATCACGCCGTGAGTTTTGATTGCTTGGTAGAATTAGTTTTTGACTCATATAAAATGATGAACTTGTTTTCCCTTTTGTATATTATTTTTAGCGGTGGGAGCAGTTGTCTGTTTTACATTTTTGACTTTGGTTTTGCAGTATGTAATTTTGGTTGAGACTTTCATCAGTTTTGTGCATTTATTTTCAATATTTTCCAGTTTGCAAATATGTATGCGTTAGTAAAATATTCTCATTTTCTAAATTTGTTTCGGGGATTGCAAAGGAATCTATAAATTCTCAAATTATTACATTTTTGTTACTCATATATTATCACATTTTCATATGTTCACATTTTATAAATGTGCTTTAGCTTTTGTAGAAATGTTCAGAATTTTATGAATTTTGTTTCAATTTAGTAAATTAATTTTAAATCCCTTAAAATCACGTTCTGTGTTGCGTTCCCATTTGTGAAAGTGTTTCCCAATTTGTTCATCCCACTCAGCCACCATACATGTCCATATAATAACCGTAAGGCAACAAACAGCCAAATTCCTCAACATCCTTGTCAACAAAGAACTTTTCAAGTTATATTTCACAGATTTCTCCCCGCTTGAATTCACTCGGCAGGAGACATATTTTGTTTTTGTTTTTTTTTTTGCAAATGATGCAACCTCGTGCAAAGTTCAATCCGACATGCCGCTTCCAATTGACAGCTGTGTCTTTATGCATTTTTGGCTATCAGGAGCGAACACGGCGCAATAGTCAGAGCCGATTAAGAGTGAAACCACATAAAGAGAATGGCTGCCGGCGTCTCGTGTACTCTAAATGATTTGCATTGCCATTAATAGTCATTTGCAGCTGCCTACAGTACGAAAGAGACGTGTAATCCCCTTGCCATGTGTGAAGTGACACGCATTCACGAGGAGAGGTGATGTCCTGGATGTGTGATCTTTAAATGACTGCCACCTGAGGCCTGGCGCCGCAATGAAGGAGGAGTGCCACACTGAGAAGTCTCCGGGTGAGAAAGTGCGAGCTGTGTGGCGGGAGGGAGATGGGTGTCTGATAATGGCGCGTCGAATTCGCCTTCGCCGTCAGGGACGCGTGTACGGAGAGGCGTAAAAGGCCGGCGGGAAGAGACCTTACTGGATTTGTGTGGAGGTGGGAGCAGAGAAGGTTTGAGGGGTTGCCTTGAATTCATTAGCTTGACAGATGTCATTTGGTTTAGTTTAATCCCAAGAAGTGTTTTTGAGGCTCGTCTATTTTAATGTTTATTTGTTATTTTTGTTGTGGATTTGACTGTGGAGATATAGCAATGGATTTTGGTATAGGGATGCAAAAATCTGCATCTCTTTTTGGTCGTTATGATGCCCAAGTTGCATTTTTTTCAATTTGCTTAAATTTTTGCATGCCCACGGGATTTATTGATTATCATTATAGTGAAACAGGGACGGAGCTATGTCAAGAATCGAGAAATTCCATGAGTTACTTTTGCTGATTTATAAGAATAGGTTCATATTGGTTCTAAATGCCACTGAATCTCCTCAATTCACTGCACAAAATGGCAGCAAATCAATATATCTGTTCCTCTTGCCTGAAAACAAAAAAGCAAATTGGTGATTATATCAGTTAACAACAGCAGATAGGTTTCAAAAGAAATGTGCAAATACCTGTCTGTGTATTTGCAAATGCAAAAATGTGTCCACACAGGGGTCTGCTACGTTGGTAAGCACATCTGCCCAACAGTTTTGAGGGTCAAAGTTTGAATGTCAACTCCATCCTTCCTGATTTTATATATTCCCCCCCATCCTTACTTAATTTTGGTGTGAATGGATGTCTGAGTAGCTTGTTTTCTATATGTACTGTGATTGACAGTGTCTACCCCGCCTCTCGCCCAAAGTTGCCTGGGATAGTCTCAGCTCGCACTAACCCTACTTGAGGACAAGTGCTATAGAATATAAAGTCAATTAATTGTATCTTGAAGCAATTGAGGCACACAGGAGTACACTGCTTGGCTACAACAAGCAAAGATGTTGCTTTCCTCTCCGTCAGTTCGGGACCCAAAGAACAGCAACGTGGAACCAGCACAGGTCTACAACTCACGTGTATTATCACCATTTAACATGTATTATTTATAAATGTATCATATTAAATATGTAGGCATATTTGTTATGTGAATAAAATACAGCAGGACATGTAGCAATTCAGTTCACCTTTGAATGACATACTTTGTAATGCCTCCAAGTAATTAAATAAAGCACTATCTATAGAGATATATATATGTATCTATATCTATATATAGACATAGAAAGAGATTAAGTAATTTTGTCTTATCATCTGAATATTTGAATATTTCTCAAATATTTGAGGCTCTCCACTCTGCCTGTCCATGATCACTCTTTATTAAGTTTATTAAAGGCCGTCGCATTCCGCTTTGCCCAAGTCCACCCGCCGTCTCCCCATTCATTACGCTACCTTATCCTGGCAGGCAATCTGAAGTGCGCTCTGAAGAGTCCATTATGCACATATGAAGGCCATGATGGCACCACTATTGGTCAATTCATCAAACGTTTATATGTTGCCCTCTGAACGGGACCTCGGTTTTTGCTGTCAGTCTTGAGCAGTAACCTCTCCGTTGGAGCGAATGCTTCAATGCATTTCTGCACCCTCTCGGTCTTTTCATACTGTTCATGAAACCTATTGTGCACTACCTCGCACCTAAATTGCAACCGCTTATTTTCCACACTGCACCATCACAGCCAGAGTCCAGACACTGTTTCTTTTGGTACTTTTCACCCGGAATAGTGACATTGGTAAATGACAGCTTTAATGGCCACTGTGAAAGCGAACATGTTGTACAGCTCTATGTAGCCCTCCCCCCAAAAAAGGTCACATATGATTCCTTTTGGCAGCAGGCATGAGAAAAAAGTCGGGTTCAAGCATGTAAACCAGCTCAAGCTGCCTGTCGCCATTTTTACCACCGCCGTGCCTGAGGATATATGACATGACGCCGCACGGAGTGCGACATTGGCAGTCGTGACTGACATTTCAGCCAATAACGGTCGAGGGTTTTCTTCGTGCGCTTGTCAGCAGCGATTTATCAATCACTATGTCTGCGTTAGCATCCGTCCAATCGATTGGCCGCTCGATGGCTGCACTGTCCTTGTCTACTTTATCATCATCATCTTCATCCTGCCGCCGCGCTGACACTTTGTTCCGGATGAATATTTCTATTGTTGTTGTCGGTGTGCCTTCAGTAGAGGATTATGCACACGGTGCACACGTGATGTATGAGCCCGAGTTACACGTGCACAGTGGTGATCGTTAGCGTAACGGATTAGCTGTGATAGTCGGGCGGATGATAATTACCTTAACAAGAAAATGATTCATCACCTCACCTCGTTAGAAGCAAAAAGCAATAACAGCACTATACATATCATAAATTACTTAGCATCTTCAATGAATACCAGCATTATTATTACTCGGGTTCTTCATTAATTAGCCACCAATTCAACGAGACCCAACGCAAGAGCTGTATCAAAAAATAAAATTACCGTATTTTCATGACCATTCGGCGCACCGTATGGTTGGCCGCAGTCTCATTAATGGGTGCTATTTCTGTATTTTACACATAGACAAAACGCACTGTATCATTGGCCGCAGTTTTAAAGTGGTAAAACATACGCCAGCTTAAATATACGGCATGCATGCGCGCACGCTAAAAACATGTTAGCTTGAAGCATACGGTAGCATGCCAAGACATACAGATACAAGCTAAAAACACGTTTTTAAAAAGGCAACGGAAGCAAAACTCAGTTCGGTTGTATTTTATTTAGCCATCGTACAATGTACTCACGTTTTTCGATCAATCATCACCCAGGTATCCATCAAAGTCCTCAACCTCTGTATCAGAATTGAACAATTGTGCAAGTAGCGGTAATCCATCAAAAACGCCGCGTTCCCTCTCGTTGTCAGAGTCACTCTCATTGCCGTGTGGCTCCACAGAAATGATGCTGGCTTTGCCAAAATTCGAACAACAGTGCAAGCAGACACGTTCGTCCAAGCAGCCACAATCCATTCGCAAATTGTGGCGTAACTGGCCCAGCGCTGCCTCTCACTCTTTGAAAAGTTGTGTTTGCCGTCGATCATCCATTGTTCCCATGCCGTTCGAAACTTTACTTTGAACGCCCGGTTGATGCCGATGTCCAGCGGTTGGAGTTCTTTAGTCAAGCCTGCGGGAATAACGGCAAGCTCAAGAGTTCTTTTGCTTGACTTGGTTTTTCACCGCTGCTGTGAGATGGGCACGCATGCCAAAAGCATAACCAATGGCTTGAAGTTTGAACTGAGCTTCGTAGGCGTGTCTCTTTGTAGAATTTATTTTCGGGGGTTCTTAGAAACCAAAACCGACGTTGTTTTGCAACAATGCACATAGCCACACTCTATACAGGTGTTGGTACCTGCTTGGAGCGTCCCTTTAGCGTCCACTTACACGCCCACCCTTCACTCATTGGCGGACTTCTTCGCCGCATGCCTGTCCTCACTCACGTCTGCCTTTGCTTATATATATATATATCCCACCCGTCTTCGGGCAGTAGGTGGGGGACACCCTGAACCGGTTGCCAACCAATCGCAGGGCACACACAGACGAACAACCATCCACGCTCACACGCACACCTACGGACAATTTTGAGTGTTTGATCCAGCCTGCCGTGCATGTTTTTGGAATGTGGGAGGAAACCGGAGTACCCGGAGAAAACCCACGCAGGCCCTGGAGAGCATTCCTGAGCTGGAATTCAACCCGGTACCCCTACTGTGAGGTCGACGCGCTAACCACTGGAACCACCGGCCAATATGGCTAAAGTGAAATCTGCTGTGTGCATCCTTTTATTTTTACTCCTATTGTCAACATATTGTCGGGAAGTGTGGTGATCTCGTGGTTAACACTCAAATTTTAGAAGGTTGCGGTTCAAATCCCATCAGCGGCCTACCAAGGGCATCCTGACTTTCTCCCATTTTTAACCGTGTGAAGCACTTTGACTCTTCATGATATTGCGTTGCGCTTATGTTTTTTTATGTTACACGTTTTAATTAAAATCCTGTCAATTAAAAGATTTTGAGGACTCAAAACGATTCCATGCATTAGTTTTTTCAACAGCAAGAAAAGCTCACTTGACTATGTTTTTACTGCATCACTTGAACTTTGCACTGTTTCGAAGCTGCGTTGTAGAACAAGCAAGTAGGGCGGGGAGGGGGTGCAATAATGAAAGCACCATAGGGAAATGCACAGTGAAAGCTGGCAAGCCTTCGAGTGCTTCAATCTCTGCGTTGTAGTTAATGCTGGATGGGACTCAGTGGCTGCTCGCTCCCCTGGCTGTGAATTTAACTGATTAAATCAGCCAGTGCACGCAGCGGCGGTGACATGAAAACAACAATTAATAAGGCTCCCCCCTGTGTCATGCGGCTCCCTTTAACCAAGCAGCTAATAACATAACTCACAGGATTGCAGCAGGGCATGCACACACACACACACACGGACATGCACATGCACACGCACACGCGCACACACACACACACACACACACACACACACACACACACACACACATTTACAGGTGTCAAAAGTTAGGGAGTGGCAAACAAAATCATGTTTATCCAGTGATGTGCCAAACTACACATTAACACCAATTACACTTGCAGATTAATTGCATATGTTTGAGAAGTGTATGTCAAGTCACATACAGTACCTGCACTGTGCTGTGAAATTCACTTCTGCCCCCGAAAAAACGACCCTCAACTAACCAAAGAAATGTATAGGTAGGTGCAATATTACACGATTTGGGCATATGAGATTAGATTTTGGGATGCTAAATTCCATTTTAGCATGCCTAAAATTCTCACCGGTGATATTATTACGATGAATAATCATAATTGTTTTTCTAAGATGGTGGATCAAGTCCGAGCGGATCAGTTTTTACACCATAATGCATGTACTGTGATACTACATGCCCCAGAAATGCTCGACCATATTTCATGTGAAGTGAAAGAGCTGCTCGCCACTTCACTGTTAGCGCTAGCACTCATGTAGCGCTTTAGAATCAGGTTTATCGAAGTGGCAGTGTTAGCGCACAAATTAACGTTCCATATTTTTTTATTGAAAACACACTTTTACTGTGTTTTGTTCCCAAATTGCCGGCGCTCGTTTGTGGCTATTTTCTTTCACAGTCAATCCTTGAGGCTCAATACAGTAGCCATTGAGGATCAACAAAATGTTTGTTAATTGTAAAAAGTTAATGGCCAATCAACTGATGCAAAGTGTGTCTTTTTACTTCCGTGTAATTCTGACCCCACTGCATGTTTTTGTAAAGCACAACATTGTATCGTTCTATTTTTCTCATAAAACTCATTTTGGCCCTTTCAATACAAAAGCACTGTTGTTTTATTCATGTATTAATCGCAAGGTGCTTTATGATTGATATTGGGACTGGTGCTTTGCTTCATAGAATTGCTGAGCATCACCATATAGCATTAAAAAAAAAAAAAACAGGTCTGCGTGCACATCCATCTTACTCGCGTGTTAGTCAGAAGCGATAAGAGCTTGTCAGCCAACAGCAATACCAGCTATAGGTGCTGTCAGTCGCCGCTCTGTGTGTTTTAAAGTGTGTGTCTGTTTGAGCGCAAAAGTGTATGGACGCCTTTTGAAACGAGGCATCAATCTACCTTGCCTCGCTGTCAGCAGCAACTTGCTGATTTGTTCATTTCCGTGTGAGGTGGTTGCAATTTTTGTTTAGCTTTTTTTTTCCCCTTTCTTGTTCAATGTTGCACCTAATTTGTGTACTCGCTGTGTGAGGTAGGTGGAGTCTGTCCAGAATTGAAAAAGATGGCATTTGAAGTGGATTTCTGTCATAATTAAAATATTCAAAGCAGCATGCCTATAGTATTTGATTCTTGTTCAGCTTAAAGGGTCGGTGTGTAGCTTTGAAAAAAACATCTTTAGTTCATTAATTATTTAATATATATATATATATATATAGAGAGAGAGAGAGAGATAACCCATTATTTCAATAATATGCAAAAAATATGTTCTATCATAAATTAATGTCATTATTATACTTTTTTGTTTTTTAAATAATCGTAGGTCTAGTAATCACTAATTATATTACCTGGGTCGCGCCTCACCTTACAGGGGGCTGACATGTCTCGCCGCCATCTTTCTTCTACGGGTACCCGAAGGTGACAAATCACCCGATCCGAACTTTGTGCAAAGCATTACGTCGTCATTTGAGGGAATACATGAAGCTGTTTGTGATGACATTTTGCTTGTAACTCTGCTGAAGGAATTGGTGGTAGGTTAAGTCTGGTCTTTCTGAGGCATCGTCAGGCTTCAAAATGCACGCACTTCAAACTTAGGTCCTCGCATCCTGTTAGTTTACCACTACGACGGCAAGTGCATGATTTTTTGTTTTGTATTATTTTGTCATTTTTTTGTTAACTTTTCTTTTGATGGCGGCGCGGACACCCGCAGTGCCTCCTCTTGTCTTGTTTTGTGTTGAGAGGGAAGAAATTTCATCTGTGCTGTCTGTTTCACATACAGTACATTTGACAATAACGTTTATCCAATCCAATCCAATCCAATTACACAATGTATCTTTACTTGCCAGTGTTCACATTTTGTCTTTTATGATCTGACATCTCGACATGTGTCATACATTTTGTCTCCTTCCTCAGTTTTGACATCTTCTAACTTTGAAAAAGAGAGTTTTTATTGGAGAGCAACAATGTCTGGGATCATTGTATTTACTTCATCTTTTTTTTTATTTTATTTAACTTCTGTCAAGATATTTTCTTATAAAAAATCCCACGAGGGAAGTTAAATTAACTAAATACAAATTTAATTATGACAGATGAATGAATGAGGGAAATGTCATGGCCTTAAAATGAGGCATGTGGCATCAATTTTGGTTTAACTTACCAAATGTGGTTCCTTGCCTTGAGCACTTGACTGCAATGCTTAACAGCTTCTATTTATCCTTCATTGTTCTCAGCGGTTCACAAACGGAAGTGTGAAAGAAGCTTTCAGATGATGAGATTTGTTTTTCTTCTCCTTTTTGCTTGTAATTTGTATCAAATGTACGTACCTCTATCATCTTTAAATATCAATCTTAGGGTGGGGTTGCATGAACGTATTCAAAGCTGTGATGATAACATATGCATTGCAATTAATAATAGTAGGAGGGTGTCCAGTGGGACATGTTGCCTTCCTCTTTGTCTGCATGTTGAACCCCCCCCCCCCCCAAAAAAAAAATACTCTTTTGGAGTTGTTAACCTGAATGAGTTCAATTCATGTAATAAGTCAATATTTTAGTAGTCCGAGTGCACACCGCAGCATATATATATATTTTTTAATCCTCGCTTTGCCAATGTGTTGCTTTCTTTTGCATGATGAATGTTACACCGTGCCCACTGCTTCCTGCCTTCCATTTGCAGATTGTCACGATAAAGTTCTCCTATTGACGCAAGTCAAGAATTTTTTAGCGCTGCATCTGTTTAGACGTCACGGTGCCTTTGAGTAAGATATGCGGCGCTGTCAGAGAGCAGAGATGTACTTTTATCAAGCTGGAGCTTGGATGGCTGCAGTTATTGATGTACTTGATGAATAAAAATGCCATTAGGAATGCTCTTTAGATGGCAAAATCTATTGAGAGGTTGCCTGCCTGCGTCTGATTTAAATGCCAATAAAGTCACCTAGGACACGTCCGCACCGCGTTGAAGGATTGGACGGCGCACACTGCCATTGTGCTCCTTTTACAGCTTGAACTTTGCACGGTCCTAATATTACTCCTGACACCACCCTTCATCATTTTTATGATAAGGCTGTGTGAATGCGTTAGCGGGTGAGGGCGGGGGTTGCCCCGGTCAGAGGAAAATCGGCACTGTCTCTTTAAGGTTTTCCAACCTCTGAAGAGAAAAGTTTGCCTTCCATTCCATGTGCGATGGCGAGCGTGTTCCGCTTCCTGTGTGAAAATGATGGATGACAAGTTAAATTTGTGTCTGGGGAGTGAAGGTGAACTGTGACAGAGTGATTTGTCTTGGGAATGGAGGGTTGGGGTCAGGCGAAACTGGGCGCCTCAAGGCACAAGACATTGACAAATTCATCCTGCCCGCCGCATTTCTGAAGCCTTTTGTTTTGAATCCTGGCTACTCACAAGTGACCCCCATCCCTCATCCTGCCAGCCTCTGAAGGATGCCTCGCCATGCCAGGGGGAGCTCAGCGCCACTAATTCTTGTCATTCACCCCCCTCTGCACTGACAGGCCCGGACATAAACTCTTTCAGCATGTGAAATATTTATCTCCGACCATAACCCGTCTTTTCCTCTGGCCTTATCATCGCAGGTCCCTGGCAGGCCTCAAAACGTTCACTGAGCTGGAAGAGCTGGTCGTCGACAACAATCTGCTTGGGAATGACCTCCGGTTGCCCAGGTTACCGAACCTGCACACCTTGACGCTCAATAAGAACAAAATATCCTTTCAAGCAAATAGACTCTTTCCTTAATAGCCCTGTAAGAAAAAAAGAAAAATGCGGACGTCATCATCGGCTCTTGGTTTTGTTGGCTTGAGGGAATGCTTTTAATGGCTTTGCGGGGCACTTGAGTGTGGAGGAGCTCCACCGAGGAGCTGTTTCTGAGCCACAGGGACCTCTAGTGGAGTCAGATTTCAAGTCAGCGACAACATACAGTGCTATCAAAGAGAAGAGTGTGGTATCACGTTGATAGCACGTGTTTTTGTTCTTTTTTTTTTTAATAGAGGAAACTCTTTTTTTGAAATGATATTCTGGTGCAGATTCAAATTCCCATTAAGCACCTTTCGATGTTTTTGGCTGTGCCAATGAACATGTAGAGTGTTGAACGCATGGATTAGATCACCACTGCCAGTTAGGCGTCTCAGAAACCATTGGCATCATGGATTGCTGTAATGCAGAATCCTTCGATTTCAGTGAACTCTCAATATTTTACCGTTTTGAACACGAGTTATGATTTTCAAAATGTAACTCTTCATTTCAAAATGTTTGCCAATGTACTGAGCTGCTTTAAGAAGTAAATAGTGAACCAAGCCTAACGTTTGAGGACCACAACTTTTCTTTTCTCAAAAGCAAGTCAGGAACTATCATTTCATATCTTAATAATAGAAATCCTAATAATGTTGTGCTTTACTATGTTTTTGAACTGTAAATTCTGGAAATTCAGATGTATGACAATTTCATGTTAAAATATCCTTTTACGTAAAGTTTGTACATGCTCGTATTTTAGTAATACAAAAACACAGCAGCCGATTTGTGCTGAATTGCAGTGCATTGCAGATATCACAGCCTTTACATTTATCCCTATGTACACGTACGCAACTCAAACATCTGGCAGCAGCAAAAGGGTAATTCAAGATAATTATACTTTAGTGTTTGCAGGAAATGGATGGGTGGGGGGGGGCAGCAAGTCGAGCGCCACCCAAAATTGTACACCAGCGATGCTAGTTAAATACATTACTGTGTTCTTAGTCATTTCTGTGAGGTCTTGCAAGCATGAAAACTCATTTTGGTTGCTGCTGCTTATCATTTATCGAACGGGCATTGGACTACTTTTGTATTTTTGTGTATTCAAAAGCATACTTGAAGCACTTTTTAAAACATGTTCCTTTTAGCATATCTTCATCATATTGATAACGGGATTATTTTACTCTATAAACTTTTTTTTAATGTCTAGACAGAAGACAGTGCTGTAGCATTTATCTTATTTGCTATTTGAACCCATCCGTCCATTTTATATACTGCTTCTATTTAAAAAAAAGAAAAACGGTAATGTTTGCCCGTTTTTACAAGGTGGCTGTGTTGTAAATGTACCTTGAGTTTCCATGGTAAAAGAGAAGTCAGCCACCCTAAAGCCGAGGCGTTGACAAAATACAAGGCTGTTAATGATCAAGACATAAACACGCTAACTTCCCTTCTTGGTTTCCGAACCTGTTCGGCAGTGTGTCCTCTTTTCACTCGGCTTCCTCAGACCCCAGCGGTGGCTCGCCCTCTCCCATACATTAACACTCACGTACGCACTTCAAGAGTCAACATTAAAAACGGGGAGGGGTGGGGGGGCGTCTGGGACCGTGTGCCGACTTGGGTTGTGAAGTGGCGGGCGCATGCTAATAGGCCAATTATGTACATCCTGTCGTGGCGCGCTGCCATTTTATAGCTTGAGCGCAGCATTAGCGCCGTTGTATTTTGACACTTTCGGGGCTCAATTTTCCAAGTGAATGTATTAGTGATGAATGTGCCTGCTTTCAGGGCTGTTTGTTTTTTTCCACGATTGGCAAAAAGTTTTCCACGGTTGCAGCTCTGGGAAGCACGGACTGTTTGAACCGCAGGGCATCCATCATGTTGTCACTATTCTACAGCCGGCCACCTAGGAAATGAAAGAGATGAAGAGAAAAGCAGCCAAATTGTGTCACTGCTATACGCCAAAGCCTGCGCCTTAAATTGGCCCTGTGTCGCACAAAGCTGGTGACTAGCTCCTTTGAGCACCTCCGTACGTGTGACAGTGATGTGTTCGTGGGCCGACAGGGCCGAGAGCAGCGCTGTGGGTAGTAAATGCTAATGTAATTAACAGCGCTAGGTCCTTGACATCCGCCCTTTGACACCTGAATGATATTGAGGCTCTGCTGGAGCACTTGGCTGACGTGACCCCGTCGCTGGAGTACCTCAGTTTGCTGGGCAATGAGGCCTGCCCCAACCAGCTGGTCAGCCTGGATAAAGATGAGGATGACTACCAGAGATACAGGTCAGTTCTGCAAAACCATGGAACCTATATCTTTGCAAAGCACCTTTCTTTTCGAGCAGCAATACCCTATGTCTCCATTATACGGAAAAGTAGATCATGCACTTTTTGTAGAATTGCAGGTGAATTGGTAAACTGTTTTTTCTCATTTAAGAATATTCTGGGGAATTTAAAAACAACTGTTTTGATCATGGAAAGGTTTAAATCAAATGAGAAATGTGAAAGAATGGGGTGAATTTGTAAAATGTCGGCTTTAATTTTGGAATTTTGTCATGGGAAATGTGAAATACTGAAAAATTTGGGGGTCGTGAAAAATAGTTTCCAATATGTTCTTCATGAGCAGTACAGTTTCCCGAATGAGCCGAATGTTTTGATGTTGGAATGATGTGAATTAGTTGTGAAATTAAGGAGTTTTCAAAAGACAAAAATGGCGGCATAATAATGAAACTCATCGCGTGTGGATGAGAAGTGTAAACATTCTTCACACAATTAGTTTGATTAAAATTATATACATGGTCGCATAGCACTAAAATAAACACTTTCAAGAAAAATATAGATCCTTAAAAATTGGGGAACACCCCTGGTTGTATGTTCATGATATTGAGACATAATGTCAGTAAGTGAGTGTCATGACATCATGTATTTGCCTTTAGCATGTACGATACATTCATTGACTTCTGTGGCTTCTGTTGCTGTTTTTTTTTCCCATCACTTAATGGCACATTTACACGCAATAATGGTGGACTTGCCCACTTTTATAGCTCTTGCTTGCACATGCGTGTCAGCTAACTTTACCATTCAGATTTATGTGTGGTGCTGGTACAAAGTGTTCCACCCTCGTTCAAGACATATGATGACATATGTACATTAATCTAATGACACATCGTCTTTAAGCATGTATATTGACGTCTACAACCATGTTTTTGATACATGCGTTTGAAATGAATGGATACCGAACAAACATTTGTTACTAGGTAAGATATGCTGCAAGAATATGTTAGATAATAGTCAGTCAATGGTTAGGTTACGGGTAAACTAGCCCTGACAACAATTGCGTAGTAGCATCTATGCTAGCATGACAGATTCTGATTTGTGTGTGTGGTGCTGGTACTGCCACCACCCAAAACAATCTAGTCTCGTAAGTTATGACAGATACACATGGAGCATGTGTTTTATTAACGCTAGCATTGTACATTAGCTCACATCCTTGTTTTTGTTGAAAACACCGACATTTGTTACTGATTGAGTGACTGAAACCATAAAAAGCATAAGCATTAGCAACTATGCTCACGTGACATTCAGCTTTGTGCTCATACAAGGTTTGTCCGATGCTATTTAATTTCAAGTGCGAGATGGTGACACATCTGTTAGCATCAATGTCGATGTCTGGAGCATCCATTTGAGGTTAACTCGGTACTGCAACTTATTTGGAATGAGTACAAGGCAAGTCACTAAATAAAGGACTACACTCTCTTTATGGAGCATGTCAGGAATTAATTTGAACTTGTGGATGCGTCATGAATAACCCCAAATAACCTCAGAAGAACTTGGTCATGAAAGGTTCTTTGAAAAAGCCGCAACGCTATTTTGCACCCACGTCGTATAGCTTTTTGTAAGTCATGTATTTGATGATGTCCTCTTTCCTCCAAACATTTCACAAGCAAACTGCGGATCCGACCACATCGTTCTAAAAGCTTTGTCACGCGGCCCCCTCTCTACACTCCAGTTTGCAAAATGGATTTCATGTGTGACTACTCCCCACCACAAATGAGTGTTTACTAGGCTGCCTTAGCGTGGCACTCGATGCATTAAACATCAAGCCGGGCCCCGAGCCATGCAATATGACCACCATTTGTCAAGGTCCTTTACGTGAAATGTGATAAAAGGCGAAAAGCATACTCTCTTTTGTCTGTTTTAGCCCTAAGTGCTTGTTTCTGACTCTGTGTTGCCTATTAATCATTTAGTACCCAGGCCTTTCTTGAATAATATTTCACCCCTCTTTTTTGTCTCCCTTTCACTTTCCTTACCCTGCTCACTTTTCCGCCCCGCGTGCTTATCTTACTGGTGTGGAGAGCCGCTCGCGTCAGAGTGACAGTCGTATACGCTCATGTAATGTAATATTCATAATGTGTCACATAGTCAAACATCAATTTGAGCGTGATGCAGATTCCATGTCTGACAAGGTTAGGCTGTGTGCAGGTCATGACAGCACTGGGCCTTGGGCAATAAATAGCCAGGCGCGTGCAGTGGGAGCCCGTGGTCTCGAAAGTGGCGGATCCTGGTGTGTTGCCTCCGTCCGCCAATTAGCGCGATGACATAGAAAAATACAATTCATCCCCGCTGCAGCTGCAATGGTCAACGGTAAACTTCCCCTTCTTCACTGGCCAGACCGATCCCAAGTGGCCATTTGCGGTACTGCAGCACCACGCAATACCATTTCATTTGCTCGTTGCGGTTGTCACCTGTGGTATCCGCTCTGTGCAATGCTGATTTGTATTCAGTGAAAGGTTTCCGAAACTTCATCTCTGCAGCCCAAGTCTTCTCTAATTGATGCCGGTCAACCGCTGATATTGGCGTTTCATTTTGTTGCAGCCGATGTCTCCCTGGGATGTGCCATGCACACGGATGCGCAAAATGTTTGACTCCGCGAGTGAAAATACAATCAATGCTTTTGATTTGTAGTTTGATTTTAACTCAGAATAACCTCAATGAAAATTATTAGCCTCGAAACTGGAAATAAGACACAAAGTTTTTGTACTCAGAAACACTACTGTGATGATTCGAGGTCAAGTAAAGATGATCGAAGACAGCACTGGCAGCCATTGGTCTAACTTGGAATTCCATAGAATATTTTTTCTTTTGTCTTATCAACCCAGCATAAAGCATTTAGAAATAGTCCAAATGTTTTCACAAAATAAAGCAAAAGAAAACGACTGGAGTTGAACTTTTCTGCCGTTTCAAGGCCAGGCAGCCTCATGTCAGAATAAAACTTGACAAAGGCCGACCACTCATGCTACAGTACCGAAAACTCTTGAAATCACAGCGTTGCCTCCTTATGATTGAAACATTGACGTGAATTTTGCCATCTGCCCTCTTCCCGATCGCCATCTTCTCACTCCATCTCCACACCCTGCCTCCTTCCCCACCTTCCACTTAGTTGCTGCACGCGTGTCCTTTTTTGGTCCTGACATGCCGCTCCCTTCTCTCCCTTCTCTCTCGCTCTCTCACCCTCTTTCTCTCTCTGCCAGCCTGTGAAAAGATGTGTTGTCATCTATGTATTCCCACCATTATCTTTTGACGTTTCTCCCCAACTCCCCCATCCCCCGCCCCAATGAAAGACAGTGTGTCTGAAAGCTGGGAGAGATGCTGTGATGCTACCAGAATGACAGCTCTGGCAGACGGGCAAGCGTCTCCTTTCATGCTATTTATACGTCCGACTTCTTCTCATCACCTTTGAAGGTTATTACCTTCAAGGAAACATCATTAGTGTTAATTCGGCGTCGTCGTCGTGTCTGAGTAAACAGGTCCTTTGTGCATGTTTGCATTTGAACAGTTTCCGTTTTGTACCACCGTTTCTACTATGTTCCTAATTAATTCAAATAAAATACTGTACACTTTTTAAAATCATTATTATTATTTAAAATTGACCATAACTTGCATTTATTTATTTATTTATTTTTGTGGTAAAATGTAGTTCCATATACAGTATGCTGATACGTTATATTGCATACTGTACTATGTCCAGTTCATTTTTAAAATTTATTTCTATATGTTTTTCTACTTTCTTCCCTTCAAAATGTTGCTACAGTAAATTGCGAATTTCTCCATTGTGAGACAAATCAAGGTTTTCTTATCTGATCTTATCTTATGTTTGGTTCGGAGAGAGTTGCACTGTTTTCCACAGCACTGAATATAGTAACCTTGAACAAGTAAACAATTAAAGTAAAGTACATTTTAAACTAAAATGTTTATATATATATATATATATATATATATATATATATATATATATATATATATATATATATATATATATATATAATATGTGTGTGTGAGAGAGAGAGATAGGGTGTGACCTGCATTTTTTTAAATTAAATCTTGGTCTTTTTTCCTCTTAAATTCCTCCTCCTCCTCCTAATGGTTTGTTTTGGACTAATCGGATGACCTCCCCATAGGTATTTTGTTCTGCACAAACTGCCGCAGCTGAAGTTTCTCGACACCAGGAAAGTTACCAGAAAAGAAGCGATAGAGGCCCAGGCGAGAGGAGCATTCATGAAGGTGGTCAAGCCCAAATCGGACGGCGTAAGTTTTGATCATTTCCTATTACCCCCCCCCCCCCCCCCAGACCCCCCCCCCCCCCGCCTCCATTTTCGTTACATTTCTCCTACTATCCGTTGTTTTGCAATCTTTTTTCTCCTTCCCGAAACACTTGAGTGTCAGTGTCCGATTAGAAAGGTCCTCTTATTTTACCCTCACTTAGAGAGTGTGTATCTGTGTGTGCAAAGTGTGTAACCGAGTGTGACCACGGGCTGACCTGATTCCGTATGCATGAGCCCAGATCAAAGACGACGGGCGGCTGTCCGGTCGTGCTTGTGTCGGCAAGCGTGACATGGCTGGCGATTGGAATGACAGCTCACGTACACGCCGCTCACTATCCCTTAATTATCCCCCCCGCCCCTCCGCAACTCTTGTTTTGGGCCACACAGACTAATTAGAGCCGGGGATAAAACTGACTTCAAACCCCCTCTTTCACTCTTCCTTGCCCTCTTCTGCCTCTTTGATAATGCAGTGCGAATGATCATGCCTCGCCTTGATTTGATCGCATGTAATTGTGAGGTCATGAAATATTTAGCTGCGCTTTGTCGTCTTAAGGTCTCAGGGTCTCCGCCGGTGAGCCCGGGAGTTTAAAAAAAATGGATCCGCGGTAGGCTTATCAAGCATGGAGGTTTAAAAGTGCACTGGGAAAGGGAAAAAAAACAAATCTTTCAGGCAGTCAGCGGGGACGGTGTCGTCTTTTGGCATCGCTACGCTTCCCTTTTGAGATCTCATGAAACACAGAAATAATTTAACCTCCGTGTGGCGTGTTTGCTAGATGGAAGAAAGTGGAATGAAAACAGTGTTCAACCACTTGATATAAAGAGAAACCAGGGACCTCTACAGTGATTTTGGCAGGCTGGAGTCACTTTATGAGATTTTATTTACATAGCTTGTCAGCGCGGGAGAAATGTTTGGCTGGGAGACGAAAGCCGAGATAATTACTGATTCTAGCTGACGTGACGTGCGTGTCTTTGTGTCTTGGCGTCTTTGAACAAGCTGTATATGATTATTTATTCTTTATGCAAAGTAAAAGGTTACGGCTTTGATGAAGACACATCGACTTCCCGATGCACTCACACTTTTTCCTTCCCGCGCCAGAATTTATTTATGCATCTTTTAAATCGTGTTCTCACTGTTCCTCATTAGTCGAGTCTACACCGAGTGTGCGGACACGCTCCCCCGTCTGGCCCGAAGACGTGGGCGCAGCCTTTCCGTACCATTTGTCTTGAGCTCGATGAGATGTGATGTGTCAACTTTTTCGCAGACTCGACGAGCCATGAGTACCTCCCAGCTCTCATTGTCCACATCATCGGCGTGATTTGCGAGCTCGCCAGTGGTGCTGGCGACCAATTAACAAGGAGCGAGCAGGAGAGCGGCCTCCGACGAGGGCATAATTAGATGCGTGTTTGCTTTGCGCCTCTTGAAGCGGGATGCCGTACACCGTGTGTGCAATTTGCCTCGTTACAGAGGATCATAATTAGCTGTCTGGATTGCGTTAAGCGGTGCAAGTGTTGAGCGAGAGAGAGAGAGAGCGAGAGAGAAATACACCAGCAGCAATGATGTGACTTAAAAGGTTTGTCCATGCAGGGCCGAACAGATGACACCACCCTCCCCTCCTCATCTGAGGGGCTTCTCTAATTGCCTCATGTAGTTACAAATGTGTCTGCCAGTGACTCCACATGCTTTTCACATGTTAGATGAAGATATATTTGCGGTACGTGACGATATGATGTATACTGTCTATTTATGTATGTTTGTTGTTTTTTTTTTTTTCCGAGGATCTTGTACGCTGCTACAATGGCACCGAATAATCTGTACATATTGTGTAGGCCAACACGAAAGAGGTTACAGCATATGTTGCTTGATGGTAAGTTGGATGATTGGGTATCTGATTGGTTCATTAGTTATTTTTGCTGTGCTGATTTATTGGTTGTTAAGTTAGTTGGGCTTGGTTTAAGGAGTGTGTCTCCCAGTTAGTTGGTGGAGGTCGTTGCTGTTTTGGGGGGTTTCGGTAGTTCATTGGTTGCTTGTTTTATTTGTTGGTTTGTTATTTGTTGGTTGGTGGGTAGATTAGTTGGTTAATTTATCGTTTTATGGGTTGATGAGTTAGTTGATTTGTTATTTGGTTAGGTTGTTGATTTGATTATTTGTTTGATTAGTTGATCAGTGGTTTGATGATTTCATATTGGGTTAGTTGCTTGCTTGGTTATTGAGTTTGTCCAATGCTGCTTGGTTTGAGCTTGGTTATTTGTTTATTTATTATTTCGCTTATTTCGTTGGTTGGTTGGTGTGAGTTTTGATTGTTTGCTAAATAAATTATTTGGTTACTTGTTCAGTTATTGATTTTGGTGGTTGGTTGCTTAATTTTTGAGTGGATGGGTTGGTTGTTTGGTGGGATTATTTGGTTGGATTTGTTTGTTTATTTGTTTGCTCAGTTAATTGGTTATCTGGTTAGTTATTAGGTTGGTCAGTTTGTTGTTCGGTTATTTGATGAGTCGTTTCATTGCTGGCGGGTGGCTTTTGGTTATTTGATTCATTGTTTTGGTGGTTGGTTGTTTGGTTGTTAGTTGACATTTGTTGTTTAGTTTATTGGTTGCTGGGTTGGTTGTCCAGCATGTCTCTTGATTAGTTATTCGGTTGATTAATAACTTGTTTAGTCAGTTACTTGTTAGTGAGTGGTACTACCCATAGTTTGCCCAACTAAAATATTAAAAAACATCACTCACTAGAGTGGACTAGTAATGTTTTACATCACTGCTATCTCCAACCATAATATTTGTTTTATTCATTTTCACAGGTGTGCCGAATGTTGTGCACTGTATAAACTCAAACCATTGCAACACATGCAATTCAGATGTTTCAAGACTCAGTGAAGGAGCCTTTTTTTTTCCTTTTTCTTTTTAAGTGATTTACAATCAGAGTCATCACAGAAGTTTTGAGAGAGCCGATGAATCATACCGTGGTGGATTGTGGCCAGAGTTTGAACTCCTCTTCCTTTTCCGTGTAACACGATGGCATGTGTTATTGAGCGGTACCACATGCTACTGAAAGCGCCACGGTTGTGAAAGCATCATTTTTCCATATACACTATACTCTACTTGCAATGGAACTGATGTGTAAAGCAAACATCCATCTATCCAACCCGCCATTTTTCTTGTCATTTTCATTCATGAACTAATGGGGTTAGCCTGATATTCATTCTGGGGTTTTTTTTTTTTTTTTTGCATCTTCATAAAGGATTGGATTTCTCTCAGGTCAGCATTGAGAGTATATCGTGATCTTTAAAATATAAATCAATAAATAAACAATTTTCAGGATGATAAATGTTATCTCTATCTCAAACTAACCTTAAAACAATTTGCAAGACCTTTGAAAAGAGAATTTATGTTTCCATCAACTTTTTGTCGTATAATTCCTTTAAACATGCTTTAAATCAAGTTGAAATATGTTGTATTGCATTTTCTGTGTGAAAATGAAGTATAAACAGATGAAAAAAAAAACTAAATAACATACAATGCTCCATGTAAAAGGGAAGGAAAAAAACAGGACAATTGACATGTTCTCCAAAAATCACAAGGTTAAGCTGACTCGGGCTGGAAAAGCTTTGAGCTATATTTTGGGAAATTGGGCGTGTTGGAATGCCATAATGTGATAATTCACTAGAAGGGTTTAGAGGTCATGGCGATAAACCACATCGAGCCCTTTGGACTTTCGGAAAATACGTGTGGTGCCTTTTGGCTCGGTTCCTCCAACCTCACTTTGCCCGGGGCGCGCTCTCTTGCGACCAATCATGTCTGTTCATGAACTGCACATTCTGCTTTCTGAACCCCCGCCCCCTAAAAAAAAAAAACACCAGTTGAAAAAAATAGCACACGGCAAACTAAACTAGAACATTGACTCCTGGCCTGTTTTACTGTGACTAAAACAAGGCCATAGACAACTCGGGGACGATGTCAGCGCGTTTAAAACTCTCCTCGGACGTCACTTAAATTTTCCCTGACTTGATTTCGTAGCATGAACACACATTTTTCCTCCTGACAACCTTCTTCTGCGTATAATTTAAAACAGACTTTGCGGGTGGTTTGAGGGTCCCACGAGGCACGGAGCGCACAGGGTAACACTTCTTCACGGGAATCGACATTGACAGAGCCAGGAAAGTCCTTAAAGTAGATCCCCACCCCACCTCGCCCCCCGCTCCTCCTCAACTGTAGACGCAAACTTGTTTTACAGCAGACAGCAGCTCATATTAAGTTTGAACGAAAGGAAGTCCGTCCAAATTTACAACTGACTGCTCTGTTGTAGACTCATAATTGTGCATTATGGGATACATCATTGCGGGTTATGTGGCAATGCAGAGTGTGTGTGTGTGTGGGAGGGGGGGTGGACGAGAAGGCATTTAGCTATGGCTTGGCTCTTGGCCTTCCTTTTTCAAATATGGTAGTAAATCGTGCAGTTGCCACATCCGGCTCTGCTACTCAAGAGTTATTCCTTCTCCAAAGTTCTCGAACATAAAAAATGGCGTGTCATATCGCACTTTGTGAATGTGCCTTTGGTGCCTTTACGAAATGATTGCAGTGAACAAATGTGTCCTCAGGGAGAGAATGTGCTTCTCAGGAAATACAGCGTAACCCAACGGATTGCCGTCGAGGCCAGTTTATTTGCTTTCTGGCTTTTGGTGTGCACCATGGCGAGTCTTTCAAGACGCCTGATTTGTTGCCACCCTCATTCGATGATGCTCTCCAGCAGGATATGCACGGTAGATTGAGAATGAACAGAGCTGCAGTTTCAGCATGTATTCGTAATGTTTATATCAATAATGTTGGGTTATGTTAGGTGTCATCGTCTTCAGGAAACGAAGGCAAAATTAATCTTACTTCTTGGAAACAGCAATCAAAGGGTAGCCGTATTTCTGGGCCCATGAGAAAACAAAAACTTTGAGCAAAAAGTAAGGCCAAAAAAAGCATTTCCTTGAATCAAATAAAAATACCAACACAATGGTAAAAAAATTAAAAATAAAACATACACTTGCTGTAAATATTGTTGCTGCCTAAACAGGCTAAAAAATCTGAAAGTAATAACATTTGGATTTCTAGTAAAAACTATTGCTGTCTAAATAGGCATCAGCAGAAATGAAAAGAAAGCAATAGATTCATATTGCAAAAAAAAAAAGAAGGAAATTAGTACGTTTACATAGATGGAATGGATGGAGTGCGATTAGCATGTCATGTATTTTCTCCCTAAATTATTTTTAGTTGTTAACAACTTTTATCTTGCTTTTTCCGTGTCAAAGCTGATCAAATAATCCCCTTTGTAAAATGCATGGACTGAAGTTTAAACAATTTGAAAAAGCTAGCGGGCCAATATTTTCATTGTGAAAAGTTAATTCGATATATTCAATATTGGGTACGCTAAAAACACAAAGCTCCCTTGTCATGTCAATCTTCCTATATGCATGTGAAACCTGGACACTAACAGCAGATCTCCAAAGAAAGATCCTTGCAATGGAGATGAGATGCTACAGGAAGATATTAAACATCCCTTACACCGATCATGTAACAAACGAGGAAGTTCAAAATAGGATACAACAAGCTATCGGGCACCATGACAACCTACTCACCGTCGTAAAAAGACGGAAGTTACGGTGGTACGGCCTTGTTACGAGATCATCAGGCCTTGCAAAGACGGTGCTACAAGGAACTGTACAAGGATCTCGCAAACGAGGAAGGCAGAAAAAGAGGTGGGAGGACAACATCAGAGAGTGGACCAACCTGGATTTAGCAAAGTCCCAGAGAGAGGCAGAAAACAGAGACGGTTGGAAAGAAACAGTGAAAGGGTCTTCACGGGCGCCCCAACGACCACAACCGAGGTCAAGGGATAGGTGAAGGTGAAGGTGAAAAACACAAATGGAATGGTTGAAGTGAGTTTCCCCAAGCTGACATGTTAACATTTTTTTGGGATTATGTAACATTCCATTCCACGAAATGTCACGTCCCAACCTTTTTTTGTCAGTTTCATAATTATTCAATTTTTATTTTTTATTGACGTTGCCTTTTTTTGACTGCGCATCTGTGTATAATTGCATGGACTCACTTCTTGCTTGGACTTCCGCTGTCCAAGTGCGTCTTTCGGCATCAACTGATAAAGCTTGCTCGGCTGAGAGACAAAACGTCTTCCGAAACTAACCACAACAGTTGTGAGCAAATTCAATGCAGACACTGACCTCGATTCACAAAAATGTTCACAAGCAATCGCTTTGATGTATTTTGTTTGTAGGATGGTTGAAGTTGATAAATCCGAGCAATCGTTGTAGGGTTCACTCCTTCAGGCTATTTTCGGTAAAAAGCGCTCGCCTGTATGTGCGCGTGTGTGTGTTAGAATGCATTTGCAATTATTTCATAACTTCTCCGGTAAAGCCGGTGTTTTGGCCATCATGTCAGGAGGTCACAGGGGGGCCACAAGCAGGGAAAACAACAGCAATTAGAGGGGAGTGACTAACACCGTCCACATAAATCATCGGCGCGCAAGTATAATAAACACCTTGGAAAACTTTTTAAAGCACAATTAATTTGAAGTAATAGCGCCGGGATTGATTTATGGCTCCTCTTCAAAGGCTGCAGACGAAGGGGTGCACGACCTCGCGTGTCACGAGCAACTCCCGTCAGCGTAAAATGATAGATGAACTATTCCATTTTGGCTCGGCTCGGAGCAGGAAAACAAACAAGCCTTCCGAAGGACTTTGAGGAGACGTTGAAGTGGCTGCGTCGCATTAAGTGATTTTCCTCCCCTTCTGCTGACATCCACTTTCGAAAGGAAACGCCTCTGTGGTGAAGTGTCTGCTGTTGTGATGTCTCTTGTGTGTTGTGGTCCACTCAAAAGCTTGTCTGAAAACAGGCCAAGGTTGTCCAGTAATTCTAAAACATACCCCCCGTTTTAAAAATGTTAATAGCCATCCCAAACTGGTCCGATGACATGATTTATTTTTTCTAATTTGAAAAAAAAAAAGATAAGTGTTCTATCTGTTTCAAGTTGGCAAAGCCTTCGCTTCATTTTCTCTCCGCAGGGAGAAATTCTGCTGACGTCAAAGAAAAGTGCAAGAAAACAGTTGAGTGGAAAAGAAGAGAGAAGTAAAAACAGCAACATTTGCTCAGGGATCATTGCGATTTCAAAACAAGAAAAAGCATAATATTGAAGCAATGGAAATTTTGAACCACTCGGGTGTGCAAGATGAGACCTGGAGTACGATACGATACATTAACCCGTTCGGGGACAGCGATTACTCCAGTGGACAGTTTATCATTTTATCAGGTTACAGGTTATTGTTGGTGCATTAAAGGGTTAACCCAAAACTGTACTTTCCAGCTTTCCTGTTGCATCCCTCATGGTTCTGATCCACTATTGAACAACAGCATCTTTGGGCTGCGGTTGCATTTCTCTTCAGTTACGCCCTCGATTCAATTGATGCTTTTAGCTATTAAATTCCAGCGTGTCTCAACGCGTTAGCCTATCAGCCCGATCAAAGCTAATCCTCCCCGATGATCTCCTTGGTGACAGGAAGATGCTGTTCATGTAATGAGAGACAGCTGGCTTTGTTTGCGACTCTCTTTCGCCACTTTCCGAAGCATGAAACCCAACTTTCCATCAGTTGCCATCATCTCAGATGATGCTGACGTTAATCAGCTCAGCGCTCGCTCTACTTTGAACTTGACTGTCAGGAACATCCTCCCTGAGCAGCTTTGCTTTAGATTCTTATCAGATAAGTCAAGTAAAGCTCTCGTTGTTTATAGAATGCAGATGCTGCTGGAGCATTTGGTAGTTGATAAACTTGCTTACTTTCACTCGAGCACAATCAGTGGAACTCTAGTTTGCTGGGACCGTTGGCATGGTTTATTTGGTCAGGTATTACTTGTCCAGTATTTGTCGGCCAATATGTGAGAAAGTTATCAGCCCTTAAACAGGAGCAACTGACAACCAGGTTGAATCAGGTTTGTCCCTTGATAATGGTGGCATAAATAGATTGGTCATACGTGGATTTGATTTCATAACAGCCCTCCAAAAAAATAAATGTCATTATGATGTGGCCTATGACAAAAATGAGGTTGACACCCCGGAATTAAAACCACCAAGTCACACATTGTCACATGGACTAGGAAGAGACAGTATAAGAGTAGAAACCGTTTTGGACAGACCTTCATCTGCATCTAGCAGAAAAGGGCTCACAACGGTTTCAATATTTCTGACATCGATTAAATAGTTCAACTGAGAATATACGTTTTTCCGGTAGTTTCTGTTTTAGTGCAATATTGCAAGCATTAAAGGAAAAAGGACTGGTACAAGTTTTTCCAGAACGTTTCAATTGTTGCCATGACCCGGATTGTTAGATTTGGTCTCTTTGGCACATGAATAGATCGGTAACTTCAAACCTAATTGGGCAATAGTTTTCTATCTGGATCTCCTGATCTTGATGCAGACATGCCAACCACTAAATCACCATGCCGCATCGAAATAAACAATCTGAAAAAAATACTAAAGACTTTTGAAGTTTGTCTGGATTGTAGGTTTAAAAGCAGATGCCCGCAACATCATTCCTCTGGCTACCATATTTTTATACTGCTCGTATGTACCATATTTACACCATATTTGAGGTTGTGTGCTTCTTTAGCCATAATTTTGATGTACTGTGTGTGTGTATATGTGATATTTTCTACTGTATTCACATAGGAAAACATTCCCGGTCAAAGGATATCAGATGTTACATATATTTTTTAAATGATTGATTATATCATGACCCATAACCAAAATTGGTAAGAAAAAAACCCAGACAAAAAAAAAAGAAAAAAGAAAACCATGAGTTATGTCCCAACAATTGTGCCTTTGAAACCATGTTGCAGTTAACTCATTTGTGTTACACCCGTACTTGCACCCAACTTCTTTAAATTCCTTAAAGACTTAATACCGGGTATTTTCCATAGCCGTGTTAGCCCAGAGACGTTTCAATTCAATCCGTTACGCCAGTTTTTGTCTGCTGGTCGTGTTGTCAGAGTCTTCTTTCAGCAACTTTTACCAGCATCCATCACAAAGTCCTTCCGCTAAAGTTTCTTCCACAGGTAGTCTGTGTGTGTGTGTGTGTGTGTGTGTGTGTGTGTGTGTGTGTGTGTGTGTGTGTGTGTGTGTGTGTGTGTGTGTGTGTGTGTGTGTGTGTGTGTGTGTGTGTGTGTGCGCGTGTGCGTGTGCGTGTGCGTGTGCGCGTGCGCGTGCGTGCGCGCGCGCGTGTGTGGTGGGGGGATTGGGAGCTTGTCACACATGTCAAACACTGGCTAGAAAAGTGAGGAAAAAGGGATATTGTTTTCATCCACTTGGATTCTTTTCTCCCTGACATCTGCCACTCTGCTGAAATGATAAGTTCTTGCCTCATTAGGCGTGGGTGTGGGATTACAGGCTGACAACACATTAATCACCGGACTGGGTGGCAGCCGCCCCGCTCCGGCTACAGTCATTGTTAACCAAACTTTTCTAATGTGTCACTCTCCTCCCTGACACACCATAATCAATCATCCTGATTGACAGGGCTGATGGATTACATTATTTATACTTTGTGTAATGAAAGCTAGCGTTTCCACCTACGGTCATTTTTGAGTCAATGATCAGCCATGGTGTCCGGCTGAATGGGAGCAAGTACAAAAAGAGAAAGAAAAGCTTTCTGGACTTTCAAAAAGACAAGAGTGGCAAAAGCAGGGGGAGGGATTGTGTTAGGACGCCGCTGGTCTGAGTTGCGCTTCCTGCGTGGTAACATCAACACCGCGCCATTGTCATCTTTCCCTGTGATCACCGGCAGGTAAAACTTGGCTTTGTGTGTCACGGGGTCGTGTTCCCCCCCGTGACCTTGTTGCCGAGGTGAGGTTTTTGTTCCGCAAACCACTTTTGTGTCAGAGTGTGAAAGATTTACATATGTATAACAAGTAAATGACAGGACACCATATCCCGTATGTGCGGCATGTCAATGTACATTGGCCAGCAACATAATGGGAGTTTATGTCGGCTTTAAAACTGTCATGTCGCTCAACAACACCAATCCCCCCCCCCCCCCCCCCAAAAAAAAACCCTCCGGCTTTACCTTCCTATGCATGGGAACCTGTGGATGAAATGTCAAACTGCGTGATAAGATTGTATTTCTCCTTTGTTCGTTTTTTTAGCTGTATGTACAGTATGTCTTTGTCTGGAATTAAAGATGATCTTGTTGTGCTAGGGGGAGGATATTGGATGTGAGCGCTTGAATAAAGAGGCTGACAAGGATGAGGACACCGAGCGAAACAACAACACTTGAGTCAAATTTTTGACAGCAACTCTATCTGAGACTTCTCTTATGAGGCTGTCGCTGTCAGGAAATTAGTTAACTCGAGCGTATTACGGAGAGTCTGGTAATTTAGCCTGCCTCCACGATGGAGCCGCAGATACGTCGCAGGAGGCCGCATCCCCGACCTGACATTGCTGCGTGTATAATGCAAAATGTGGTGACATGCTCAATAGGTTCTGTCAGGTGCAGGATTGAATTCTCTGCCTACTGCGTCTCAGTTTGGACCGCGCTGGTCAATTATTTCTGAAGCTGTCAGCACGTGGGAAGACACTGTTATTTAGTATGTGTTAACTTGGCATCATTAAGACGCTCGGCTGACAGAGAATAGCGCACCTGAATGTTATTTATTTAGATTCGCCGACAGGGGTAACCTTCAGACGCGTTGACCTCTCCCTGTTTTGCGTTTTGTGAAACCCCCCCTCCCCACACACCGTCCATTAGGAAGAGGAGCTGTCGAGACGGTGGGGAATCAAATGGCCAAGAGTCGTCTAATCTAGCACGGTAATGTGCAAGAGGAACCATTTGTTTGGACAGATTGCTTTGATCGCTCGGCTGCGGTTCATCTGTACAAGAGAAATGTCAAATTATCATATATCTATGCTTTTATCCTTAGACTTTGTTTCATTCTGCTTGGTGCATTACTAACGTGTAAGGTGTGTGATTCTGGAACACTACGAGAAACAGGATGAAAGCGTTAAGATGCTTCTTCCATCTGGCTTCCCAAAGCATCCAGAAACTGGAGTAGAGAGACAGATGGGCATTGGTGATTTAGTAGCTTACTCGATTGACTGGTGGCCAGTCTAGGGTGGAGTCATCTGGGGTATTGCCCCTGTGATGACCCTCACAGGATAAGCAGTATGGAAAATGCAGAGGTGGGTGGATGCATGAACAGATAAACAGGAAGACATGTGGCAGGTGAGGGGGCTGCACACGTCTGTTAGCCTGCAATCGTAGGGGTATGCATCCGATTCATGCTAGAATTGTAATTGAAACAGTAGTCGACTGGTGAGCACATCGGCTTCGCAGTGCAGAAGTGCAGTGTTCTATTCCGGCTTCGGCCTTCTTGTATGGACTTTGCATGTTCTCCCCGTGCCTACGTGGGTTTTCTCCGGGTACTCCGGTTTCCTCCCACATTCCAAAAACATGCATGGCAGGCTGATTGGACACCATAAATTGTTACTAGGTGTGAGTGGGAGTGCGGGTGGTTTTTCGTCTATGTGTTTGGCTGGCAACCGGTTCAGGGCGTATCCTGCCAACTGCCCGAAGGCAGCTGGAATAGGTTCCAGCACGACCCTTGTGAGGATAAAGGAGTTAGAAAATGAATCGATGGATGAAGGAGGAGGCCTTAGTCCAATCTGAGAATAACATTTTGATTTCACTTCGGTTTGTTTTTTTTTTGCCTGGACTCATTTCCTAACTGACCACAAAATTGTAATTGGCTCCAGCAAATCAAAATCTACCTTTGATGAGATGATACGTATATCGCATAGTAGGAACCTAAACTTGTACCCAAATTCCAATCATGGAGGGTTGTTTTTATGGTTTGTCCACCATAATGTAGCTAGGCTAAGCCCGTGAACAGGGTAAGCAGAATCAGCAATTCATAGCTCAATGAATGGATGGATGGAGGGAGCGAGGGTGGGAGGCATGGAAGGAAGAAGTCAGGAGAAGGGTCTGCCCATGAAATAGCGGCCCAAGAATTTGGTGGTTCAGTGCTTTGTTCAAGACCACCTTGGCAGTGTTCTAGTAGAAATCATGGACGTCTCTACAGCAACCAATTTTCATACTTTGATCTGTCATAGGGTAGTACAGTAGCCCAGTGGCTAGCACATCTACCTCACAATTCTGACAGTCCAGTTCTAATCTCGGCACTGGCCTTCTTGTGTGCTGCATGTTAGGCTAATTGAAGAGTCTGAATTTTGAAGGTTGGAAGTGTGAATGATTGCTTGTCTGCATGTCCCTGTGATTGAGAGCACCCTGCCTCTTGTCTCAAGCCATCTGGGATGGGATCCAGCTAACCCCTCTACCCCAACGATCGGGATAGAAAATGAATACACTGCTGATCCGTTGTGGAACAACATCAACCACACGGCCTTTAAAACACATCCTACCAGAGTAAGATGCTGCTGTTTATGATGACAAGGAGAAAACGCTCCTTCCGAAACATCACCTGCAAACAACCGCAAATATGATGAACGTGACACCTGATCACGTGAAGCCACAGCGTGACCTCGGGTGCAGCAGGATTGGGTGATTGGGATGTGACAGCTGCTGTAACAACATCTCCGCATTTATCTCTCGCTGCTCCCCTATGTGTCATTCGCTCTCCTCGCTTCTGTCTGACTGTCTCTTTCCTCTCAACAAGTCCGACTCGTCTATAATTAATGTCCCCCGAAGGTCTGTGACTGTGGGTCACGCGAAGGGTGTATGTGCTGTTGAAACAGGTAGACTTGACACCTCCTCATGCGGACGATGGTTAAGGAGAAGCCGGTGATGAGCATGCGGAGGTTGGAGGCAAAGATGAGAAGAATGCTTGAGAGTTGAAGGAACTGTGCGACCTTTCCCACACAGAGACAAGAAGGATGTTACCGCGCTGGATTAACCAGTCAAATTGACTCCATTAAGGGTTTAACCTGTCAGAAATGTCACGTGAATGACAGGAGGATAACGTTTCAATGATGGCCTGCATGGCACGCTGTGGGAATTGACATTGTGGTACGAGCTGAACCTTTACCTTGCAAGAATGCAAAAGATGCAAATCCTGTGAGTTAAAGTCAGCTCAGCCTCTGACAAATCAACAGTGCCGATGGCATCGGCAAGCTCAGCAGAAGGATAATAACGATCCTGATCATTTGAGGAGGGAGGCATTCCAAAAATTACCTGCGTCAAAATAAACTCGTATTGATGATTACTCGGCATGAGGGTGAATGAAATCCGGTGTATACTCATTTGCAGTGAACGTATGCTCATTTGCAGTTGTGCTGTTCTTTTCTATTCATATCTTTCGTCTGAAGTGTCCCTCTCGAGACTGCACTTACATGTATCTTCCCATACTACGCGGACTATCTCCTAGTCCGCGTTTCACAAACAATTTGAGCCCCTTTTCCCAAGCCGCCCCTCTCTGAATAGCCACTCATCCTTGTTTTCTGCTAGTAAAGAGGCATTTTTCTTTCCCTCTCCACTTCTGAATAGAGGCGGCAGAGAATGAGGGAAGCCGTGTGATGAGCGGGGGTCGGCGGGAGAATGGCGCTCGCGCTAAAGAGGAAATTAAGCTGAAACAGAGGAGGACAGAGGGACATTCTTGTTGAGCCGTGGACGCATTCGGAAGACCGAGAGCTGCCAAGGGTGTAGTCGAGGTCATTGGCGGGGCAGAAGGTTCAAGTGCCACTCAAACAGCATTCTTCTTTCATTCACTGGGGCGTTAGAATGGGCCGTGAAATGTTGGCATAGGCCTGCAGGGCACAGGCGGACAGTGAAGTGGGCGAAGATGTTCTTTTGGCTTTGCTGTTTAGTGGACATCCAATTTATGCAAATTCAATAAACACATGATATCTGCTTTAAATCAAGACTTCCTGAATAAATGAAGACAGTTCACTCACAACTTTGTTTGCAGACATTTGTTGAATGTTATGGTCAAATCAGTTGTTACATGTTTGTTACGTGGACACCAAACACTGAACACTCGAATGACTCAAACTAGGTCACCGTTTGCAGCCCGGGGCTGACCACCTTAACTGGTTTAATTTTTTTTTCATACTTGTAGAAAAAAGAACATATTCAATCATGAAACACTGATCCGGATTGACCCCAATGCCACTTTCTTGGACTCCAGTTTATCATTTGTGGAAGTGTAAAATGACCAGCCGCAGTGATCGTCTTGTTCAAAATAAATAAAATAAACAGATGCTGTCAAATTGCTCACAACTTAAAGTGGTTATCAAAGGAGTTATAACCCCCGACAATTTCATTCTGATGCTATTTGCAGTCGGCTTTAAGTTAGATGCTGACAGATTTGTCTTCCCAGAATAGGTCTGACTTCTTTGCACTGTTACATGCTTGGAAAAGTGATGGAGAGCCAAGGAGGTGTGCAGGTCTGTAATAAGACATCCTGTGAGATGCAATGTGAGTCACGATTAACAAGACATATTCCGCTTCAAGGAAAACTTCTTCGGGCCACGCGGAACAAAGGTTTGTCATTTCATTGGAGACTGACGACAACAAACTATTCTTCTATGGCGGTGGGTGGCACGGCACGGCAGAGGCGTTCTGACAGACAATTGATCTCGTATTTTCTTTAATACTGCCTTTCCTCTTCCCTTTTCGCTCACTTTAATAAACAACTCCCAAGGGTAGCGAAAACGTCCGACCTTGCAACACCAACTCGTTGTTTCATTCTGGAAGAACCATTTATCTTGGTTAAATCTACCACCCGTGGCCCAGACATTTAATACGCTATAATAATAAGCATCCCTAGGGATCACCTGATGTGTAAGGCAGATAGGCGATGATACAACGAGGCACCACTGGCAGAGTCCCCCACTCAGTGTGTTGAGAGGTAATCTGAGAGGCACTGGATTTCATTACACCTGTGCAGAACTCCTTTCCCAGTGAGGGGGCCGTCGTACCAGCACTGAGTGCATGCTGTCAGACTTTGCTGTTTACAGTGGCAGCATGCTTTTGTCAAATGTCTCTTCGGGGAATTTCAAAGGCAATGGGTGGGTAGACTTGAGCCACTTGCAATATAGCCAGAAGATCATTTCAGGATAAATTTCATGACGCTCTTTGAAATAATCTCTCCTGGACATCAATGAAGCAGTTCTTGACATACTCCACAGCACAATCATTCATTACATCTCCTAAAATTATCAACATATATGCTCATGTTTAATCGTGTCCATCCATCCATCCGTTTTCTGATCTTCTTATCCTCACGAGTGTTGTCGGCTGAACTGGTTGCCAGCCAATCGCAGGGCCCACATCTAGGGACCATTTAGAGTTTTTCCATTAAGCAGATTTGTGGAATGTGAGAGGCAACCGGAGGACCTGGAGAAAAGCCACACAGGCATGGGGAGAACACTTGACAAAATAAAATAGAGCAAATTCAATTCACAATTTCTTTGTGTGGGCTTGAGCTGAGTGAAGAAGACGGAAGCATACCAACCAAAAATTTTTCTACTCCTTGAATTTTTTTCGCTAATCTAGAAGCACACAGCCATTCATCTCACAATCATACCCAGTGACAACTGAGTTGAAGCTGAATTGAAGTCAGGTGAATTCACCACGACACCATCACTGACTGGTAAATGAATTCAATGATCAAAGTCAGAAGCACTTCCTTGCCAGGTATCCAAACAAGTCCAGCAGGCTAGAAGGCAGGAGGCAACCAGAGTGATGATCCTTTCATGAGCTCTCCTCATGTCATCATCTTCCTCTCAGCCATCTTCTCTCCGAGTGTCCTCTGTGACGCAGGCTTTTCTCTCCTGACACCTGTCTGCCTTTTTCTCGTGACTCACCGTCCCGTCTTCTTCTCGGTGGGGTGGAACTGTTTGTTTGCGGACGTTTGTTTTTTGCGGGGGGTTGGGGGAGGAGGAAGGAATACCCTGGCCACCTCTCGTCTTTCAGCTCGTCACACAGAACATGACAGGCTTCCTTCTCTTTGGTGCCAGAGATCTTTCTCACATCGCCGCGGGGGAGTCGGTGTTTTCGTCTTCCATCTCATCTTCTTGAACTTCATTTGGAGACAGAAGATCGATATTTTGTTCGTGAGCGTGCACTACCTTGCTCTTCAGTGATGTTGTTTGAAGTCATTTGATTTGGGTTAGTCAGTTCCGAAAGAAAGGAATTATGTGTTTCACACATTTTGGCTCAGATTTTTATGAAGATTGTTATTCTTGAGTGTACGTTGACAGGGGGTACTGGGTGACACATCACCCAAAATGAACCAGTTTGCACAGCAAAATAAAACTACATTGGAACATACACAAGAAGTCATGCCCAGCTAAAACCTTGCCGATTGTTTTTCCATCATTTATTATGATTTTACTACTCGAATAATAGAGGTATGTTCCGACTAATGTTAAAATTCGGGTTACGTCGATCCCCTGACCTCCAGCCACCCACAAATGTTTCGTCATCTTTAGCTTGTGTCACTCGACGGTGTGTTTTGTACACATACGTGTCATATGATAGACATGTTCAGTGAACATTAGAGGACACATTTGTTTTTGTGAAATGGTCGAGAACATAAAAAGAAGAGACGTATCAAAACAGATTAGAGTTCAGAATTGGGCATCGTGCCCTGCAGTGAGAACAGCCTTTCTGACCGAGGACATCTAGTTGCCGGGATGAAAGCTACATGTAAATGTCATATTCTACACCTCACCCTTATTTCCGCGGACTGCTCTCAGTTTTGGAGAGCTTCAGAATTTGCGGCAAATTCCACAATCGCGGCACAATCAGCTCGTACTATAGCATTTGGATAAAGTGCGTTGGCCCACCTTTCACAAGCACGATTGGGTAACCAATGAGCTGAAGGCTGCCGTGGAAACGGCATGTAAATGCTAACATTCTTAACAGGACCTCAGAGTCGTGATCTTAAGTTTCCCAGTTAAATTCATTGACAACTGTGGTTCTGACATATCACAATGACTTTCCAGAGACAAACTATTTTTCTCTTCACTCATGTCATATCTGTGGATTTTTGCTCAGAACTTGAAATTATAGGCTAGAACTTAAAACGGGACTTTGAATTTCAAACTGTGTCAGGATATTGCTTACTGTTGCAAAGATGTTATTTTGCACTAAAGTTGCAGTCTCTGTGGGCTTTACAAACAAGAACTCGGAATTCATTCTAAATTCATTGAAAGTTTTTTTTGTTTGTTTTTAATTTTGCAAGCCTTAAAGTCAACCTCTGTAGTACATTTTATTTTATTTTTTTATATGAAGCCTGCATTTACGGAGGATTGTCAGGACCAATTGTCATAGTGGGTCGGCCTTTTTCTGACTGATAGCACTTGACCCAGCGGATTGTCAATCTCTTTCCAGAATCCATTGTAATCTAAAACTACCCTGAGCAAAATGCTCAGTACACACACACCCATAGTCTTGTTTTTTTCATGATGATGTATGCAAATGTGGTGTATTTCACATGTTTTATTTTGCAGCCTGAGTTCTGCGACTGAATCAGCTGTTCACACAGCCAAATAATGACACACTCGACTCAGATGTGTACAAGAGCCGTGGTGCATAGCTGCAAACACATTTTTTGCCCACAAAAGCCTCGCTCTCCTAAAGAGAGGGCCATGCCTCCAGGGGCCACGTCAGTTACCTGCTGACACGCAGGCTAGTGATTGATGAGACGCCGGCGGCGCTCCGGTAGACTTTGTCAGCCGCTCATAATTTATACATCTTATCTCCATCACAAGAAAAGACGTTGTGTGTACGGCAGATGAAAACGCCAGGCTTAGTTAGGAACTGTGACAGGCTAGTTGCTAGATGCTAGTTGCGACACACCGGGTTGCTATGCGTTGGCTCCCTCACCTGGTCCTTCCTTGTCCAGAGCCTTCAGTCCTGTCAGTCAGTCAGATTCTCTCTCTCATGTTTCCCTCTTTGTGTCTCCATTTCACCATTGTGTTGATTTCCTTTTTGTGCTCTTCCTCTCATGTCACCTTATCTGCTAGCACGTCCTCGGTGCAAGTGCAGAACGATGGCGGGATGGAAGCTGACCTTGACGATAGTTAATAGACATTTTAAAACTAATACAAATAAACTTAATCACATGGTGACCAAAAGAGCAAATATATTTATTGTTGTTTATCTTTGTGTGTTGTACCACAGAGCAGTGACTTGCCATTCTGTCCAGACTGGTTGTGCCATCACATATCTGCTTTTCATTCAGTGTTCATGCAGTCATTGGTCAGTCGACATGTCAATCATTACAGCAAGAAAATCAAATAAATATTATTTCATTTTGTGTAAGTACTGTATTTTCCACAATATAAGGTGCACCAAAAAGCATTTTCTCGAAAGCCAGCAGTGCGCCTTATAATCCGATGCACCTTATATATGGCTCGATATTCTGATTTCTTGGACATAGCATTTTAAATGTCCTGTAAAGTGCTTTGTTACAGCTGTAGCGGTTGTGAAAGCTCTATATAAATAAAGCTGTGTTGTATTCTCTTTAGCATAGCTCCATCTGGTGAATGCATAACGCAACCGCAGCCACTATTGTAGCTTCTATTTTATGAGCCTTAAATATGAAAACAGTTTTAAAATAGGCCATTCATTGCAGGTGCGCCTCTGAAGCGTCTTATAGTGTGGAAAATACGGTAAGCGTTTTTGGGTTTTTTTTTTTTTTTTTTTGGTTTGTTTGTTTAGAATCACGATTATTTGGTCGAAAGGCAGCTTACAAGAGTGTGCTATACTTTTATTCCTATTGGATTATTAAAATACCTACAGGGCTATAAAAATAAAAACCTTACAAATAATGCTCCTCATCCAATGGCCAAATGTTCACTCCCCCCCCCCCCCCCACCCAAGAGCTCCTCTTTTTGGAACCTGCAAAAAAAATTACATGGCTTTCCTGCTTACTCTCAGTGATCCTTTATAAGTCGACTTTTCACAGCCATCGGGAGGTCTACATGTCCATCATTACATGCAGTTGGCAGGGTTGACCTTTGTGTTACAGGAGCTCACACATACTGCAGTGCCAGTTCGGATGGACTTATTATTTGTGACAGTGTCTGATAGTAGCATGAAGCAGCATGACAACTTTTACATCATAGATGATCATTTTTATCAATGATTTAAATGCACCTACGTGTGTTTGCTTGTACCCCCAAAATGTCCACTACATTTTTTTTTCCGTGCGTATCCTGCATGTGCAACTATTTCGAATCATTTCCACGACATGTTATCTTAGGGCAGATATTCGCGAAACTATTTTCCAGCCCACACAAAATTCTCAAGTACATCGACTTACCAAACATCAATATCTTGTTTGTAAGTTGAGTGCCAGTTCAAGTTAGTGAACAAAGAACACTGGCAACAGTCCCCATTGTGCTAGTTGTGCAGCAAATCAACAAAACTTTCAAGATTTAATATTGCCTCTCTGAATGTAAAAATCAAGTTTCGCAACCCACAGAACTCCACCTCACTCCCTTGCAATTGTCTTTTAGCGAGCTTTGTTCTCCGAAATACCGTTCAAATGTTTTAACGTGTCAGTTAGCGGCGGTAGCACAAAAACAACTTTGATTCGCTAACCTTTTCCCACTATTGATCTTGCCTGCTAGATAAAAGAGTGCTCCCTCTTGAAATCATGCATTTTTCATTGCGCTATCAGTGGCCGCCTTTACATTTGGCATCCCACTTGGCTTAAAGCTATACTCACACATGCTGTCTGGTTTGCTCTATTGATTCTTGAGGGCTTGCTTGCTTGTATATTCGAGATGTCAGTCCCTTGGTATCATTTTACCGTCTTTGATCAGTCTGATTGCTGTAAACAGCCTGAAAGAATCCGCCAAATGAGCCTGTTCATGTGTTTTGGTGGAAAAAACAAGCATTGTGCTTTTTGAGTGTGTGTGTGTGTGTGTGTGTGTGTGTGTGTGTGTGTGTGTGTGCGTGTGTGCGTGTGTGTGTGTGTGTGTGTGTGCGTGTGTGTGTGCGCGCGCACGCACAAATCACAATGCTCGTTTTTATATATATACAGTGTGTGTGCAGTAATTGTATCTATAATTTCAGAAAAGAATTTTGTTGTTATTCAGTTGACAAGATTTGATTGGTCCCCTATATTCCGGAGAATCCATGTGCATTACATGGAAAATCCTGGCCAAATATTATCTTTCTTACTGAAAAGTGTTTTTTGGTATTGATGCTTGTCAAGTGTTAACCAACACTTTGGGCCAAGGACAGACAAATGAGATACTCCTTCTCTCTAATAGAACCTCAACACATGAAAAATATAGTGCGGGAGGCGGGAAGAACTCCTGAAAGAGGTGACCGTCAGCATCCCAGTTGGGTGGCTTGGCAGCTTCCATCCTGCCATGGTGTAATTGGAGCGAAAACATATATGGGAGTAAATAACCCCCTGTCAGGGACATTAAAAGGAGATGTTGTGACAACTAAGAGCCTTGCCAGCTGAGGACAGCAAAGTGTAGGGGGGAAGAATAAGACCCATCAAACAAAAAAGGGGGGAAAAAAATCTCACTCGGAACAACCGTGTGTCCAAATATTCAAAGTAATTGTTGACCGTTGGCGGAATTGAGTGCCCCTGTTTGTTTGTCAAAGTTTGCTTTGTGGGGGAAGGGGGGGAGACCAAAAAAAAAAAAGATGTCTCAACTATTGTGACTGCTGTTTTCCGCTGCTTTTGCTATTCAATGTCTGCTTCGAAGCGTATCACTTGAAAACGTTAAAGGTAACATTAACTTGATGAAAAGGGTTTGTGGGGAGGGCGAGGTGAATTAATTTCAGTCTGAAGTCAGGCTGGAATAATCGGGGTGATTAAAAAGATGACACGTTAGACCAGTGATTCCCATCCAGTGTGCTGCAGGAGCTTATCAAATTTCACTTAATTGGTGAGAAAATTATTTATTCATAACAAGTAATGTATCTGTGTTCCTCTTTCTAAGCCAGCAACATATAGTGACAGAAAGAACAAAGGATCTTCTATTAGATGGCAAAAAGTATGAAATTGACATCTTTATCCTCTTTTTGCGACAATCCTGTTTGGTAGTGTGCCCTGCGATTTTTTAAACTTATAATTTGTACCTTGGCTCAAATAAAGATTGGGAGTTAGACTATGACAATGTTGGCATGTTGTGTAACTTAGATCTACTGAGATCACTTCATATGACCAGACATTTATCTGATTGATTGATTGATTGATTGATTGATTGATTGATTGATTGATTGATTGATTGATTGATTGATTGATTGATTGATTGATTAGGTTCACTCGGTCGATGGTGTGCTGTGTTGATGGCACTGCACTGCCCGAGTGCAGCCAGCGGAGGTGCTGTTCATTCCGTCCCAACTAGTTTGCTATCCAAAGAAGCCAACATTTCATTTATGTATTTATTTATTTGTTTTAGCTCCGGTCATTGTAATTTATTGTTGGGACAAGCAGTGTAGCGTGACTTTCAGGTTAGGCCAAATAAATATTTTTTTACGGTACCTGTAATTGATCAAAGCCTAACTATTGCATGTGATGATTACTTCATTACTTTATGTACATCCAGTGTTATATATATATTTTCAAATAATATCATACAATTAAAAAAATGTATTGTGGTACATATTGAGGTCTTCTACTACTTTTTATATGACATTCCCCTCATTCACTAACATAACAGTGTCCCCATATGAGGACCCCTGACGACCTCGCCAAACAAGTGAGAGTGTCAAAATGTTAATGAGGAATCACACCACATCACTCCGAGGTTAAATAAAGTCTTCACAAGCTGTCAGTCAAAATTCCCTAATTTATTTACTTGGCATGTTTCCATCCAGCCTCAATTGGTGTTTCACGGTGTGGACAGAGCTTGTCTTGTTGTGTTTTGTTTAATTTTTCCGTGTGTAGGCAGTCTTTGTTGTAAAGGCAAAGATTGCCGCTTTTGCTCGGTGGCCCTGGCTCATTAATCATCTGGTCAGACTATTTAAAATGCAGCCGCCAAAGCCACCACCTCAGCTTGCCGTTGGCTTTTGTCGCCGTGGCACTGCGCTTTGTGGTGAGAGGAAGCCTAATTATTAACTGTTACGATGACAGCCGGCGCTGTTGAGAGAACATGGCTGCCCGGCAGTCTGTGGCCTCACACAACACCACGCACAGCTTCATTCATTGACATCAAAAGTTTGTTTAGAATCTTTTTTTTTAACTAAAAGCAACTGCTCTTTATGTTTTGAAAATTACGTGATAGTTACCTGTTGTCAGCCGACTGTTTTTATTCAGTAACCTCATTCCCACAATGGACCAGCCCACTTTTTTAGAGGGAGCAGCCCACTAATCTGATTACAATACACAGGTAGACAGCAAACTGAACCAATCAATATAAGTGGCAGAGCTATTTGGGAGCCAAGGGTTGTCAGGCATTCTGTCTGAATACACATTTTGACCATTTTAGACCATTTCAGTCTAAAATTCAATGTCAATCATATCCCTTATTTTCTAGCAAGCAAACTACATGGCTAATTGTTTATCAAACTATCCGTGTGCGTGTGTGTGTGTGTGTGTGTGTGTGCGTGCGTGTGTGTGTGTGTGTGTGTGTGTGTGTGTGTGTGTGTGTGTGTGTGTGTGTGTGTGTGTGTGTGTGTGCTTTCGTGTTTTTTGTTTGTTTGTTTTTTGGTGCCAGTCCAGCCTTGTCTTTACATGGAACTGTGAGTGTCAAGGTACATTTTTCGACATGACCCAGGTGTATCATTTTTTTTTTTTTAATGTATTTTATTCTTATAAAATGAAATCATAACCTAATCACATTTTTTAAATTGTTCGATTTACTTCATTGTGTTGTTTTTGGAAACATGCCATATAGTGTCATGTACTGTGCAAAGGTTTTTTCTTTTCTCAAAACATTCTCTGAAATGTCGACTATCGTGAAATGCTCTGTTCTCTAAAACATAGCTGCTTTGTGTGAACAATGTTTTATGAAACGCTCCCAGAATGTCGTAGTCCCCCCCCCCTCGGAGACCACCATAAGCACACCATTGAATTTGCATGAAGTAGTGTGTTTAAACGAACTATTTGTCTGGCAAATGGTGGCAGTAAACGCACTGAAGTATGCATGCCATTATGTTGGGATTTGATTTTCGGAGCAGAGTCTGGCACAGTTGTTTACAGTGCTTTCTAATATTTTCTTTAATAAATACATAATATTTTTTTCACTCATGGAATCTACTAGATCATTATCAATCATACTGGAAACGGATATCAAACCAGCATGAATAATTTAATCATTTCCTACAGGATTCCGATGAAGATTGCGATGGTGATGGACTTGAAAAGTCCAAAGGATATAATGTGTGCTGTATATTTTTCAATAGTACAGGGGGAAGAAAAGAATTAGTTGAAGCCTCGGGGGGGTGCAAGGGGCCTGACAGCCTTTGTTATTTGTCTTCTGACTGTAGCAGACAGCTATCAGGAAGAAAGAGAAGTCAGCTTGCACCGCCGAGAGAAGAAAATATTTGAGTCAGACTTTCCCCACCTCCTCCTCCCTGTTTTCCCCCAAAGCTTGAGATCCCCCTTCCCAAAAAAAAAAAAAAAAATGAAAAGGATCGAGTTGCTGTCAATGTCAGCGAGCAAACATAAACTTTTCTGGCACCTAATAAATAGGCAGTGTGGCATTGTTCTCAAAGCCAGACAGGTGTGTCTGCCTCACTGATGATGGATTCCATTATTCTGTATGGAAAGCCTGTTGGCTCTCTTGTCATATGTTGTCACACATCTCTCTCCGGTGAGAGCGGGGCTTGAAAGATGGCCAAAAGTAATTACACAGGCGCTTCCCAGACGCTGCCGCCATGTGCTTTCTCCCACTCGTCACCACTCAAGGCAAAGGAAAAGAGGGGTGGGGGTGGGGGGGCGGTGTTACCCACAGTTATATTTCACCAAGGACTGCAGAGATGTCACCGCTCTGCTGCTGCTGGTGCTCAGACTGTTGATTGCTAGCTCATTAACCCGTCGGCTTTATTTTTCAAGGTTTTGGGAAAAAGGGCCCCCGGGCAGTTTTAGTCATCACTGATCTGGCTGCGCAGCGATGGCATTATTTGCACCTAAATGGCAGCGACGTCAACGTCTTCTTGTAAAAGCTATCAAACGAGAGACAGTGTTGCCTTTGTTTTCCTCGCAAGCCCACTTGGCTCGCTGACAGGCCGCTGATTGATATTATCATCATCATTGTCAACAAATAGTGCCACACCAGATAACCAATAGGCTTCCTCTCGTCGCTGAAGCGCTCATTTATCTTTCCGCGGCTCTGCCCTTGGCATATGCCAAAATTGGCACCGGAATTCAGCTCTCGTTTCAGGTTTTAATCCTCTTCCGTGTCTGGTTAGGTCTCCGTCCCTCCACTTTTTGCCGTTTAGATTGAGTGAAACTTAAGTGAGGGGAAAGATGGACCTTAAGTCACTTGTAATATGTTGGAGCAACTCTTGATTAGATCCTGACATGTTGAAGTCTCCTCTTGACTCCCCCCCCCCCCCCCCCCCCTACACACACACTTCCCGTCTGCCCCATTCCTGGAACGCCAGTTTAAACCATCAACACACAGCCAACTGAGACTTCATTAGGTTCGGCTGCTCAATCCAATGACAGCCAATGCAGAAAAATCAGTTCCGGAATTGAGCTGTCGGCAGCATAAAACCTTTATTAACTGTGAAGGAAAAGTCTAGGTCACAATTTAATGGAGGTGTGACTGTCCCCCGAGCAAGAAATCTGAAAAACAAGAGCATTTTTTAGTTTCCACGGTATTTGCCACCACATTAATATTCTTATAGATATTGTGACAGCAAGTTCACAGTTGACTAGGCAAATGTGCTATGAGGTCAACAATATTCTTAACATATAGCAGGGTCCCTAACTTTGTAGAAGCCGTGAGCCACTTCTTGCCTACTGATGCGTGCAAAGGCCTACCAGTTTGATACACACTTCTGAAATAACAAATTTGCTGAATTTGCATTTAACCCTTTCAGGGACAGCGGTTACTTCAGTGGGACAGCTTACCATGTTATCAGGTTACAGAGGGCATGAAAGGGTTAAGACCCAAAATGGTAAAGCCCTCATTTTTAACATTAGTTTTGTGCAACTAAATGCATTTTCATCTGCACTGTTTCAGTGTTAGCCACATTACAGCATGTGAGGAATGACAGAGCCCGAGTACAAGCTTGCCCATATGTGGAAGGGCTTGGATAGCAGTCAACCAGGAATTAACAGGGAGGCTTTTCCCACTGATTGATCAATTACTTTTAGCGCTCTAAAGTCACTCCGCCAGCCCCTCTCCTTTTTGATGCGCATTCTGATGTCACTGTGACACGTCTGTCGATTGGAACATTTTTTTTCTACTCGTTCCGTCCCTGTGCCCTCGTACCACATACACAATGAACGGGTTCAGCAGTGGCGCATTGCTAAGTGCCTCGTGGAAAGGTCTTTTCGGTTATTTTTTTTCCCAAACACCCCTTGTTGAGCCTAGACTATCGTTTGGAATAATAGTTGCAAAACGGATTAAAAAAAAAAGCCCAAAATGCACAGGCTTAATCTCTTGATGCTCGCTTGTCGAGTATGTCTCACATGATATTCTGAAGTTTTGTAGCATTCCACACAAGGCAACGGCCCAAAAGCACAAGACACACCCATTCATGGTGCTTCATGGTGGTGGTTTAGCACCACTTCAAGTCTATTTTTCTTGAAAGTGTCCAAACTTTAACACCCTACTAGAACACATTTTGTTCCGTTATCCTCAACAGTATCGAACTGCGTAGTGCATTCCCCCTTTCTTCCTTTGAGTAGGTCACGCATTCAAGTGAGTTCCTGCAGAAGAGCCCAGACGTAAACCCCACAAGACAATAAGCCGTTGTGGAGCGGGTGCAGTGGTCACCGGGGGTCTTTGCAACATCACATTGAAAAGGTTAAACACTGACAGAGAACAAGGCAAACATGCTGGGTACACAACCTCCAGTGAGCAGCAACAAATGATGGCATTTGGAGGCGGAAAGAAAATGAAAGATAGTCATAAAAGACCCCCCGCCCCTCCTACTGTAATTGTATCCCAGAGTAAAAAAAAAGAGCCTTTCGTGAGCTACTAACAAGTTACAGGAGATTTGAACTGACTTTCACTGTGGTCACAGACCTCTTAGTTACGGCTGCAATCTTTATCATATTTCTGAATCCACACGACATAGCCACCGATGACATTTTATCCAATTTTGGAGAAACAAAATTTCATGCCAAAGGGGGTGGGCTGTCAATCAGTCATCAAAAAAAAGGAAATAAGCCAATACAAACAACGCAACAAAGTGCATGTAGCTAGGATTGTTAGCATTGGCCAGCTACGCTTGCTAACGCCACAGCTACCATTATGTTAGCATTGGTCAGTGAGACATAATGGCCTTTTGACAGATTCAAATGTCTATGGGGTTGACCTCATTCCTTTATCAAGCGCTCACATTCATTTGGGTTAGTTTTGGCTTCTGGAACAGAAACAAACATTTCCCTTCACGTTGCTCAACTGTAATGACCTTCGAAAAGTGCAAAACATAATAATCAGCAAATGAATCACTGACTTCAGCAGGCGCTGGGAAGTGTCAGACCTGTGTTTGCCGCTCTGATTGGCCAGTTTGTGTTTCGGAGTTTCCTATTTCTCCTCGCGGGCCCCGGTAGCCTTCTACCTTTCACCTTTGTGTCAGCAGACAGCACTGATATCCGCTAAGCTTGGCGACAGACACGTCATCCAGAGAATTTGAGGCTTGTCCTCAGCCATGGCCCCTTCTTCCTCCACGTAGACAGACATGCATGACCCTTTTTCCCTCCATGATATAGCTTTGGCATGTCGGCAGAGTCAAAGAGGTTTGTCTTTCACCGGAAATTAGGGCGGGAAATAAAGATGATGAAGTGTGGAGCTCAAAGGGTAGCGGGGAATCACAGGACTGTGATGAAAGGTGATTAGAAGTGCAGGATTCAGTGGAGATAGTCGGCGAGACTTTTCCAGCAGTGCTAGCGGAAAGTACAGTATGTGTTTAGTTTTTGTGAAGATATGTTTCGTACCATGACTGGTTTTATTTTGATAGATTTCTACTTTTTTGCTCTCGGGATAGGACTCAAGATGCTTTTTGTCAACAAAGGACTGAATCAGATCATTTGTGACCAGTGTCTTGCATTTTTAGTCCAATTGTTTGTGTTGTCAGAGGTGGAGGACTCAGTTCTGTGGTCGCGGGTTGGAATCCGGGATCTGAAATTCCTGTACGGAGTTTACATCTTCTCCCCATGCTGTATGGCTTTTCTCTAGCTGCTCCGCCTTCCTCCCACATTTCCAAACTTACAATACAATACATGCTGATTTATATAGCGCTTTCACAACAGCGGCAGCTGTAACAAAGGGCTTGGGTATTTTATTCACTGAAGACTGTAAATTGTCCATAGATGTGAATCTGTGTGTGAATAGCTGTTTGTCTGCGTGACCTTGAATGGGATAAGCAGTACATAAAATTCAAGGAAGAGTGCTTTAAAGTTGCACTTCACTTTACTTCATTGTAGACCGCTAAGTTAGCTGCTAACTGACAGCTAGCTCAATATTGACTTAATTGATCTAAATGAAAACGTGTTGTTTTGAAAGCTGACCGACTTTGAGGTGCCATTGACTCTTCTGAAATGGTCCATGTTAGCATTTGATTAAATGTTAAACCTTAAAAAAGTAGCAAACAGCTCTCGGCAATTACATTACAAATGGTTATTAGGTTCAACTACACAATGTTTTCCGTGAAATAAAATCATTGGAAAAAAAAAAAAAACAACACTTCCAGAGGCCTTCAGGGCCTGTGGATGACTGACACCCATTGGTGCAATTATCATACGATACTCCCTTTGTCCAATATTGTATTCTCAGTTGATTTTTCTAGCTTTCCGTGTCGTGACAGCCCTAACCAAAGGCATTTTTGTGTTCGGCTTGCCTGCATGCTTGTCCCATTTTTATAAATGTGATATCTTTGTAAAATCTGAAAGGGTGCAAGTTGGGGGGGTAGGGGGGGGGCTCAGTGTGGCTCAAGCATCCACTTGTCAAGAGTGAGGTGATTAGAATCTGCTGGTTTCAGTTGAATGGCATAACATGAGAGCTTGCACAATGAGTATAATGAATATTTTAGTATCTGAGACATTTGGACTGCAGCCTTTTTTTCCAACTATTATAAACATTTGTTGCCAGCTTAATAATGGCTATGCGAGTTCATCTTTTGTCAGTACTGTTACTCTTCCACAAACTTTAGTGTCAGCAAGAAATGCATTCTAAAATAATTAATTCATAGTTTGAAGGAGGATTGAGACATCCCATTCTTGACCTTCTTGAAACAGTTGTACAGTACTGAACTCGTTCTGAAGTACAATTCTGACAACATATGGAGATAATTGCTCCAAAAACAGCATTATGAAACATGTTTGGTGACACTTCATAAGTTAAAATCCCCCTGAAGTGGGAATGTTTCTGTCAGACTGCGGCAGACTATATTTGTTTTGCGGTGCCACTTCATGCAGTTTCCCAGGAAATTACTTCTGTCACCTTGTCATCTTCTAGCCAATTCCATAATGTTACATTTCCAGACTTTTGCTCGTCTTTCATCCAAATCTATGCAACAATAAAATAGATCTCTCAAGTTTCATCAAAATAAGTGGGCACTTGTAATTTTACGGCTGACAGATCCAGCCAAGCTTTTTTACTTGTTTGTCCTCAAACTGGCTGTCTTGGCCGTCCTGCTGGGTCCAGAGTGAGAGATTGATGGACATGTGTTTCATTTTCCTTCTCTTTGGATAAACCAACGGCCGAATGGAGAACCATTTCATTTGGTTGTCCATTGCCCTGCTGTGAGAGCTTGTCAGGTTTGGGGCTGGTCCAGGGCCTGCTAATGGTGCTGTCTGTCTCTGTCTCCACCTTTGAGACGTCCAACGTCGACTAAAATTGAACACTGAGTGAACAAACACTGGCTTAATAAACTTGCCTTAGATTTGTATGCATTGTAAGATATATACTGTTCATCCCAACACAATACATTTGAAATGATGACAAATGCTTTTTATTGCTGGCCTTCCTTTGACCAGTATTGTTTTGTTAATTTGATCAGAATTTTAGGTAGTGTGATCAAAGGTCTTGAAAATTTTGTTGTGCATTTAAATGCCAGCCGTTATTGCTATTTGATGAGAAAGAAGACTAAGTGGGGGTTTAAGCAAGGGTCGGGATTCCAAAGTTATGTTTCATGGAAGGATTAGTGTTTTAAAGGGGTTTTAAATTGGGAATATGGATTAAAATAAGGATTATAAGTCTGTTTTATACTATTTCAAACAGGTCTTATATTTTCAAATTGGGGGTTTCAAGTCTGGGTTAGTATTAAAAAAAAATCATGGGGCTTCTAATTAGGGTATCAAGCCAGGATCTGGGTATTTTCACGGCAAAAGGCACATCTAAAAGAGTCGTTCGCAAGTCGAGGTACCACTGTATACTGTAATGTTTCTATACTTAGGGATTAATACGCTCCCTTGACTTGATTGATGTAGCGTGTGTCACTGCAATCGTTTTGTCTATTTGCGCAGGATAAAATAGACCGGTTTAAACGTCATAGTACTAAATCCTTCTTGCGATTTTCTTCTTTTGTTATTGTCAAAACACGTTTTGTCACATCGGTGTGCAATTTGGCACCTCAGCAACTGTCCAGGCCCATTCATATTGTCAGGAGAAACTCCAAACACACACACACACACACACACACACACACACACACACACACACACACACACACACACACACACACACTTACTGGCAGAGAGGCTTAGCGAAAGAGGTGATGCAGGGAGAGTTCAAGCCAGCACTGTAAGCTTTTACAGGATGTCAGAAAACGGGTTTAATTGAAAATGATTAGGGCCCTTGCAAAAGCCGATCCAGTCGGGGTTTGAAGGAAGAAAGAGCAATTGTCCCACATAATCCCGCTTGCCGCTGTTCTTTCATCTGGATGAAGAGATCAAAAAGGAAGGGATTTGTAAGGGCCAGACCTCCCTGCGCCGCGGATCAGATCCTCTCTTCGTTGCACTTCCTCTCTCTCTCTCTCTCTCTCACTCTCTCTCTCTCTCCCATTCTTCCCCGTGATCCTCATTGTTGGCTCATATTTAACACAAACAGTTTCTGTTGTTGTTGTTGTCTATTAGTTTGTGATGTGGTGCTCAAATGTACATGCCATGATGCGGCCCCAAATGAGCAACCCTACATTGGTGGTATTCCTGAAAATGCTCTTTATTTTGATCCAACTGATGTCCAACTGACTCATATTTTGTTTGGATGACGGAACTGTAATCTTGTAAACAACAAACCTTCCTTAATCGATTAGGAGCGATCCTTCCATAGAAATAGTTGTATCAGAACCGGACAAAGAAAAACAGCTTTTAAAAAAAGAAAAGAAAAGAAAAAAGAACAATTCTGTGAAGCTAGCACAGCTCTTGCACTTGTTGGAATGTAATCCAAAAAAACAGCACAGCATTCATCCGATCAACTTCCACCGCCTGACCTTTTCCAAATCGTTTTAATCAGTTCTTTCCTAAATGGATTAGTACAGGTTCATGCATAGCAGCACTAGGTGTGGGGTTTGCAGTCAGGGTCAAGGTTTGAAAGGAAGTTTCCGACTCAGAGGTGGATAGTCAAACCTCGGTTTGGGTTTTAAGACAGGATTCGGGTTTCAAACAAAGGTGAGGGTTTCAAAAAAAATGGAAGTGTTTTCAATGTGTTTTTCAAACATGGCCAGGATTTCAAATTGGGGTTTGAAAGCAGGATTCCCGTTTCAAAGTGGGATATGCGATTGGCTGAATGAAGATCATGTTGTTCACATTGTTTTTGGCATCAGCATTCCTCGGATATCTGAAATAATCTTTCCTCTTGATTTGTGTGAAATGTGCAATATTCAGGATTGAAGTGTTGGTGGGGCCTAAATGCTCCCACATTTCAGAGGAGTGTAAATTGACGTTTAAGAACAACGCTTTAAAAAGATCACAGGGAATGCCCAGTTTAAGACATTGGCCTTTGCGATCAGACATCACAAGTTCTGGTTCAGATATCCCCCAGAAAAATGACAACGAGAGCGTGGAAGCGAGTCTGCAACGAAAGCTAGAGGGGTTAACCCGCACACACACACACTCATGCACACACATTCACGCGCACGCACACACACACACACACACACACACGCACACACTGAGGAATCAGCTGTGAGCTGAAAGGATCAGCATTAGGAAGGGGGAGTATGTTGCCCTTATGCCCTCCCTTTGAAGTGAGGCACAGGCCGTATGTAGAGACCCCAGAGAGGGGCACGTTGCTACAACACCCCCATAGGCTGGCTAAAGGCACAGTGAATGGGCCTTTATCTTCTTCACCCGCACAATTGTTAGTTTGTTCCGAGCGAGCGCCGATGCTTGCATCCGTGAAACAAATACTTTTTAACTTGGATTATTTTGTGATCGACAGCGGCCCGTTCAAGTTTCCTTACCGTTTCGTCTCCGGCAAACATGTGGGGGTCTGTGTTACGTTTGAGTCTCGTGTTTAAGATCGCGGATGATAGATGAAGAGGGATGCTGTTTGTTTCTGTTGAGCTTGACCTGTAAGGCGAGAGAAAAGCAGACGGATTCCGTCACAGCCATGTCAGCTTGTTGCTCTCATCCGTCAGGTCCCTATAAACATGTACATGTACTCCCAGGGACCCTTCCCGGCATTGGATGGGATGATGGTGTGAGGTCCCATCCGGTCCGGGGCACTCTTGCGCTTCGCTCCGTCCTCGGAGCGCAGGGAATGTTTGGCGTGAGATAAGGCTGTGTTTGAAGAGGAGCTCCAGATGCTCGTATATTCCAGGTTGTCTTGTCATGGCGCGAGATAAAGCCTCAGAGAAGCCGCTGTCGCCATGCCCTATACCACACGCAGACGCGCTCTCACGGGCGAGATAAATGTTTGCACGAGGCATTCACCCTTCACGGTGACATGCCTTGGACTGTCAGGGATCCACCAGTTTGAGGCCGCCGCCTCTGGCGGCAGGTCACAACGATTCAGTGCCTATATCTGATATTTTTGTTTCTGTCTTTACATGCGCGCTACCATTCAAAAGATTGGAGTCACCGTGACAATTTCCTGCTTTGAAAACACACCATTGTACAACATATGTATGTGTGTGGGTGTGGGTGTATACACCCACACCCACACACATACACACACGAGGTGTTGAAGCGAATGGTCGACTCTGCATCAACATTCAAAGCTTGAACTGTCATCTCATCTTCCAATTGGACAATTTCGAGGTCTTTACAACCGTTTGTTTGCTGCTGCTGTTGTAAGGCCCTGTGGAACAGCAAAACATGTGACCCACAAAGCAACAAGTCTTTAGGACAGAAAATGGCAATTGTTGAGGGGTTTATTACCCCAAAAAAATAGAAGTGTTAACGGATGAAATATTTATTGATCTACCGTATTTTCTCCACTATAAGGCGCACCTTCAATGAATGGTCTATTTTAAAACAGTTTTCATATTTATAGCGCACCACATTATTAGGCGCATAGAATAGAAGCTACAATAGTGGCTGTGGTTGCGTTATGCATCCACTAGATGGAGCTATGTTAAAGGGAATAAATTACAATACAATACAGCTTTATTTATATAGAGCCTTCACAAGTGCTACAGCTGTAACAAAGCCATTAGAACTAGTCACAAACATGGACATGAAAAATGTCGTACATGATAAATACAAATGACATTAGCAAACAGCAAATGAAAGACAAAAGTTATGAAGACAATTGATTCAATCAAAAGGCGCACAAAACTCGTGGGCTCACATCCACAAGTAGCTAAATATCCTTAGAAATCTCACTTGTCTCCTTCTTCCTTCGTTTCGTCAGTAGTTAAATATGCTTTTGGTAATATCGTCGTTTCAGAGCTCACAAAGTAATTGTTTGAGTGTGTGTTGGCTGGTGAATGTGTGATATTTGGTTTGGGCCTAAATATGCGTTTTTTTGCTTCAACCCATTCTATTTTAGCTTTTGAAGAGAAGAGACATTCGTGTGTGGTATTTTTTACAGGTGCTGTGCAACAACAAAATAAAATCAGGAATTAATGAATGATATGGCTTGTCATGGGTGGCAACCGGTCTAGGATGTACCATGCTTCTGGCTCAGTCAGCTAGGAGAGCTTCCTGCTCCCCCGTTACCCTAATGAGGATAACGGCATAAAAAATTGATGGATCCACACAACTTCAATAATCACTTTGGTATAGTGTGCCTTATCCGGCGAACCACATCCGTCCCGCCATTTAACATGTCATGTGAGTATGGCCAAATGACATGCTATGAAAAAGATAATGTTTATCTTTCGTGGAGAAATTATTGTCTCCATTTCTGAGAAAAGCGCACCAGTTTTTCCATGAATGGCCGACGGTTCTTGAAGTGAACCACCACCTCTCCTCGCGCTTAGTGAAACAAACGCATGCTCGTAATTTGAGTTCTTTGAGGTGAAATTGGGAATTTGCCTTGGCTGATAAAGACATCAAGACACGCAGCGCTCCATTCACCTGAGCTTTATTAGGCTTTATACAGCCTTTGAGAGGACTGCAGAACAAAGCAAGGGTTTATTGTCCGTACATTTGCTTCAAGCAACAAAACGTAATCATTTGACCTTATAATAACATCATCGGCTCAACACGCGGTGAAAAAGCATCACTGTTGTTTCCATGACAACCAACGACTGCAATAACATGGATTCATGTTGTGTTGTACTTTTACAAACTTAGCTACACATGCTGCACATGATTGAAATGATTAAACAATGCTTATTTTAAAACATGTTGTTATAACACAGATGATTTCTATTGGTAATGATGCATGTACTGTACATTCATCGTCTTGGCTGCTTAACATATCTCTTCCTCCAGCTGGAAGTTAATTTCGTGTTTGAGAATCAACAGATGTTTGCTACTGGGCAAAATATTGAGTGAAAGGGAGAAAGTCCACGGAATAAATGTATTATGAAGAATAATAATAGTAATATATTCTATATATATTATAATTGAATATTGAACAAAATAAAATACAATTGAAAAAATATTTTCAAAATCTTATGTCTATTTGCACATATAAAATGCATATTGACATTAAAGATAGTTGTACTCTGATATGACTATATTACATTTAGTTAAATGAGTCAACACTTCAGCTAACGTGAGTCTCATTATACATGCCAGATAATTGTTTGAACCAATAAAAATTGGATATTTAAACAAATCTAAAATTGAATTCCAAAATCTTACATCTGTCATTATAAATGCCAGAAAATACAATCAGTACCAATATATATTAATGTTTTCATTCTAGGTTATTTTAAAATTTAAAAAAACTAAACAGATCAATATTCTATAAAACCATAGGCATACAGTATAAATCAATAACAGAATGCCATTTGAAGAATTGTGTTGTATATTATTTTGAACATTACATTTTTTAGGCGGCTATGGATCAATAGGTTGAGCTGGTCAGTCAATCAGTCTGTCCTAACCTTAGCGCCGTTTGTTTAACGTTATGCGTTTGTATGTGTCTTAATGGTAAATTACACTTGCCACCTGTGAGGGGGAGCTTGAGAAGAAAAATGAGAGCACCCTCTTTAAAGGGGAAGTAAAGTCCCAAAAAATCTTGACAGTAATATGATTGATGCGCCTCCACTTGTCTAAACACAACATTCTGATGTATATTTCTTTCATGGAATATGTTTAGCAGCAAAATCCACCCGCTTTTGTACAACTCGGGGCAGCCATTTTGCCATTTTCTGTCAAGTGAAAATGACATCACAGGTGCTCCGGTGATGTCATTTTCAGGCGACAGCAAGTGACAAAATGGCCACCCCCTGAGATAGACTGCTTAACTCATATTCCACAAATTCATTATTAATCACAATGCTGTGTTTACACGAGTAGGGCTTATTATTGGAAAGGAGAAAAAAAATGGGGTCGGCTTCTCCTTTAATTTAAATGGTCTCATTAATGAACCTTCATCTTTAGAATTGTGTTTCCATCGCATCTCCCAAAGACATAAACAGTGTGTGGATTCTTGAATGAGGTGATTCATTCCTAATAAGACAAAAGAGATAGCAAGCTCTTATATTGCACAAGCAGCCCCCCTGCCCCCACCCGTCATTAAAGTCATGTGCTAGCGAAAGTGGAATGCTATATAGCTCCGCATAAGACGCGGCATGTCTTCATTTGTCAGGCTGGTAGCGGGCACGAGACAAACGAGCGTGCGCGTCTCGGGGGGCCATGTGAGACCACAGTTGAGCGGCTGCTCACTGGTGCGTTTCTCATGCTAATGTCATGCTCTCCCAGTCTATCTGTCACCCCATTACGCTAACATCATTATGCACACTGGCCTGTCTGCGCCGTTGAAAAGAACAGAATCATTCCTGTCTCATTTTGAGGCAAATTGTTTGGGGAACATTTTTTTTTCCCTGCTACTTGCGGTAATGGCAGGCCAATCATTTTTGCAAGGCTGCAGGTATGCAGATGAATGAATAGCTGTATGACTGTTTGGTGAAAGGACTTTTTTCTATTATTCATGAGAGGGTGTGTGTGCGCGTGGGTGTGTGTCACTTGTCAAATTTCATATACACTCTCTTTAAAATTTCTATTGACGGTGAATGGAAATGGCTTTGTTACATTTGAATAATAATCGACTTTAATATGCAGTAAGTTACTTTCAGATGGACAGTCGTATTCCAGTTTGAAGTAAGACAATACTCAAAACAAGACAAGGGCAAATGGCATATTGTGATTTGGTGGTGAATTTCAATGTACATGGTACTCACAAACTTAAGAGCATTCATCAGATTTTTTTTTTTCTCATGATTTTCAATGAGCAGGATGATGTCTCATTTGAGTTCAGGGTTAGGTAGACAAAGATCAGGATTGTAAGTCATTTGATTTCACCGCAGATGTTTTCCAGGGCAAGCGACCCAGTGGGCATCTGATGTCAACTCCATATCAATATCAATATGACATCAAAATCAATCAGTTGATAACATCTTGATGTAGAATTAAAATTATAGGCCCCACTGGGAAGAATGCAAGCCTAAACACAAGTTTGGTTCTCATTGTAGTTTAGTTCCAAATCAGAGCTTGTTTGAAACTGTGTACTTGTACATTGTACTCAGTCCAGTAAGTCCTGCCCACTCCTTTGGTTTGTGTGCCTTGGTCGAAGGCCCGTTCAATGCACCCTGTAGATTTAGTGTTGGTTACTATACAATATAATTTCATCTGAAACATGAACATCAAGAAATATATATTTACTGGGGGACCTCAATAATCATACCTCAAAATGCAGTCATCCGTGGGGTAAGCATGCCTCCCTGTTGGCACACAAACTTCACACCGACATTGCTGAAGAACAGCTTTCGATTTTGGCATTTGTCAAAATAATTTCAAAAGGGGTTAGACATTTTATTTTACTGTACACATAACATATTTTAAGTGTTATTATTTTTTACTGGAAAACCTATTTTCAAATGCGAATTGTGTTTGATTGCCCCTGTATATTCAATGTGTACTAGCTGGGGTCAGGAGTGGTGGCTGCCTTTCCCACCTTGACATCTATTCTCCTGACAATCAACCCAAATCAAACGCTCTTGTCCTCTGCTAAACAGACAAAATTCCAATTCATCAGGTGTGTAGACATCTAATACCTGAGCGTAGGTTGGCCTGTTAATTGAAAAGCTTCGTGCTCACCGAGGAGATAACCCTGACTTCCTCCTAATCACCCCGGTGACGGCTGCCTCTGTGTCATCATTTGCACAAGGTTATGAATAGCTTAATAAAAATCAAATACTTTAATTATGCTTTCGTTTCCCATATAGCTAATGGCGCCATTGTTGCCCAATTGAATGATACAGATTTTCCGCTGTTAGGTGAACTTGTTTCAAGGATATTTTACCGCCGCTTGATAAAATTGCCGCCTCAGGCAACGTCATGATGGACAGACAAAAGGCCACACGCAAATTATCATAAACTATTAGCTTGTTTCCAAAGGGTTTTATGTTAATCTTTTAGCGCTTAAGTACCCTGCAATTAACATATCAGGAGGAACTGCCTTGCAGCTACTCTTGCAAATTGAAGTGCTCCGATTACCAAAAAAAAAAAATCCCTATTGAGATGCGAGGCCTTGAATGAGAGGAGGAGCTATCGCACTAAAGTGCGCTGGCATCTTCACTCAGAGAGAGAGAAAGAGAGAGAGCGAGAGGGCGATAGAGAGACAAAGAGTGATTGAAATGGAGAGCAGGATACCGTGAGAGTGTCTGTGATCAAGCATGTATAACAATACTATTATCTCTCTTGGGTGATGACATACGATGTTTTTATTCAGGCTCTTTGTCTAACGTGCGTGAGCTATACAAGAGGCCGACTGATTGGTGGTTCTCAAATGGAATGTGTTTTTACATATCAAGCTAGCGGGCTAGTGATATGTAAATGTGACGCGTTGAAGAGGGGCTACGGGGAGATGCAGATCGTTGTTAGGCTCTGCTCACCGCCTCTTTCGCCTTTTAAGCTAAACACAGATCGGATCCGGCGAGCGAGCGTCTTGTAAACCTCTGCTTGGTTAAAGCCACAAAGGAGGCCCGCGCGTCTCTTCACATGCATGTTTTATAAAGCGGCTGGTGTGCTTTTGCTTTACTTTGGTCCGCCTTCTTTGTTGTCAACACGTAGCAGGTGACACCGTTTACATTGCGACAATTAAATGTTAATGTCGAGTCAAAGACAGCTGTTAGCAAAAGCTCACTGAAGAAATGGTAAGCTAGTGGATGTCCTTCTAATAGATGTTAAGCCCCAATTAAGCCATCAGGTGTGTCATCTACTTGAAATGAATGTATGCTTCTCTTACACAGACTCGCCTCATTACCCAGTTCGGACAGAAAAACAGTAACCGGCGACATTGCACTAACTGTAATGATCAACCGAGGACTTCAAAGAGTTAGATGCTAAAACCATTTTGAACCCTGTTGCTAACCAAAACAATAGGACCTACCGAGACGTGTTCACACTATTTCAGATCAAGACATTCAAGACACGGAGACATTTTTAACAGGCTTGCTGTGTAATATTTAAGCTATGTGTTGTGTATGTCCATGTTCATATTGCTGGGAGCGCAACAGTGTATAGTGTTTGTTCCAACTAGGAAGCCTCGTTTCTTTCCTTTCCTCACTGCATTTCTCACGAATGGTATTTCTATTTGGTTTTAAACAAAAAAATAAAAAATAAATAAGGATTTGAATTGTAATAATCTGGTAACATTGTTAACTAACATACATAATTACAAAACAAAAGGATGGTACTAAATAAAGCTTTCTCCTATGTGGCAAGTGTCCCCCCAAAAATTCTGCAGGTTTTGGTGCTGTTGTTTTGGTTAGCAATGGGGTGCTAATGGCAGATTCCCTATTTCACATCCATGTGATAATCAACAAATAACTGAGGTTTTTTTCCTGCTTGGAAAAGGAGGAGTACCCTGTACCTATTCGGGCAAGGTGTTTATTTCTTCCCGTGGCCCAAGCACACGAAAACTAATGAGACACAGAGTGAGAGTATACAAACTGTACATGTGATCAAAACTAGCACTGCAAGTAAACAGATTTATGCTTGTAAGGGCTTGAATGTTTACTTGGCCACTAGAAAGTTACTTTTAAAACAGCCAAGTACACTAACTCAAAAGCAGATGCTCCAAGCTTCATGTTTATCGTTAAACTAAAAGCCCAGAAACTGACCATTTGTTTATTTACAATATTTTACTTAACTTTATTTATTATTATTTTTTAAACGGGCAGAGAGAGCAAAATTAAGATGGATATCAGGTCTGCAGCCGTCAACAACCCGGATGACTCCAAATTCCTGACTGTCAGCCACTTGGATTTATGGCTCTGAGATTACAAAGCTACCGAAACTATAAATTAAACTGATGGGCAGAATTATGCCCAGTGCTTCCTGCTCTCCCCCTCAGTGACGCACACGAGCTTTTGCACTGCGACAATGAGCGTGATTTACCACCGGGACGAGAGAGGAGTAGATTGTGTGTGTGTGTGCGTGCGCGCGTGCATGTTGCAGTCAAGCCTCCCCGTGGCCCACGGCCTGGTGAATAAAACCCCGCTTTAATTCACCCGCAAACGTGTCGCCATTAAACGACTAAGAATAGGGATTGCGGCTCGTAAATAGTTGCTGATTTACGAGCTCGCAACAAAGCGTGTGAGGCCGTCCAGGAAGGCAAAGGGAGATTGTTTGACAGGACGTTGTCAAGGGGAGAAAAAGGGAGACAAAACACACACACACACACACATACACACACATGCAGACAGGGGCTAAGCTAAATGTGTGTTAGTGTATCTCCCGCAGATGTGTCTGCTCTCTCGGCACTCTGTGACAGACAGAGGAGATAAAGCGGGCGTAGGGATGGAGGGAGGTAAAGAGAGCGGGAGCTGGCATGGCGCTGGCTAATTTATCTGGCGGAGAGACAGATTAAAGAGAGGGGAGAGTGAAACAAAGTTCCGCTGGCTTAATCAGCGGACAGCCCGCTAGCAGAAGACATGATAAATCAGAAGCCTGTGTTCCGATAGGGGATGGAGGCGGGCAGTCGGGCGGGCGGGAGAGGTACTCTTACACTGGGAATAGCTGTAGCTCATGAACCGTGTGTACTTGGAATCAATACTGGGCGCTATTGTTTGAGCCAACATTGTTATACAGTAGCCTCTGCTACTTTGTTCCGGCGCTGTTATTTTTAGTGTACCGAGTAAACAGGACAAAGGGACATGAAGGGGGTGGGGGGGTGTTTTTCTTTTTTTTTTTTTTTTTTCTTGGTGTCTTTCTTTAGCTGTGACAGCAGAGAGGTTGTGTTAAGGGCCTTACCCAGGAACAGGAAAGGGGGTTTAGATATTCCAGTGTCATTAGTTCAGCGGGGTCACATGTGGGCCAGCGGCGGCGTGATTACACCCTTTGATTTATCTGTTTTGGAGCCGGAACGCAGATAAATCTCGAGGCTCATCCCCGCCGTGGGATCCTCGCCCGCCTGATAAACGGCCTAAGCTGAATAAACAAGCACCCCTACAAACAGCCCCCCCCCACCCCCGTACACGATGAATAATTCATTCCCGTCACAAGCGCTGTTAAACTTGTACATTTCCGCACATCTTAAATCGCAAAAGGTGCTACCGTCATCGCTACCCGGACGCATGAAATACTCGAGAGCCAGAGGTTTTGTTCCTGGCTGTAAACTTTATCCCCTCGCCCCCTTACCGCCGTCCTCTAGCGTTTTCGGATAAATATGCTTTATGCAAATATGTCACGGCTTCTATATAGACATTGGCCTGTCTGCCAATTTATGACAAAGTTTAAAATCCTCCATTACGGTGACCCCTGCAGTAAATTCACCGAGTGGAAAATTGCCCCCCGGCTCTCCTTGTCGGCATGTAGACGCCATCATGAGTGCATTTTTAACTTAATTAATTGGCCGTTTCTGTTGACATGAAATTTATGCAGTAATAATTTGCTGGCGTTGGATACCGAGCGCAGGAAATGAGATATCCATCAGGATGCTCGTGTTCCGCCAGCTGCACCGCGGCTAATATGAAGAGTATGTAGAGGATGTACCGACTGATCTATATGTATTACATATCCTGCAACTGTATTAAGACGCCATAAGATGTGTTATTTTAGTCACACGACACCTGGAAAAGACCTTGGTTTCATAGTCACCTGATGTTTGTGGACTGAACACACATGACCATTGAAAAGCTTTCAACAGAGCCAATCGTCAAGTGCTGATTTCATCCATTTCATGTCATTCTCAAGACAGCTGAGTTATTTCATTTGGGCTAACCTTATTATTGCAAAAAAAAAGAAAGTGGTGAGCAAATTTGCTTGGGATTCGAATCTCAGCTCCAGCTGGAGGGATGAATGTGAGAGTTTGAATAGTTGTATGTAATTCCAGCTGGGATCGGTTTCAGCTCACTCACGACCGTAATGAGGATAAGCGCAGTCGAAAATGGATGCAGGGATTGATGGTACATATCCCACTGTTAGAGCTGTTGTTTTAGTGATGCAGTGGTGACTATAACAACCAAGGCCAAACGAATGTGGGAAGAAAAAAAAACATTGAGTTCCTTCTGTCGATTTGTTAGCAAGCTACTTCCTGGTTTGAAGACGCCACATAAAAATTGCTTTCGTGTTTATTTATTATTATTTTTATATTATCCCAATTGCTATGAGTCAGTAACGTCAACTGAAAAATGGCCAGTAGAATATCTTGTGAATCAGCGACCAATTTTTAATTTTTCACGGTTCTACATACGGGCGGTCCGGTGGTCCACTGGTTAGCCGGTCAACTTCCTAGTACAGAGGTACCGGGTTCGAGCCCAGCTCCGACCTTCCTGTATGGAGTTTGCATGTTCCCGTGCCTGTGTAGGTTTTCAAAGGGTACTCTGGTTTTTTCCCACATTCCAAAAAACATACCTGGCAGGCTGATGGAACACTCTAAATTCTCCCGAGGTGTGATTGTGGATGGTTGTTCGTCTCTGTGTGCCCATCGATTGGCTGGCAACCGGTTCAGGGTGTCCCCTACCTACTGCACGAAGACAGCTGGGATAGGCTCCAGCACTCCCCGTGACCCTTATGAGGATCAAGCTGATCATAAAATGGATAACTGGATGGATGGATAATTGTTGACCAATGGTGTCTTGAAGCGACTGAGGCAAAATGGAGTGCACGGACAGCTCTTCAGTCTCAATTGATCAAGTCTGAAGGAGAAGAATACGATGACAGCAAAAGAGGACATCACATCCTGTAGAGCACAACAATTCTGCTCCATACAACTACTTTGTAAATGTAGTCAAATAGTCATTCTCATGGACTGATAACTGACGTGGAAAAGCGCATTAAAACTACCGCTGACGATTGCACAGCCATTGCCTTCCTCAGGTGCTCTATGACAACAAAGACTTTGTGATTTATGGGCTGCAGTGAAGGCAGAACTTGATGAGATTAAACAATTTCATAGCGCAAGTGTTTCTCAGAGGGCCGTCTGATTTGTGGCACAGACGCCGCCTCTAAATCTCCTTTATATACCTGCGAGCACGCTCCGGGGGAAAAGGGGCACAATTACCGTTTAAAGGCAGCTACTACTTTTTTATTTTACTTGGTTTGTCTCCTCCGTCCGCCGAGCGGACGCTCACCTTGCCGAGTCCTTGTTGGAGTCGAGGTGTTATCTCGCCTCTCGTGGCGTCTGGAGGTACGAGCGAGCAAAGAGGGCGTGCATGAAGGAGCGGGCACAAGCACTCCATTTTCCAACGCATTGTTTCCCTGCTGCTCGCTTCCCTGTCTGCGTAAATGGAGTAGGGCAGGATGTAATTAGAGAGCCGGGCTTTGCTCCGTGCCATAAAGATGACATGGTGTAATGATACAGCTTACAGGCCCGCTGAGGGTTCTGTCTCGCCACGGAGGAGCTGTGTGCTCGTTTGTCGGTGACTTATGATCGGTGCGCGAGATGACAGCGTTATCGGCACCGCACGGAGACCCAGACGCGGCAAAGGGGTGGAATTTCCCCGCCAAAGGTTGTCAGGAATAGGAAGCGAGTTTTGGATAGATAGCAAGATCATCCTTGGTTGGAATTACACAAGAGAATAATATAGTTTTTTGTCTCTACCCTGGGATGAATGTGTGCCTTCTGGTCACAACATTAGCCACCCAGTTTAATACGATCCAATAGCGCTGTGTTTTAATTTGACACTGGCGGAAATTTTCACTTAACTATTTATTAAAAAATGAATATGGAGCTTTTAATTACGTTACTGTGAAAGATTTTGCCATACCTGTCAAGCCCCAGTGGATGATGTCACGTTCGGCTTCTTTCGGCAGCAAACTTGTAAAGACTGAATCAACGGTGCCTCTGCTGGTGTCTTCCGAGAAGTGCACTCCGTTTTGACTCACTTGCTAAAAACAATGCATCACTATATCCAGTTGACCATCCTTGGTCATGAGTTGTTGGGCCGTATGTTGACAGATATTCTAACAGCGCAAAGTCGAGCAAAATACCAACAGGAAGAAAACTGCACTTGTGCTCGACCTGTCACGATTCGGTTTGGGGACCAGCGGGTGGCAGTGTGGAGCTCCCCTGGCAGCTGCACACCTGTTGGTCATGGGTAATCAGGCATATAAAAGGACTCCTGCCCGCACACTCGGTGTCGGGTCATTGTTGCGTTTGCTACTGTCATGCTTTGGTTGCTGTTTTTGTTTTCTGTGTTTTTTCAATACACATCTTCAAATATACCCTGCTCCTCTCTCCTGCCTGCTTTTTTGGGGTCCACCATCACCACCACGCAACGTGACACGACCTTTGCGCAAGACTTGCAAAAAAAGGTCCCATAATATTATGATGCAGTAAATTAATAAACACATTCAATTATTATTTATCTGAATTCTGTCAGCCACTACTGTACATTATTAAATTTACAATAAAATGTTTTTTTCCCAAATGTATGAAGCTCCTGTAATGGATCTAATTCACTCCTAATGCAGAGTCCCTAAGTGTACATTTGCAATTGCACTAATTAACACATGCACATGTAGTGCCTGATGGAGTCAGTTCATGTGAGAAAATGTTTCTGTGTGCGTATTTTTGAGCACATGCACAACCGTGCCTTTCAAAGCTGTGGCTCAATATTGTGCGCTTGCTTCCTTGGGTGAAGATGTGTATCTTTCTCAGATGTCGCACATCGTCCCCACACAACATCAAGAGATCTCATTATTCCAACACATCTGAGGATTTTCTTTTTCCCGTCTCTTTTTTTTTCCCCTCCGATCATTTCTCGTCTATATGTGCCTTGAGTCAAAATTTGTTTTTCATTTCGTCTGTGATCGCATTGTGGCAAAGCCGACTCAAACTAGAGAAAATCGGCGACTTTTCGTGGCGGGGCTCAGTCAGACATGCACTTCACACAGCCGAAGTCTGAGTTAAGTATTGCTAAGTAAACTTCACGTTTCACTCGTGTGAAGAGCTAATTTCGCATGTCAGTTGTTTTTTTTTTTTTTTTTCTGGGACCTCTTCAAATGTCACTCTGGCTTCTAATTGCAAAGGAAACATCGGAGACAAGTCGGTGTGACAGGCCCGCTCCCAAAGTTTTCAATTATTAAACAGCCAACACTCCAGAAAACAGGCCTGATGTTGGCTGCAGAACTTAAGCGCAACAGAAAGCCTCATCATGTGTCACACGCCTGAGGTGCTGCGTTTTTAGTGACACCAAATTATTTTTGCAAATGGCCTTCTTTTAACGTTAGGTTCCAAAGACCTGCTATTGGAGAGCAGTACTGTAAATAAACTGTAAAAGAACACTCGAAATAGCCAAGCGATGGATTCACCAAACTTTTCAACACCTCACTAAATGATGAAGAAAACTTTTTTATGGCATTAATGACCATTAATAATAATTAATGACCAACCTAAAAAGAAATGGATGGAAAAAATGTTTCATGGAAGGTCGTGCCAATTTCACCTGGTTTCAGCCTTGTCTTGAGTCGTTGTGTAGGAACAATTGGCAACTTTTGACCAGGCGCTTCCCTGTCGTGCACAAGAACAGCAATACAATATTTTAGGTTAATAAATGATACAAAAACTGCAAAAAATGTGGTCACGGCTACCTTAAAACTGTGTGACTTAAACCCATGTGAAGTTCAATTTTGTGTCACATGACTTTTAAATTTGGGTCTGTTTGTCCAGTCATATGACGATCGATTATCCCTTCCATCCACCCTGTAACCTGATAGCATGATAAGCTGTCCACTGTAGTAGCCGCCGTCCCTAAAAGGGTTAAGTCAATGGGACTTTCCAACCTCTGCGTCTTTTGCCCTTTACGGCGCCTGATAGCCAAAGTCAGTTGTGATGTGTGTTTTTGTTAGTCTGTGTGGTGTTTTATTTTCAGATGACATAAAGGTACAAATGATCGGAGAATCATCTAGATTCGTGTTATTTCTAGCTAAGAATCTTGATTCCACGAATGGCTGGAACATTGTCTGAAGCGTTTTGACTCAGTTGGACTTTAAAAGCAACACTGACGTTTGTACATTGTGATAAGGGTAATCGTAAGGCAAAACAGTGAGAGGAAAAAAAACAGCTTGTCTGAAACGGATGTTTTGTGTTCTTTAATTATTGTTCAATTTAAGATAAGCAAATCCGAAATGAAGGTTAACTTAATCCGCAGCATTGAAACTGACAGAAAAGGTCAAACCGGACCAAAACAAGAAATAGCCCCAAGCTAATTGTGCTATTTACCTGTAACGCGGCCCTACATTTCCACTTTAAATCATCTGTGCTTATTCCGCAAGACTCCACAAAGAAAGGTCGAATGTCTTTTAAAATTCCACCTTTGAAGAAAACAAAACAAAACAGTGCCTTGTTAGCATCCATGAGTCATGGTCACGGATGATTAACGTCCAGCAGCACTCAACCTTTGACTTGTCGGCTCGCGTGCTGTTCTCATTTGCAGTGACGGTAGCTTGTGTCTCGAATGAAACATCAAAACAGTCGCCCCTGTGATCAGTGATCACATGATTCGGTTAACCAGAGGAGCGTCATCGAAGTAGAACAGTTAATCGTTAATAAACACGCAGGCGCAGACTTTTATCCTGCTAGGTCTACCGTTGTGTTTAATCTTGCTTTAAATGTGATTTAAAAAAATGTATACAAAGGTGATTTAATTACATTCCCATTCCAGTATTTGTCGTCTTTTAACAGGCTTACCGAAGCAATACTCAGGTTTAGCGAGCTAGTTGGCCATCTAACAATTCACTGTTCAATCTGCAGTTTTAGGATAATAAACATATAGTACAGCATATCTGTCTGTCTGTCTGTCTCTCTAGCTATGTATTCAGCTAGTAAGCTAGCTAGATCCTAAGCTAGGTTGATGTCTGACTGTGGCAATGTCCAAATCCATAGGCTTTGTTCATCAAAGGCTGAATTTGAAGGCCGCATGATATAACTTCTGGATCCTTCAACTGCAAGCCGATGTCCGGGAAGATTAGCCTTCAAATCTGACCTTGAGCTAAGGCTGCTTCAGAACACACTTTGGTATGCTACATTGCTCTGCTATTTTTCTATGCCGCTCTTCGACACTTCTACCAGTCGAGCACATTGCCGCCATCTTGTGACGGCACATAACACAGTAAAGTGAGAGTCGCTAGGCGTGTCTAAATTCACAATGCTTTATGTGATCCACCGAGGCTACATGAGGAGGATCCTTCAAAGGATCCAGCTGTGAAGGATCATTCGGAGGATGCAGCCTACGAGTTTGGACACATATTATGTTCACTACTCATGACTAGCTAGCTTCCTGGCTGTTTTCTCATTGAATGTGTCACTAACTGTCTGTCTGGCGGTCTGTCCTTCTGTCCGTCCATTGCCTACCTATCTATCTATCATCATGCTTGTATCCACCTCATAATACACCAATTAGGTTAATAATATTTTTAAAATAGCATATAACCACATTAGCACACAATACTCACATTAATACTCTAGATTTGAACAGTGTTTGTTTTTTCTTCTTTCTTCTTTCTACCCACATTCTTGCTGCTGGAGGCTGTAAATTTCCCCAGTGTGGGACAAATAAAGGATATCTTATCGTAGATTTTTATATATTGATGCTGCATGTTTGTCTCCTCAAACGGCAGGTAACTTTGAGCCTAGTTTGTATTATTCATTGTATTACCGTGACTATAGTCAGATGGCTTGTATTGTTTTTTTTTTAAAGTTCTTCGATTATTTTTGTTCTCTCAAACTTTAAATGTCAAAAAATAAATAAATAAAAATCAAAGCCAAGCAGCGACATTAAACGTTGACTCCAATGAGTTCACGAGTGGCGTCCCCTCTGATCGATGGCACGATCACAAGGCGGCAGCACTTTACAGAGACGACAAACAAGAGTTTCCCGCAAAAGACACCAAACAAGTAGTTTGATACAGACCCAAAGAGAAAACATATCAAAAGACATTTTTCTACATGTCTTTTGCAAGTACAAAAAGCCCAAGTGGTGTCAGGAGAAAACAAAACAGAAGCCTTGTTTTTTTTTTTTTTTTTTTTTTTGCAACAATTGCTTTAAGCAACAAAAATCTCCTCCGGTCCCAAGTCTCTCCTCAACGTCAGCTCCCTGCACCCCCCTAACACCCCCCCCCCCTCTCTTGGCTCTGCCGGGCAGGACAGGGCCTTCCGTGCACTCTGATAGGTTGCAGGCTGATGCTTAGCAACAACATTCCTGTGCCCCAAGTAGCAGTAAGCCTCTGGCTGAACCCTTTCATGTGGCTGTCAGGCCACATTTATTTCCTTTTAGCACTTTGTCTACTTGTCCAGATGTATAAGGAGATAAAACAGCCTGCTGTTTACACCATTCTCCCTCTGTAGCGCCGCTGTAATTAGATTGTATGGCCGCTCTGTCTTCAGTGGCGAGGTGAGCCCGGGTCGACGCGGGATAAGCCGGGTTGCGCATCCGCTGCCTAAACTTCAAATAAGTTTCGAGGAAAGGGGCGAACCGCTCTCTGAATGTTCTGAACTCCTGTTTACACATTACGGTGGTATGAAAGGCAAGAATGCTTTCTTGAGTAGTTGCGTCCATTTGTTAGTGCATAATGTTTGGATCTTATCAACAAAACAAAATTCACTTTTAACAAGCAGGTCATACCAATTGATGCTAATCCAATTTCGGGATGATTTCTCCTTCGCGCAGATTCATCTTATATGTGATGCTTGTTAGCATCTAGGATTTCCTGGACTTTTAAATCAAATCAAGTGAAAAAAGAATACAAGCAAAACTTTAGAAAACACTCCGCCCTTTCAAGAAAACATACATCTGAGGTATTTGCGTATGTTTTGCATGCGTCTGCTTTGCCTTACCTCCCAACCCTCCCCTGCCCTGCGTCATGGTGACACGATGGAAGTAATAATCACTATTGCCTCTGGCTTTATCAGCATTTATTCCCATCACAACACTGAAAAGGCGCCGACAAGACAAGCCCTGATGCGATGATGTATGATCCAGAGCGGGGCGTCATCTTTCATGGTGACATCGAACAGAGCTTCTTTTTCTCCACCGCCACGCACTTTCTTCTTCATCCTCCTCCTCTTCCTCTCTGTCCAGCCTTTTTATTAACACACAGAGTCCTCGCCTGTAAATTTGTGGCGCATTGTCATGTGGCGTGGTGATAACTCACACCGCGTGGAGACAATAATGACGCGACCACTCAGCATATGCCCCGGGCCCGGCAAATTAAAACAATGCTCAGCTTGATGAGCAGACTAATCTGGACAGCAGAGAGGGGAAATGAGTGGCGGGGGGAGGGAGAGGGAGCAAAGGGAGTGTAATAAATACACAACACAGCAGCACCTCCCTCTGTTCAGTGTAGGTAAGACCGGAGAAGAAAATGACCGGAGCGCCAGTGCACAAGTTTTCACCGTTAGGTACACTTGCACAACTTAATGTAAACCATCCAAATTCCTCCCGTAAAAATATAATATCAGTATATATGAGAGAGAGAGAGAGAGAGAGAGAGATTGGATTTGAGTTAGATTCCCTAAAAGTCACTTGAACAACTTGAAAGAAAATCCTTCTCATCACCAAACATTGCTGCCGTGCTAGGCTATTGACTGGAGTATATTAAGTTCAGGCAACAAGGCAAAGAGGCGCTTCGGGCCTGGAGGGGGCCTGATTGATGTTCTGCGAACGAGGTAGAATCATTCCCCCGTGATCGGACGGGATGTGACGAACAAAGCTGTTGAATGGCGTTAGCTCTTTTGATCAGCAGGTGTGAGTTGAACCGGCGCTGTCGTGCGAGGTGTTCCGGCCGGGTGGGTGGCGATTCTGAAAGCAAGGTGACTCGAGTCCCACAGGAGCAAAATAGGGGAGTGTAAGTAGGAGGAGGGGAGTTGATGAGTCTCAATTCACTCCCTTGCCTCCTCCAGCATTCAAACGGACTTTGTGTGTGGCACCGCTAATAATGTGGCGACGAAGAAGATGAATTGTAGGCAAGCAGATGGATGAAAGGCGGAGAGGAGGGAGGCCCAGGTTTGTGATCTTTCTAGTGGGACAGGAAATGAGTCCAAGAAGTATAATCATGATGCCTCTGAGGGGCATGTGTGTGCATAACAGTGGAAACCCCAAAGTGCAGCCCCAAAAGTGGTACAATTTGGAAATGAGACCGGAAAAAAAAGACCAAAAAAAATCAAACAAAGTGGTTCGAATCAAGCCACATCAGCAAATCTTGTGCTGAGCTCGTAAAGCAGGAGGTCACCAACGTGGTTCTCGCAGACATCGGGTAGCCTACATGGACCATATGAGTAGCCCGTAGGCCTAAAGTTTTCTCATTAAATGTTAGTAATAGCATCCAATGTTTAACAATATGATTAAGGTAACAGGAAATGGAACTCTGGAACGTGTAAAACTGTCTGGTTGCTCACTGTGACATGTTAAGATGATCGTACCATGACTGACATCGCACTTGCCGACAGAAATGGATTTCTAGCATGCAAACTTTAAAGACAGGACAATAATGGCGCATGACAACCGCGAATGTGACTGCAGACCGTTCCTAACAAACAATTTTCATTTCCTTTACTAAGCACGGAACAAATTAATTCACTTAATATTAGTTCCAATGGAAACTATAGTTTTGAAACGAGAACGTCAAAGACAAACTAACAACCCAGTCCAAACTGGTCAACATTGGAAGTTCCATACTTTCTTTCCAAAAATCGCTCCTCCTTAATATTGAAACGTCACGTCGCACTGTGTGCAATATGTTCCCTCTTTGCCTATTTTTCTGATTATTTTTTATTTTATTCTGCATTCCATAGGAGTTCAGCACTGATGCAGCTCAACAGATGTTGAGCCACCGCGCAGGCGGCGAGCTGTAGGTTCACTGTCAAAATGCAGCTTCCAATTTTCAGGCCGTTTCCTTCCCAAATCGCAGTCCAGCAACATGCGTGGAACAAAGTCACTTTTTCTCCACGTTGATGTAATATGAGACACATGGCGGCCCGACCTTAATGCCTTTCAGAGATCCTATCGGAAAGCACATTATGTGATCTGTTTCAATTCAACGTGCTCTTCTTGCCCGTGATAAATATGGTTCCATTTAGCAGAGCGCGCCGTTGCATTTCTCAAGGTTATGCATGACCATGTAGAGGAACAACAATGAAAAAAAAGAATAAATAAATAAATAAATAAAATGCACCGCCAAAACCATCGCTAATATGTATTTGTCAGTTGAGTCTCTTGCTATGATTAAAGGAGAGGTGGATTCCTTTCTGCAGGAAAGGAAACTATTTCTGCAAAGGCATCAGATATGGCCGTGTCATGATGAAGTACCTCCTCCACTAGTTAAAAGGCTAAGGGAAGGAAGGAGGATGTTTTGGACCTTGAAAGTGCGCCAAAGAACAAAAACACAACAAACTCTTGACCTGCTTTGGGGACATTACGTGCTCAATAGATTCAGGATTCTGTTTTATGTCGGGTTTTTTCCCCACCTTATTCTAATTTTGTGCAACAACTTATTGTTCAGCACTGGGGTGTGAAAATGCATTTTGAAACTCAACAGAAGGGAAAGGTATATTCAAACTTCATTATTCAGTTGAACTATTCGGTGACTTCCAAATGTTCTAATTGGATAGATTGGACTGATCCAATTTGGCCATGAACCATCCAGGCGCTGTTTTCAGTTACAACTATTCATCATTCAAGAATAGAAAGACCACTGTCGAAATAAATGGAAACTTGCTCACCGTTTAATGGTGCTTGATAGTTACGGGTCATGGAGAGATTATCAGATCGTATTATTTACGGGTATTACTGAAAAAAAAATATATATAGATATAGATGTGTGTGTGTGTATATATATATTCACTCATTCATTTTTCGAACCGCTACATCCTCACAAGGGTCGCGGGGGGTGCTGAAGCCTATCACAGCTGTCTTTAGGCAGTAGGCGGGAACACCCTGAATCGGTTGCCAGCCAATCGCAGGGCACACAGAGACGACCAACCATCCACGCCCACACTCACACCTAGGGACAATTTAGAGTGTTCAATCAGCCTGCCGTGCATGTTTTTGGAATGTGGGAGGAAACCGAAGCACCCGTAGAAAACCCACGCAGGCCCGGGGACAACATGCAAACTCAAATTAACAAACAACAAAAAAAATATATATATATATATATATATATATATATATTGAGCGGCTGGATAGCTCAGTTGGTAAGGCATCGGTTTGGCATACGGGAGACGGTGGTTCGAATCCCGCTTGGGGCAAAAAAAAAAAATGAGCACATAACACCATCCAGTGTGGGTCCTTGGGCAAGATCCTTCACGCTAATGCCTACCTCATACAATGATGAGAGACAAGAAAACGAATGACATGCCGGCTCAGACGTCGCCCGGCCAAACAAGGTCTGCGTCAGGTGCTGGGGAACCAGAGCACCTTGATGAAAAATGGGCTACTGGAACAAAGCGGAGATGGGCGAGATGCGATAACATGGCTCTGTTGGAATGCTACTACTCAAGCAACCCTAGTCAGAGGGGTTACATGCAGAGAATGTGGGCTAAATGGTTACTTCGAAACCCACAGTCACGGTTGACCACAAAACAACTAGTAGCTCAGTGTTCCAACATCCACAAACGGCAACTGCTGTCACAACTTGAGATTGATGAGGTACAACGCAGGTTCCATGGTGAAGGGCCCCAGGCTGTCAGATCAGAGGAGGAGGTCATACAAGAGATTGAGAGGCAAGCCCCAATGAATGCAGATGATGAGATTGGGTGGCCAGCCCCAATGAATGAAATGCTGAGCGAGGCAGCAACTGACCTGAAAGCGAAGATCATGGCGAGAATGAAAGCTGGGCAACCTAGAAACCGATTACAACGACTATGTGAAGTACCATCTGAAAGTCTCATAGAAAGTGTGAATGCAGCACTGAGGGCGATCCCTACCGTAACGATCACAGAAACCAATGAGCTGATATACGCTTCAGCATCAGTGATCCTGGAGACTCTGGGCTATAAGAGCAACCATGAGATACATTACCCACCATGGAAAAGACGGTTGGAGGCGAAGATCAAGGCGGCCCGGAAAGATGTGAGTCAATTGACGGAGGCCCAGAGAGGTGTGATGAAAAGGCCGATACCCGAGAAGTACATCCAGATGACCAAACCTGAAGCACTCGAAACTGCCAAACAAAGGCTCCAAGCCTTGTCCAGTCGCCTAAAGCGGTACACGAAAGAGAATGAGGCCAGACGAATAAACAGGCTGTTCGCAACACAACCTGCGAAAGTGTACGCTCAGTGGCAGGGTCCTAACAACAGAGCTGACCCACCAAGACTGGAAACTGAAAGGTACTGGAAAGGCATATGGGAGAAGGAGGTTGCACATAACAGCAGTGCACAATGGCTGGTGACCCTGAGAGAGGGGCACAGCGACCTCCCTGAACAGAACCCAGTTACCATAACAGTGGCAGACATACAGGAACGAGTCTCAGATATGAAGAACTGGACAGCACCAGGCCCGGACATGGTCCACACCTACTGGCTAAAGAAACTCACAGCACTCCATGAGCGCCTAGCAGTACAAATGAACCAGCTGCTGAAGGATGGGACTCACCCAGAATGGCTAACCGAAGGGCGAACGATCCTGATCATGAAGGATCCCTCGAAGGGTGCAGCCCCATCCAACTATCGGCCAATAACCTGTCTCTCCACAACATGGAAGCTCATGTCAGGAATCATTGCGGCTAAGATAAGTGGGCACATGGATCAATACATGAGCGAAGCACAGAAGGGCATTGGTAGAGATACCAGAGGAGCCAAACATCAGCTCCTGGTTGACAGAACAGTCGCACAAGACTGCAGGTCCCGACGTACCAACCTGTGCACAGCCTGGATTGATTACAAGAAAGCCTATGACTCGATGCCACATACATGGATCACTGAATGCTTGGAGTTGTATAAGGTGAACAGGACCCTAAGAGCCTTCGTTGCGAACTCGATGAGAATGTGGAAAACCACACTTGAAGCCAATGGCAAGCCACTTACCCAAGTATCCATCAAATGTGGCATATACCAAGGTGATGCACTCTCCCCACTGCTGTTCTGCATAGGACTGAACCCCCTAAGCCAAGTAATCACCAAGACAGGCTATGGATACCGCCTCAGAAATGGAGCTACAATCAGTCACCTCCTCTACATGGATGACATAAAGCTGTATGCTAAGAGCGAAAGGGACATAGATTCACTGATCCACACAACCAGGATCTACAGCAGCGACATCGGGATGTCATTCGGGCTTGAGAAATGTAGTCGGATGGTGACTAAGAGAGGAAAGGTAGTCCGCACTGATGGGGTCTCACTCCCTGAAGGAACAATAGCAGACATTGAGGACAGCTACAAGTACCTTGGTATACCACAAGCCAATGGCAACCTCGAACTGGCAACAAGGAAAGCGGCTACGGCCAAATACCTCCAGCGAGTGAGGCAAGTCCTAAGAAGCCAGCTCAATGGCAAGAATAAGACCCGGGCAATAAACAGCTATGCCCTGCCAGTGATCAGATACCCTGCAGGAATAATAAGGTGGCCAAAGGAAGAGATTCAGACCACGGACGTTAAGACCCGAAAGCTCCTAACCATGCATGGAGGGTTCCATCCCAAATCCAGCACCCTGAGACTGTACGCAAGCCGAAAGGAAGGAGGCCGGGGACTAGTGAGTGTGAGAGCCACTGTCCAGGATGAAACATCCAAGCTCCATGAATACATCAAGGAGAAGGCTCCAACGGATGACGTACTCAGAGAATGTCTCAGACAATGGGGAACAGAAGATGAGGCGCTGGAAGAGGGACCATCATGGGAGGACAAGCCCCTACACGGGATGTACCACCGGACCATAACTGAAGTGGCTGATCTCAAGAAGTCCTATCAGTGGCTAGAGAGGGCTGGCCTGAAGGACAGCACAGAGGCACTCATCCTGGCTGCTCAGGAACAGGCCTTGAGCACCAGAGCCATCGAGGCCCAGATATACCACACCAGACAAGACCCAAGGTGTAGGTTGTGCAAAGAGGCACCTGAGACGATCCAACACATAACTGCAGGGTGTAAGATGCTGGCAGGGAAAGCCTACATGGAACGCCATAACCAGGTGGCTGGCATAGTCTACCGAAACATCTGTGCGGAGTATGGACTGGAAACCCCAAGGTCAAAATGGGAAACACCTCCGAAGGTGGTGGAGAATGACAGAGCGAAGATCCTGTGGGACTTCCAGATCCAGACTGACAAGATGGTAATGGCGAACCAACCAGATATCGTGATCATAGATAAAGGGCAGAGGAAAGCCGTTGTAGTGGATGTAGCGGTCCCTAGTGATGGAAACATCAGGAAGAAGGAACATGAGAAACTCGAGAAATACCAAGGGCTCAGAGAAGAGCTGGAGAGAGCCTGGAAGGTAAGGGTGACAGTCGTGCCTGTGGTGGTCGGAGCACTCGGTGCAGTGACCCCCAAACTAGATGAGTGGTTGCAACAGATCCCGGGAACAACATCGGACATCTCAGTCCAGAAATGTGCAGTGCTGGGAACAGCAAGGATACTGCGCAGAACCCTCAAGCTTCCTGGCCTCTGGTAGAGGACCCGAGCTGAATGAGGGACGGACACCACCCGAGGGGTGAGATGAGGATTTTTTTTTTTTAATATATATATATATATATATATATACACACACACACCCTATAATACTCGTGAAGTTTCTCCTTTAGATGCTCCTTGAGCAGGTCTGATGAGTTCTGCTGACGTTTGAAGTCAACTTCGGCACGATGATGGCTTTAACGGCAGTTTTTGTTTGACTTTTGCTGTGTATTTTTTGAAACCGCGGTTATCATTTTTGTCTGTTCAACATTAAAATGTCAAAATGCTTTGAGCATCTGAACAGAAGAAGTCCTGGTGGAAGTTTTGTTACGACGACTATTTGACATCATGTCAAAAGCTGCCCCGGCTTTTTCCATTAAAATGCTGCATCGCGTGTCTCCTCTCTTGCAGCCGCCGAACGAAGCTGGATTTGAGAAGTGCCCTCTGCCCTACACTCCCCTACCCCGAGGATCCAGAGATGCTTCAAACCACAAAGGTAAGGGCAACATTAAGACCTTTTTCACGTCATAACCTTTTCAAGGCAGCCTGCTGTATACACCGATATGCAATTAATAGCGACAGGATGAAATATGCATTCGGTCAAAATCCAGGCGCGCGGATTATGGAAATAGAAGTTGTGACCCCCAACAAAAGCGGAGAGTGGGAATCTATTGAACTTCAGCGAAATGAAGTCATTCTTATCTTTCGTTTTATTGATCTCATCTCATCATTGTGATGTGTTAATAGTGGAAATGCATCGGATTAACGCTCATTAGATCCGGTGCGAGTGTACGTGTGGGAGCGTACGTGGATCCTTGATCTGTTAGTACAAGGCATTGATTAGTTCTCGCATTGACCCAAAGTAGTCGTCCGTCCTTTTTGTGCCGAAACACTTTTGACATTCGGCATAACTTGCCTTCAGACTGAAGACGATCATGAACAATTTGTAAAAGCCCAAACCTTTTAAGAAAATTGTGTCTGTATTACTTTGTGCCCAAACATAATGGACGTGGTTTTATTTTTTTCATTCATTCATTCATTCATTCATCTTCCTAACCGCTTGATCCTCACTAGGGTCGCGGGGGGTGCTGGAGCCTATCCCAGCTGTCTCCGGGCAGTAGGCGGGGGACACCCCGAATCGGTTGCCAGCCAATCGCAGGGCACACAGAAACAAACAACCATTTGCACTCACACTCACACCTAGGGACAATTTAGAGTGTTCAATCAGCCTGCCATGCATATTTTTGGAAATGTGGGAGGAAACCGGAGCACCCGGAGAAAACCCACGCAGGCCCGGGGAGAACATGCAAACTCCACACAGGGAGGCCAGAGCTGGAATCGAACCCGGTACCTCTGCACTGTGAAGCCGACGTGCTAACCACTGGACTGCCGGGCCGCCTTTTATTTATTTTTTTTTTCATGAATAATAATAATAATAATTATGACTTTGAACCATAATGAATTATTTTGACACACTAAAAACACAGTCAGCTTTGAATGACAAAAAATAATGACCATGTTTGTGCATTCTTGGTGATGCACCAATATCTTTTGACAGTACACATTGCTTGTCATAAACAACACTAGACAACCAGCGGCCTGCACAAAGAACCACAGCGTCCCTGCACGCCAACCATTTATACTGTAGCTCCAAGGACAGATCAATGTCATCCGAGCCAGACTAGTATAGCGGCGCCCATCGTAAGACACTGAACAAGTCCTGTGCTTTGTCCAAGTCCAACCTGGCTACGGAGACCATTTAAAGGTGAAGACATTTGACAGATGCAATATTTTCCATCCTGTCTCAGATCTGAGCGCTGGTGACAGTCTCCATTTGTTGAGGGGGTTTTCTTTGTTGATTTTTTATTTTTTTTTTACATTGAAGCACCGCCAACTTAGATGAGACATGCCTCATCCGAGTCATCTTTGCCTGGCTGCCCCTGAGCCCCTACTGTTCTTTGTTAATTATTTGTTTGACTTGAAACATTTATCTGATGCTCAACCCAAACAAGTGAGTGTTTGCATGGGTTCAATCTAGGATATAAACAATTTGAATGAAACCATATGCTGATGACTGATTTTCAGTGCGACACAGTTTTTGCAGTTGTAAAATAAACAACACGAGACATCTGTGGACTTCAAATATGGTACGTTTTGACGCCTTGGGAAGCAGATCCACTTTTTTTTTTTTAATGTGGGAAGGAAGTTGCATTGTCTTCCTGTGGTAGCGCTTGACTATGTCCACCCTCCCCCTTCGCCGCACGTTGTCACCTGTGTCAAGACGTGCCAGAGGTAATTTCAGCTGCTAGTAGCTCCCAGAGGATGGCAGCGCTGGCAGGACCCCCCCCCCCCCGGGACAAAAGGGATGGAAAAAGCAAGGACACAAGTCCAGAAAAAGCTCCTGTCTTTACTGGCTTGAAGAGTCAAACTGGAGGAGACAAGTCAGCGAGGAGATGTTAAGGCAGGATTAAAAAGAAGATATGGAAGTGTTTCATTGAGTGAGTCTGACACCGAACAAGAGGAAAAGATTAAGGGGAGATGAAAAGACGAGGGGAGCAGTCGGGATAGGACTTAAAAATCAGATGAAAGTAGACAAAAGACGACGCCGAGGAGGTTGGTGGGGGGATCCGTAGTGTCTGCTTGAAGGCGTAACAGAGAGCCAAGTGGACTATGTGGTCTGGCAGAGAGGCCCGAGGATTCTCCACAACTGTCACCTTGACTCTGACTCCGACGACTGCCCGCCATTGTCAAGTTGACTCTAAATCTAACAGCCCATAAGTGAGTCCCAGTCTGCATGTCTCCAAATATAAACTGGTTTGTCTGATGCTACGTGTCGTCGGCTTGGGTTTACACGACGCAATTGCATTTTTTGGGTGGTCGTGCGCATCTGTGGTGTGTTTGACTGACATCGGGCTAGCATTGATAAGTGTGGCCAACCTAATTAATATGAAAAAGCCACTCAAAAAACGGATGCTAACGCAGCAAGAGCAATACTGGTCGGCGGCTAACAGCTAGCTGCAACTTATAGCGAGCGTTTTCTAAGGGCTGGCTACCAAAATGAAAGTGCGGCAAGATTCGTGTCACCCATGTCATTTTGCATTCATTGTTCTTGTCAGAACTCACCTTCACACAGTCAGCTTGGACACACATCAAAGCGAGATGATGATTCTCCAGCTTCAGCATTGCAGCCAAAGTTTTATGTATTAGCTGCCCCTGGGATGATCAAACTACTTGTTGAGCCGCAGTCATTTTTTCCCGCTGATATTCGATTGATATCAGGACTTTAATTTCCATTTGATTCCGATTTGAATATATCTGATTAACTTTCCTGATGGCCTGCCAAAAACGCGATTGTGGGACTGCGGGGTAGCAACAAAGGGAAAACCTTTAGCTCGGTAGTGTCAATTCAAAGTTAGCATTTCCATATGTTCCGTGCAAAACAATATCGCCGCTCTCTTATTGTTACTCAGCCTGCCATCTTCTCTCGATGACTCACAAGTTTATTCCACAGATCTAATTATAGCCAAACAAGTGAAACCGACCTTTCAGACTTGATTGATACATCCATGCGCGCCAAGCATATTTTAATGAAATGCCTTTCATTTCCTCTGTATATGTAAATAAATGTGGCTGGCAGTCGGAGTATGCTGCTTTCATACAGGTATCAGATTAAATTTGAGAAGGCCATTCCTCAACGGTGACAACAGTAAATGAAAGGGATATCTTTGTACAAGGCAAGTAAACAGACAAGGAAGAATGCCTCATATGTGCCTTCCAGTATGAGCCCTGGGCCCCTTTAATCTTGTTGTTCTGGGCCAGCTTCCAGCTACTTTGTATGGATGTATCTTAAATAGTGCACAATTGTTATTAAAATCCCAGGAGGAACGCAGCCTTCAAAGCTTTAAAAAAAAAAAAAGATGGAAAAAAAACAACTACTTCCTGACGACACCCATGGGGCACATCACATTTGTTTGCCACGTTCATTTCACGTTGGGGGTGATGTGCGCTGCAACTCCCACACCGACACTTCCGCCACCCCCCCAAAAAAAAAAAAATGGGAGCAATGGGAACGGATCCAAACTGGAAAGTAAACTGTTTTATAGTTGCAGCACAACAAATAAACAAACATCTGGAAGCATTCAGAGCAGCCCATTAGAAGGGCTCTGGGCCTCGCCAAAAAGGGGTAAATGATGAGGAATGGGCTGTCGAGAGGCTGGTGGAGGCCGGGGAGAGGCCAGATGACGGAGCTGTGGGTGCTAAGCGCTGCCTTTTAAAGCTCAGCTGGGCTCACACTGATCTCCACCTGCTGCTTTCGCCGCCTCCGCCGCCAGACATCTGGATGGGATACATGACTAATGGATGACTAAACTGCCAGTGTTGAAACTCGCCGCGATGAAGGGAAAGGTTGTGGCTTTGACGGATGACTTCATGTTTCTCCGTGCGAATGCACTGAGCCCAACGCCAAGCAACTTTGACGGTATTCAAATTCATTGATTGAAACCGGTACGGAGTTGGGCAGCAGTGATTTATTGCTCTCGATTGAACGGCCGCTGTGAATAATCACGACGTGTCAGCTTTGTTTTCATGTGCAGTATTCTCTTGGCTAAAAATCACTTTTACTTAAGTGGTCTGGTTTATTTTACCCCCCCCCCCTCCTTTAAAAAAAAAAAGAACTAAAGGATAGGACTCTTAATTATTATTTTCTCAACTTCTTAGTTTCCCTTTATTCTCAAGTTTTCATCTTCAGAAAATGATCTTTTTCTTATCTGCACAATTATCTTTTGAACTTGGTGGGAATCGTTTGACAAGCAGCCCTTTCCTGTAGTGCAGAGAGCAGGGTCCCCGTTGCAAAATGCACGGCTGAATCCGATTGGTGTGGAACAATTCCAGAGACCTGACCTTGACCCCCGACTCTTTCAAACTGCTTTTGAATGAAGTAGACCAGAGATAAATTCTATACCCCCAGTCAGTATCACAATATTTTTGTTGTTGTTTTGTTAAATTTCCTCCAGCTTTTTTTTTTTAATCCTCTCACTATACGTTTATTGCAGAAAAATGCATTTGAAAGCATAAGCAAGAGCGCCGGGTAGATGACAACTCCAGGCAGTGAGCAGGATAGTCAGCAGCAGCATATGTGGCAAAAAAGTATTTATGCAGATGTTGATGGCGCACGCGTGCTATGGAATCTACGCAGATGCATGCCAATGATATGTTTTCATCATCCCAGCCCGCTTCGGTGGCTCCGTCATTCGAACGCATCCGTTCAACGATGATGTAGTGTATCTCCTGCTGCATATCACAGCTCATCACAATGATGATGAAAGCAGGCTCTCTTTCCTTTATCTTTGGAAGATGATATTGTTTCTCCCATGAGTGCATTGGCTCACCAACGTGACTGGCCATTGAAGGCGAGACTACGGAGATGGATGACTGGAAAGTTGGATGAGGCGGATCTGGGAAGGGATAAGGGCAAGGGAAGCCGGGCCAGCAATGCTTTACTGCGCTGTCCGCAACCAGAGTAATGAGCGCTGACTTCTGGAGGCAGGTCTCGTCCTTATTTGTCACCCTGGATGGAAGGCAGGACTGCCGCTCCTTTCTTTGCTTGTATTAAAATGCAAGTATCACCTCCTTTTGGTTCCCGTGACAGCTTTAACTGCTGAACTCTTGATGTGGCAGCTCTCGAAGAAGCCGCCTTGCATCAAGTGTCGTTAGCGCTCCATTACCGAATGGCACTCCTCTCGCAGTTTTTAAATAATTCTGTTTGTGTGCACTTTGAGAACATGCCTGTCTTTTTTTCCCCACCTTTTCCTTTGCTGTTTGATGTCGCTGAGAGACAATTTTGGGGCTTTTTTTTTTCTTTTTCTTAGGTGACAGCGGAGTAACATCACTCGCATTCCAACACTTAGGTTTATAGTTGCCACCATAGAACATACATACAAAAAAAGGATCAGGAAGTTGTGATTGCTCCAGGATTGGAACGCCCTCACACAGATGTGTGGCAACCATTTATGAGGAAGTGTCTGGTTATCGAATTATCAGGACATGGCGTGGCTGTTTGTGCCAGAATGACCTCCACAAACAAGTTGGCCGATTTGTGACAAATCCTGGTTGGCGGAATGCCGTCCCACAGCAGTGTGTGACCACCATGTGGGGGACGAAGGGGGACGAAGCAATCTCGTGACTGCTTATCTTGAAGTGACCAACACAACCAAGTGTGGTTGACTTGTGAGAGCTCTCCATGAGGGAGTAGAATGCCATCCCGCAGCAGTATGTGGCCCGCTTCAGGAGGAATAGCTGCTGACGGACGTCAGTCACTGGCCGCAACGTGATTGGTTGGGCAGAGTGACCTGAGAAACTAAGTCGGCAGACTTTTGACAACTTAAGAGTGGAAAACCATCCGGCAACAACATGTGACGAGCATGAAAAGGCATTGCCAGGCTCTTATGAGACGTCAGATGCAAGCAAGGAAGTGGCCGTTTGCGGTTGAGCGACCGACGCAACCAATATGGCTGACTTGCGTGGACTCCCCACTGTGGAGTGGAATGCCGTCGCACAGCAGTGTGGAAGTGCCAGGCTGTTGTCTGAATGTCAGAGACAAGCCGCAAAGTGGCTGTCTGTGCTCAGAGCGTCTGACACAACCAAGCGACGTCACCCGTACCCTTATAAAGCATTCCGAACAATGAGCTTGAAGCTCGAGCCTCATATGTTTTCCTCCTTCTTCCACCAGCTGTGAAATATGATGATTACCAACTTTGAAGCATTTTCTCAGCAGCAGGCAAATACGCCTCGTAAATCTTTATCGTCCGTGACCGTTTGCAGACAAACCTTCGCTATTTACGACGATACAAAGTCGAGCTGACTCACCCGGCGCTCAAGCGCAAACAGATGTGCGTTTGAAGTAACGCGCTGGCCTACGCTCCAAATGTGTTAGCGTGATAGACAAGGACATGAGCTCTCATGAGCGCTTGGGAAAAGCTTTGGACTTTGGTTTACTTCCCAGTCGCATCGGTCATTCTCAGAAGAGAAGCGCAGCATAAATCAGCTCAAGTAGGAAGGTCTTATTTCTAGAAGTTGCTTTGAAATTCCAGTATTTCCAAAGCGGCCACGCTATTTTTCATTTTCCACAATGATTTGTTGTCGGGGAAAACTGAGACATGCTCTGCGCTTTCCAACCGAGCTTCGCGGTTTCCAATGGTGGGAGTCCATCATGGTAATTTACAATCGGGCTTAGCCGCCAGATGGTTTTGGATATTTTTGCTTCCAGCAGGATGGATGTTGGGTCCAGCGTGTTTCTTCTGTGTCGTTAGCCGAAAACAAATGGCTCGGCGAGCAGGCGCAGTCTGTCGCCGTGCGGTGGCTCTCGACCCTTCATTCTGATGAATAGCTGCTAATATGCTGGCAGACGTCGGACAACTTGTCATGCTAAAAAGGACCGACTGCTATGAGTCGGACGAGTAATTATGGTCCATGACGAAGGGTGTTGACTCAGATTTCAAATGTCTCACGCTTCAGATTGGATGATGATCATAAACATCAAGTTAGTTAATGCGGCATACGTATGTTAACATGTCTCGGCGGTTAATGTCGAGTCATACGTCTTAATCTGGGGCCAATGTGTCATTTTCTGATCTGTACGTTATGTGCGTGTTAAGTAACTGATCACACACTGTAATCAGTCATAACACAAACACACGCGCGTGCGCACGCCTTAATGGCTCCAACAAATTATCTTCCAATACACTGCGGCCCAACAACACATTCCGCGTGACTTAAGGGATGTATTTCATCATTGAACTTTTCAATCGCGCATGATTGAAATAGTACGAGCCACACCAAGGAGTCGCTGTGAAGTGATTGTGGAGACCAATAAATTCCAAATCTTAGGGCATCACTTTGGATGCATTTTCTGAGCTTATGTTGTTGAAGACTGTTTTCAACCCTTTCATGCACCCTATAACCTGATAACATGATCAGCTGTCCACTGTAATAATCGCTGTCCCTGAAAGGGTTCATCTCCTGCTTCACCGATTGGTTCATTATAGGCTCTAAAAGCATCAATACACCTTTCCTGTCTACTTATTTGTCTTGGTCTTGATTTTCAAGCAATACTTTTTTCAAATTTTCAGGGATTACATTCTCATGTCATTGGAAAAGCCCTCCTCATTTTAAATGTCCTTGAGTTTGCCTGAGGTCGCATTCTTTGTCATCCGGAGCCAATTTCTCCAAGCAATTTTCGGACTCGACACCGAATCATTGATCTTCACTCATTCGGTGTGTCGCAGATGACGTTGTGTTTTGTCATCCGGTTTTGAAGACCGGATCGTAAACACCGGTTGGTTGTCCTTGTCTCTTGTGCACACATGCACAAACACTCATACCCAGGTGTCCTCTGCGCTCCAAAGCTACTGTGGCGGAAAGAGCCGGACTCATCTGTCAATTACGGTAAGCTCCATCGGACCATTGTCTAAACTGTTTTCTCACTCGCCCGCTGATTCCACTGATTTATTGTCAGCTGCCTTGACATCAATATACAGTTGGGAGACACTAAGCTGTGACGTGTGAGCGCAAACTGTTGTCAAGACTATCAGCACTGCACACATTATGTGCCATTTGGATTATTCATTGCAGCGGGCTGCATGAAAGCCTTGTTTGGATTCACCGCTTGTAAAGACGACGGACATTATTGCACATGTTGGGATTTACTTGCTATTCAAGGCGGTGACAAACTGAGCCGAATCAAACATAAACACGCCGCCTTATTTTGTGGGTCAACTTGTAACCGGACGGACTGAAAGGCTGATTATGTTGAACTAACAAGCGTTTCCAGTTCTGCAAAATAGAAAGGGTAGGCATAGTTACAGGATTTTTTTTTTTTTTTTTAAGGTTTCGACCAGCATTCGTACTGAAAAGAGTGAGGTCACCAAAAATGCAAGCAAGCCCAAAACAACATTTTAGTCTGTCACTTCAATTCCACTGATTAAGCCACTTTAAACAGACGGGGCAGGTTTCCCTGTCGCGATAATATGGGCCGACAAGTTATTTCACCATCATCATTTGATTTGTGAATGCTTTCTGGCATGCTGTGTCACTGTAGCGCGAGGCGAACGGATTGACTCAGTCATTTTTGGTCAGAAACGCATATGTATCCCAGATTGTTGCTATATAAAAAGCTTCCCTGTCCTCCGGCAGGACATTTATGCATGTGGACATCATCCACGTTTGTAGTTTGTAGTATTTGTCAAGCAGATGGGCTAAGTAATTTGAAAAAAGAAATGCAGGGCAATCAATGGATAACATATCCAAATGATTGAAAGGAAATTGTTATGTTACAAAAAAAAAAAAAAAAAAAACAGGCTCGCTATAATACCGTAAGGCGCGTGTGACATCATCCACGTTTGTAGTATTTGTCAAGCAGATAGGCCGAGTAATTTGAAAAAAAATGCAGGGCAATCAATGGATAACATATCCAAATGATTGAAAGGAAATTGTTATGGTACAAAAAAAAAAAAACAGGCTCGCTATAATACCGTAAGGCGCGTGTGCCTGCAGAGCCTCACAAGAAAGCTAAAATATGTGTCAGTTTGACACCATTAGCAAGTGTTAACACACAACCTTTGGCAGCGCCCGACGACCACGCAACACCATCTCGGTCTGCGAGTTAAGGATTGAGGCAGTTGGAAAACAAAGGCGGGGGAAGAGGGCATACTATTGGACAACGTGGACTATGCACATGTCCAGCAGTGCTCTTCTTTATTTGCACACAGTGACCCTGAGATGCAATGTCTCTGGGCAAGTCGGCTGTTTGTTTCACGCCCTTTGACCCGGTATGATTCTGGCTAAACACTATATATATTCTTTTGTCCCGCACCTTCTAGTCTCCGTGAGGAGATATATGTTGCATTATCTCCCGCGCTTTACTTTATGTAGCAGGCAGTAGATTGTAAAAATCGCAGCTAGGAAGGATGATATTAAGATAACCTTGGGAGGGAAGTGATAACAACTATCTGTCCTTCAAGCTTTAACATTTTATACCGGAAACCTGCAGAGTGTAAGGCGATCTCCAACGACGTCGGTTGACTGACAAGACGATGTCATTTCGAAACATTTTTCTCATAGGAAATATCGTAAAGTGAATTACAGGGATGACAGAGTTTCATTCACTATCGCCCACATAACCTGTTTCGGAGCACACAGTCTTGATAACGAACATGTCACCTCTTTAGTAAGTCATAATTACAAAAAAATATTAGAATGAAAAACATGTTTAGGTCATGGATATTAAGGAGCATCGTAAACAGCGGCTGGAATTAGCACCTGGGTTCAACTGGTTCAACAACGTCATACGACGGCGAAGCGATGTTGGCAACTGTAAAAATACTTTCTCTTTTGTACACAAAGTGCATTTGCGGAGCGAGACTGACACCTAGTGGTGCTTTACCGGTCATAAACGTGATCATATCTGTTGTATCTTCGAGCTTGGGCCTTGCAGTTGTTCTGTCCTTATGTGATGGAGCGTAATGACACAAACAATGGCTAGAATGTGGACGACGTGGCAGATACAGGCCACGATGTGACTTCTCAGGCTTACTTTGAAGAACACAACCGAATTGGCTGACTTCAAACCAATGCTGGTTACTATCCCACAGCAGTGCGTGGTCACTTTGTGGAGGAGATGTATGATTACCAGAGACATGCTGCAAAGAAGCCATTCGACCAACTCAAACGTAGTCATTAGCCTTGATGCCTTGATAGCTATTGTATATGCTACATATGTTAGCATCTGCCCGGGGAATTTAGTTTGTATATAAAGTCCCACTGGTTCGATGACGATGATGCAGAAACTCCAATTTTGGCTTGTCTGTTCAGGGATCCTCCACCGCCAAATTGATTGAAATATGAAAGTGCCACCGTTTTGGCAGCTTGTTTCGAGAAAGCATCCGCGGCCAACTTGTACGGCGATATCCTCAAAGCCACTAGCCTATGACAAGCTACTCCTGACAAATGGCCGATCTTAATGCTGTGATGTGCAGTCGATAATATTTGGCTTCATTAATTCCCATGCCCTGAGAAGACATCCTGGCCCTATTAGTCCTGAAATCTCATCCTCGTCTCGGTCGTACCTCAGATGTGACTCAAGCGAGCAGCCAAGCGGATAATACGCTCTGAGCTCTGAAACATGTACCATTATAATTAGCTTTGTCAGGTCTGAGCCCCCACAACCCTCATGCAGATAATATGATAATATGTCTTCATAACCAGCTGACCTTACACGCTCAATATTTCTCTCCTTATGAAGATTACATGTCAATAAAGTAATTGAGTCCCGGGGTGTGCGGCGAGTGAAGATTTAGGTTATTGGACTTTTCGGGGGCAGTGATGTATGAGCGTTATTATTCCGCCTGTCAGGGGATGCGAAAGGGAGGCTTGAGGACAGTCCGAAGAGTGTCATTGGGGGCGGGAGCAGAAAATCATTTCTCATGAGGTGAGACGGATCAGCAGTTAATCATGGCCTCATAGCTTCATCTCTTCATGTGAACAGTGGATATGCCTTATCAATTTATAGTCAAAGAGATGCTGTGGAGTCATCCGTCTTGAGTGACCAGGTTAGTCGGGGGCGGCTACGAGACGATTCTTGGTTCGATTCCTCCAGCCAGCATCGTGTGAAGGGCTTCCCGAACGATCTATAATTGCTCCTTCGATACACTGCCCCAGTGCAGTAGTGACATTTTGTGTAAGACGTTTTCAAAAATTTATTCAGTTTGAATTATTATCAATTTCACTCACTAACCTTCACTACATTAGAAGGCAATGTTTTTCTACCGTATCGCCCAGCCCTAGTTACAGCCATGTAGTGTACCATCAAACCTTGACACAAAATGCTCCACAATGTCTGGATAGGTGTACTTTAAGGCAAAGTTAGTAAAATCGTACTCGTCTGGAGCTGGATATGGATTCACAAAACCACCGCAGCCAGTCTCAAACAGACCACGCAACCTTGTCAGAGGTAGTTCTTGTCCTATGTTACCGACCTTATACTGTCTCCAAGAATTGTGATACATTCCATTTGGTCTATCATAATTTGACTGTCAGCGCCAGAGACGGAGGTAATGGCATGTGAAAACAAGTGCGAGCAAACAATGGCGTTTGGACACATTTTCAGCTGTGAGGGGAGATGGTGACTGCAGACACGCGCATAGGCGAGGTGGGACGGCAAATGTTAAAGGATATTTTAGCATGTCCTCTCAGATTAGGCCTTGGAGATTGATATCTTCCAGTCAGATGAAGCCTTGACGTGAGTGATCCTGCCCTTCCATCATTGTGACAAGTGGCTCTCGGCTAACACTCACCCGTGTTGATGGGCACGCGCCGTACGCCACAAGGGCCCTGGCTAACGTACCCGCCTTCCTCTCGCTCTGCCATCTCCGATTTCTCTTGCCCTTCTCCTCACCGTGTCACGTCCAATCACTATCCGGCTGGCCTGGCACCCGGTCGGGTAGGCGGGGAGTGCGAGCCCAAGGTAGAAGGTGCCTCACAGGCGTCACGCTGGACTCTGAAATGATTCTAATAACGGGGCGCCCGTGTGGCCATAGACAGGCAAGTCAGTGGCAAGGACCAGGATTGAAGTCAGAAATGGATGATGGCTGCAGGGGAGGCTGCTGCGTGACGAGCATCCCTGGCCATTGGAGGTGGTCAGGTGTAGCTTGCGAGGTTGACGGATGTCGAACGGGACATCACTTTGGATTGATCCCTGCACCCTTTAAGGCCACAAGACCGAGCCTGCGGTAAATGACCCTATCCAGACATGTTAGGGCAGAGAGCGACGATCCTATTGTGAACAAACACAATAGGCATGCTAACGACTAGCATCGGCGTTGTGGTGATAAACCCTTTTAGTGAACAGATTTGAACACAATGGCGGAGTGACACATGTAGACAGGCAATTCAGGAGTACTCGCAGATATATCAATCTGTATTCTTTATCCTATGTGAAAGTTTAAGAATATTACTAGAACGTTTCTTCACGTAGTCTTTATGTGTGTATCTACTGCCCCCACATGGGCATGGTGTGCACACTAGATGGAGAAGCGCAATGTCCGTTGAATTGAGGCAAAAACTTTTTATGTGACATTATTCTTAATTATCGTATTTTGTCATTTAATTACCATATTTATAATGTTGTGTAATTACCATATGGTTTTATAAAGTACACATTTTATTTTTTATTGATGACTTCATGCAAGAGACGTGGTACAACCTGGACTGGTCACCGTCCAATCACAGGACAAATACATCGACCAACATAGACACACAATCATTCAATTCACACTCATATTTAGGCCGAGGGAAATTTTAAATGTTTGTGAATTTTGTATTTTTACCATTGAAACAGGTGAAGAAAATAAGTTTTTTTCCAACATTTGGTGCAAGATTTGATGCGTCTCCAGATCTCGGTGCACACAATTTTGGCCAACGTTTTTGACTTGATGTAAATGGGTGGTGACAGGTGGCGAGGTGCTATTTTGTCCAACGATGCGTGAAGTCCATCATTGTCTGTGTGGTTTAGTTAACGCGGCACTTAGCGAACTGACATTGTTCAGGAGCCAGAAAAACACTGTCATCTTCATGTCATTTGTCTTTCTCGGTGAGCCAATTTGACGTGTGTCACACACCGAACGCCCCGCTGCTGGCTTCTTACAGTAGGCATGTTTGCCGAGATGCATTTCCGAGTGGTTTTTTTTCTGTGCCAAATCGCCTTCTCGGAGACCACTTGTGTCCTTGCGCCATGGCCTTACAAGCTACCTTCCTTTGAACACTTTTATGCCATTATAATTGACCTGACAATGAGGTTCATTACGCAGTCCCTTTCATGCTGTTTTGCCTGATAATTATTATTTAATGTGTTCAGATGGAGAGCATCATTAATTCATCCCTTCCTCCAATGTCAAAGAGATGAACAGAGAAGTTATCACTCTCTGGTGATTAATATGACGCTCTTTTGTTATTGAATCCTGTCCCCGTGATTAAACCTTCATGGAGTGACTCACCAGCAGCTCTTATTAACGGGGACATTACCGAGCGCCACCGAGGTTCTAATTACTGTTTTCACCCCGCCGTCACCACCAAAACCGTCCGGTCCAGAGATTTGGAAGACTTATCTGGAGCATTTCTTTTAATTTGAAATCCAGGGCCTAATGAAGAACACAATTGATCAGCGTCACGCCATCCGTGCCGTGGTGTGGGATTCATATGTTGACGGAGAAAATGAGCGCTGGTGATTAGTGGTATCATTAGTGGCTCCGCGCGCCCTTAAGGGTTGACAATGTCGTTAACAGACTGGCGCGGTAAGTAATCGTCTTGTCATTGTGGCGCTGACAGGAGGTTTTTGTAATTGTTTTTTTTTTTTTTCGGTGAGAGTTGCATGATGACAGCGGATGCCTCATGAAAAACGCTCAGAGGAAACTTCATAATCTCGTGAAAAGCAACCTTGTCTTATCGCCGCACTCCAGAGCTACTGTAACCACTGTTCTCTCCCCCAGCTCCGTATGGAATAAATGTCACTGAAATTAATTTTGCCATTTTTTTTTCACCATTAGAACCTCCTTCCACCTACACTCACACACCCGCAGACACATATCAGTGGATATCATACTTCAGTCAAAATTTATGTGCCCCTGAATTCAATTTCCTTTCTCGTCCTCGCGGGTTGGAAGTACAGCGACTGATAGGCGTTTATCCAGCTATAACTGTAATTCAGCCATCAGTGAATAATGCCCTCCTCTATTTAAAGCGTTTGATGATGGGCTATTTAGTCAAATGACGAGGATGGAGTGTCGTGTTATATTGTCAAACATACCTGTTTCCGTGTTACATCGCATGGATTCCAGTTTGAATCAATGTTATTATTTACACTCGACAAATAAATGGGAATAGCTGTCATACTTTACCTTTTCTATGACTTATGGTACAAACGCAGCCAAGAGTGTCCAGAAGAAGAAAAATAAGGAAATGCTGATCAGCAATATTAGTCTGTGCGTAAAATTCAAGCATGATTTCATATTAATTAGTTTTTTCTAAAGAAATGTGAAATTAATAAATCATATTACAGTGGACACCCGCTATTTGCAGAACAAAGGGCTCAGGTAGGGGCCAGCAAGTTGCGAAAATCTGCGTTGGATTGATGGCCACTGAAAAAAAATGGGAAACAGCATTTTCAACATTTTTTTTCCCCAAACACAAAATTGGCCAAAAAACTCAGATAAAGATTCAGTGTGCATTTAGCGTGATAACGGGGGATGAATACCCCCCCCCCCCCCAATAAAATAAAAATGTTAAAAAATATTTGAAAGTATCGAGAGAAAAAAATATGGGGAAAAAATCACAGTGCGTATGTAGGGATTATACTGGAAAAAAAATGTTTATTTCATTTCATCATGTCGTTGGACAAAACAAGATCATCTGGATAAAGATATCATTTAGAAGTAGACCACTGTATTCCCCTACTCAAGAAATGAATTACAGATGCTTTTATTTCATGCTGAAATGAAGCAAATTCAACACATTATTTTTTTTCCAGTGTGTTTCAAGTTAGCAACTCCGAGGAGTGTTTTTAATATTTCTCCTCCGATACAGTTACAAATTTCACATGTTGTGATTAAATATTGCCATACTTTCATACAAAGTACTATTGTGGCAATATATGATATTATTTTCATTTAAAAAGTTGTCCTGTCAGCAATTAATTTTGCCAGAGAGGAGAAATTACAACGCACGATTGCGGACAATGCAGGGTTGCAAGTCTGCTGCACTGTTTAAAAAAAAAAAACACACACAACTTGGCTCGTCAATTAAGTTGGAACAATTTTAAAATACAAATTGTCAACAATTATGCCAATGCTGTTAATGATAACGCTGTTAGTTAGCACAACAAAGCAAGCAAGTTTTTGATCCAAAACAATTTGCTGAGTTGTTTTGAGTGACATGCGGACAATTTTCCCAACAGCAAAACGTATCCCAACTTCAAATGTGAACCTCAACATTGAACAGTCTCATGATCCCAACTGTACAAATGTTTCCAGTTATTCAGAACAGGGGTGTTCAAAAATAGCCTTGCCGATTCACCAAATCGGCATCTCTGCCTGCTCTGGACTTCAAATGGATCTGCATATCATCATCAGTTCCTAATATTTGAATGAGGCTGCGCAAGTTAAATGTCACTGTTGTTCTTCCTTCATGCCTTGCTCTCCATTTGTTCTTCTATTGCAGGCAACCCCTCTCTTTCCTTCCTGCTTCCCCTCCCTCTCCCGCAGTCTCCTTGGCTTCTGCTGGGTGAAAAATGGCCCACATTTCTCTGATAGCCCGTGTGGATGTGTAGAGTATAAATGGCTAATGAATTACAGATGAACATTGACGCAAATTAATCTCCCTGATGTCCCAGGGTTATATGGCAGCTATTTAAAAGTTTAATCAATAGGCTGAAGTTGAGAACATGCAGCGGCTGCAGTTGTTTGGCCGCAGTAAACAGTCGGGAAGGGGTGCGTCCAGGAGCGAGTCCGAGCGCCGGACATGCATCATGACGGCAGCTATTGGTGTTTAATGGACTATTTATTTTTTATTTTTTTTTTATTGCGGGAGGGTAAATGTCACTTTACTTCTCAAAGTTACTCTTGGGAGTTTAGTTTGAGTCCCCGCGAGGGAGACAGATGTCACCTCAGCTGTTAAAATGGCTACGTGCGCCACGGTGGAGCATGTGCGTCATTAACAAGGCAACATGCACCTCGTGATGCTTTTACTCAACAGAGTTAACCGGCCTTGTTGCATTCTCTTCAAGTAGTGCTGATTTGGGAGAGATGTTTACCAGAAAACCTGCGTTTGTCCCAGTCTTTCCTTTTAAAATTAGACATTGGGGCTGAAATTCTGCCTAGCAACAAGGTTCCAAGGTGTATTGCCCATGTATTGGCCACCAGCTGAAAGCCGGCTGTTTGTTGTCAACAAACAGGAGCGTGGTGAAAGATTTCAGTCGAGCCTTGACTTTCATCCTACATTGTTCTCCCTCATCAAGAAAGGACAACAGCAAACATTTTCTGTCAATTGACTCGTGATGGTACTGTTCCTCTCAATCAACAATCAAATATGTTATGGTCCTCACATTTTACATTATCTTCCGTGTACCAGTAAGAGGTCTGTTACCGTACAAAAGGACAAATAGAACATGATTTCGGTTTTGTAATCAGGTTCGTGGCACATTTCACCTCTGGGACGCAGCTGTGTGCCATCGACTGCACACACATCTGGAGTGTATTTGCTTTCTGCTTCGGTTGCCTGTTGCCATTTTTTTAAAGTATTTCATGGCTTTCATTGGTCATTTGGTTTACCTCGTTGTCTTCAATCCATGAAATGAAACACAGCTTCAATATTTTAAGGGGGGGGGGCTGATAAAAGGGTGACTGGAGATGGATGGTGAGCACAATAATAGCTGTGGCTCACAGCAGTGTACACCTCACGCTCGTAAGTCACTCTTACAGAAGACTCGGACCCCCTCTCCAAGCGCCGTATGAGCTCCCCCACATGCACGTTAGCATACCGAAAGTGTAATTGCCTTGTTAATTGGCTCCCCCCACCCGCCACCCCTCTCCTTGCATTTTTTTTCCTCTCCCAGATGGATGGCAGCAATGATGGAATTGTTGGCTAAGGGGGCAAATCGCAGGGTGGGGTTATGGTGAACTCAAGTCATTAAAAAAATTGGTCGAAAGGGGGAAGAATGGAGGAGAAAATAAGAGACAGGCCGAGGGGAATAAGTTATCGAAAGTGAAAAGGAGACAGCGAGTGGATTCATGCCAAGAATAGATAACCTTGATGTTAAAAGCTACATCCGTCGGATGTGTCTTGTCTGTGACATATTGATGGCCCTTGAAAAGAGTCAAGCTGATTGTATGCAGGGAACAATCATTAAAGCCTCTGCGGCTCCCTCCTCTCTCACTTTCTCTTATCTCTGCATAATGTGTGTGTGTGCGTGTGCATGTGTGTGTGTGTGTGTGTGTGTGTGTGTGCGCATGCCCTCTAATGAATGGGCTTTTTTGAAATGTGTTGCAAACAGGATCCCTCTATTAGTCGTCATTTACGAGGCGCCAGGTATTAAAAAAAATACCTGGCGATTGTAAAGTGACACATGGTAGTACAGCTAATTAAGAGATTGGTTTAAAGTACGGCAATCTTATTTATTCAACTGGACGTGGATCCTCCAATTTAGGCACAGCGTTTATTGAAGCGTCATTTGAGATAATACAGAAACGTCCCAAAACTGAGCATGATCTTTTTGAAGCCAGAATATGTGACACACTTCTCATTCGAGGGTGCGGGTTACCGAAAATATCCTGGAAACCACCCATGAAACCTCACGTACGCTACAAGGAATAACAAGACTAGACGGCACGTTGTTGATGACACAACAAGAATGGTTCAGAAACAAGGAAACTAAATCCTTTCTATAGAAATTAAATGAATTGACATATGCAAAAGACAAAGGAGAAAGTCTGGACCATATCGGATGACATTGAATGAACATCTAAGGTGAATCAAACATGAAGCCAAACAAACAAAATCATCAAATCAACAATGCGCTAACAACAAATGCCTGTCCATATGTAGCCTTAGCAAAATACTTTTTATAATGTGCAGCCATTTATTAGGTTCTTATGGTGATTATTTTTCAGTTCACGATTCTTCATCTTTGACAAGCTGTATGTAGTAGTTGTGATCTTGTGCAGGGCAATGGCTGCGATGTTAGTCCTGTCAGAGGCTCAGGACCACATAGGGCCTTATTTTCGAAGACAGGCAAACGTCCGCCTACAGAATTACCAAAAGAAGAACTCAATCCGTGTGTGCAGCTCGACTGTACTTTGCCCTGGACTTGCGCCGGGCATGAAAATAGAGCCCAAAGTCTTCAGAAAAGCAGAACTTCAAGGGGACTCGTGAGGCCTTGAGGGGCTAGCCGAGGTATGGTGAGAACTTCTGACATGTCGTGACAGTTTGAATGTCCCTTTTTTTTCCCCATCCAACTTTTGAGGCGTTTTTAACCTGAACATTTTGGCCAAATTCTGAATTGTACGTCCTTGGGAGCATTCAACTTTAGAAGTTCTCCCGGACATAAACTGTTCACCCAGAAAAGAGAGACGGGAGCTATTTTCAGAGAGACTAGCCGCCGAACAACCAAAGATTCCAGTAGACACAAGCTTGAGGGTATATATCTGTCGACGTTCATGGTTAACCTTCACAGATGAAGGAAGTGAAGCCGAAGGGCCCCGAAGCCTTCACGCTCGGCTGACTTCAGCGCTTGTCCGTGAGGGACTGAGAAGGACTGAAGGGATCCAGTTCTTCTGCACTTATCGGGAGAAACTTCGGCCAGTTTGCCAGTGCTGATGTAATCCCAGTTTTGGCGATGGAAAGACTAAATGAGCAGCAGCAATGGGGAATCTTGAGAGTTTTTTTCTCACTCAAGTTACAATCCCAGCTCCGTTTTCATTAAAAGGGACACAAAAACAGTCCGACAAGTTCCCTTCACAGCGAGAGCTTGTGCTTATTACCCGAGAAGATGGACAAAGATGGCAGACAGAAAGAGAGCAACTATACTGCACTTCTCTTTAAGTGCTTGCGGCGCCTTTGGGACTCTACCTGATGAACTCCTGCTTGATAGCAAAGTGCCAGAGCCATCCTCAGCGGATCACATCCCAATCACTCCACGATGGCGATCCACTTTCACGAAACCATAACACACAGCAGGAGTCGCCGTTAGAAGTGACAGAATAACCAAGTAACAAAAGGCCTCGCGTTCGCCGAGTAACCGTTTGGCCTTTCCGTTGCTCGTCACTTTGCACCTGGGGTTGTTCTTTTAAGCTCCTCTCTTCTTTATGAAGTCGGCATCCCGTATCGTCCTCTCGGCGAATGCAACAGTGTGCTTCCATCATGAGAGCGTTCTCACAATAGGGGCTCAATGTCTTTTCAGCAACGCAGACAATGCTACCCGGACATGCTTCTTTCTGCGTAAATAGGGTTGGAGGAATATCCATTAAAAATAAGCCTAGCGAACAAAACCACCTGTTCTCCTCAACGGGCTTCTGCTCAGAGAGCTCGTGGCGACATTCGGTGTGATCGCAACACACATAGAGCAGGTTGACCCGCACCATCGAATGAAATTAAAGCCGCTAAACCGATGAAAGAGGAAGAGGAGTCGAGTCCTATTGCATTGTGTTCTTCATGTTTGCATAATTATATTTACATACGCAAATAGCCTCCTGTTAAGACTTATCAATGGAATGTTGTCATATTCATAAATGTGGGGTGGGGGGTCCTGAGGTGTGGAAAAACCTCAGATTTATATATCCAGTCTCAGTTTTCAAACTTCTCTGTTCTTGACCTAATCAGTTTTCGATATTTTTACGCCCCGGGATTATGACCGAAAACCGGTTTTCGACCAAACTGAGCAAACCCGAATCGAATACGCCATTTGACTCCTCTCGGCGTCCTTACACGAGGAATCGTATAATTATGGGCTAGTAAAATAGTTTCGGATTTTGAACAAATCGCTCTTCAAACAGCCTTCCGGAACGGATTATGGTCGAAAACCGAAGTGTGTCTGTAATACTGGTGATATTCTATCATGACTGGCCAATAGAAACGATGCTGGTGACAATTTGACTGTGGAACAGCTTTTCTGGGTACCTCCATCAGTTTCTATGGGAACGGTTGTTTCCAAACTCGACAAAACCACATTTCTCGGCATCCACGGACAACATTGTGTTACTGTGCGTATGAAAAGAGCCCCTGTGAGCTGCCTCTCCGATCAGGGCAGAGTCAGACGCCCCCGAGTCCTATGGTGCCAGGCCCAGTCACCAACCATGTTACCTTTGTCCTCCGGCAAAGTGTGGCAGCTGGAGTTTGGAACCTCCTCATTTTCAGCCACACACACACACACACACACATACGTACATACACACGTAGAGACTGATGAGCATACTATATCCCACTCACGCACCGGGGGAGCAGGCAGGCATGGAGCTGGTCCCGGATTTTATCGGAGGTGACAGCTTCTCGCACTTGAGTGTTTGGATCACCTCAAGTAGCTGGGCTGTGAGGGGGGAAATGAGCACCGCTCCACTACAAAGTCCAGATTTAGATTGACTGAACTTGTCCTCGGGCCCGTGGGCTGCTTCTACCGCAGCAGCCTGACGAGAACACCCACTGCTGCCGGGAGGGACTGGTGCACATCTGTCTGGCTGCACACTTTGCGTATGTGTGTGTGTGTGTATGTAATACATATCTACCTATAAATGTTTGCGGCCACTTTGAGGAGAGCAATGTGTCAGGTTGGCTTAAAATTGACTGTGGCATCAGAATATGCTTGCCACTAATATGGCACCAGTATCTCTGTCGCCGTCTGTATCTGCTTTATGTCATTTAGTCGCCATCTTCTCCCCCGCCCTTGACAGCGTCTCTTTAGATTACGTGATTGTACTCGGAGCAGCCCTCATCCCGCCCCCGAGCAAACGCCACCTTACGCGGCCGGGCCCTCCTCTTATCGCTCCTCCTCCTCCTCCTCATCAGCGCCTCCCGCAGCGCACTCGATGTCGATGTTAAAAAGCCTGGCGAAAGACGGATCTGTTGTCCTGTCAGAGGATCATTGACAGCACTAATGCCGCTTGTCCTTGCCTTGATTGACGAGAGGTGATATCAAGCCATGGCCCGCCTGTCTCATCAAGTGGTGGCGTGTGACTTGAGATGCGATAGCCTTTTACAAGGACAAACATCTCACTTGTCTGATGATACAGGGCGTTGTGTAAATTGCTCTGCGCTTAAATTATTAACGTATAATGTCACATCGTGGAAGCATATTGAATTGTTTTGAAACACGGGTATGAAAATATAAGCATGCGCAGCGAACGCCCAAGAACAGGTCCCCAACCGCCGGGTCATTGAGTGCCGGGCCGCACGGAAAGAATAAATACATACCGTTTCATTCATTTCATAATCTGAAAGATGTTTTATTTTGAAAAATTACCAGATTCTCAAATGGTGAACCGCGAAAAATGGACGGCAAAAAATTATGCGCGAATAGTGGAACCGCGAAAAACGAACCGCAAAAAACAAACTGCAAATTGTGGACCGCAAGAAACGAACCGCGAATAGCGAATCTTGAATCGCAAACCGCAAAAACTGAAAGGCGAATAGTGAACATTTGTGCCTTTCTAACATGCCCTCTGATTCGGTTTCAGGACAAGCCCGCATACTTTGCCCTCAAAACAACTTTCAAAGCTTTGATTTAATATTCCCATTGTAGTTTTTTTTTAGTTTGTTTCATTTGAGATCAATATTAGTTATATGACAATATCTGTCGCTGAACTGCAACTTCTGTGCGACTTTATCCAAACGAGCTGAAAAATTCTATTCCTGTGGGGTTTTTTTTTTTTTTTAGGCGTCTTCACCAAATGCCGCTACGTCTACTATGGCAAGCAGTCCGAAGGCAACAGATTCATCCAAAACGACCAACTTTGATGGCGCTGCCGTGTCCGGGCACAAGTGGGACATTGGAGAAGATGGCTGATATGACCCGGAAAAGAGAAATAATGTCATTATTTCTGCTGGTCCCTCTCTCTGGAATGACCTTCCACTGAACATTCGGCAAGTCTCCTCGCTGCCCATCTTTAAAACCCGCCTCAAAACTCACTTGTATTTTTTTGACATTTGACTCAGCATGATTCAGATTTGTTCTTGATTTTGGCGTTCGGTGCTTTCTACCATCTTAGTTACCGATTTGTTGCTTTACTGTTGTATATGTTAGTTGAGTTACGTGTTATTTATTTACGTTCCGCTGATAATGCACTCAATCAAATAATTGCTTCGACCTAGTAGCAGAAAGATGCTTCAAGATGGTATTGTTCCTTCTGCGTGCACACGCACGCACACACACACACGAGGGACAAACGGGTCCAACCTATTGCGTGTCTTGGCCTGACAGCCATGATGGATCACCCATCCACTGCTGCCACTAATCAAGGGTGAAAGGGGTGACGGTCACACACCTGAGACCTGACACGGACACATCCGAGGTGCGCGCGCACACACACACACACACACACACACACACACACACACACACACACACACACACACACACACACACACACACACACACACACACACACACACACACACACACACAAAATACAAAGCACTAAAATGTTGCCCGGTGTTGGAAATTTTGGGAATTTCGAGTTTTTAAAAAAAATCTCTTTACTCCTCTCTTATTTTAAATGGCTCATGTAAATGTCCCCCTTTATTCATTCCATTAATACATTCCAATGCATAGATAAGAAAAAGAGCAGGCCAATGTTTAAATTGTACTGTTTTAGTCAATGTTATTGACATTCAGAAAGGCATTTTAAACTTGTTCTTACATTAAACTCTAAATTCATGTTCAAATTCAACTTCCCCGCTTCTGTCAGCCCAGGACTTTTTTGTTATTGTTATTAAATGTATTCTTTAGCCTTTTACAATTTGTACTTGTATTGTTCTTTATCGTTTCAGCGCTTCTTTTCATTCAGTTGACCCTGTACGGTGATTATTTACATGCCCCTGGGATTCCTTTGATGGTACCCATAAAACATGGCCACAGACACTTGCCTCAAATGTCATACTCATTCCAAATCTCAGATCTATCAAATGTTTACATTATTATAACATATGCATCACCACTGAGGGCATGAAACATAAGGCGTGCTGCCAATGTTAGCGTATGTTGCTAAATTACTGACATGACCTGGCTGTTCCAACACAAACAGCATATTTAAATTTAATGCCAAGGTCAGTCGTCCCTAAACATTTTCCTGTGAGGGCCACATAACATTTCGCCTCTCTTTCCACTGATTCGTAATGAGCAGGGTGGGCTGGAGCTTGTCCCAGCTGACTTTGAACAATCTACACCCCAGATTGCCAGCCATCCAATCGGAGCCATTCACATTCATACTTATTTCGAGTCTTAATGGCATAATTTTGGAACATGGGAGTAAGCCACAGTACCTGGAGAAAACCCCTGCAAGCACATAAATACCACACGGAAGAGCGGAGCGGAGATTCAAACCCTCAACCTCAGAACTGCAAGGCATTTCTCCACCACACTGCCATTAAAAATCAAATTCATTGCATTTTGGGTGACCTCTGTCCATACCGTAGCATGTCTGCAATTCCTAAATGGTAATACCAGACTGAAAGTTGACACTAGGATATCTGGCATAGCGCTTTTCGACCCGACTGTGGAAACAGTCTTATCTTTCTGAGCGCATGCGCATGCAAAGGAGCCCGCGGGGCTTCTAATGCAGAATGTCACTGATCTGTTCTGATGAAGTAGCGTGCCATTTTTGCTCAAGCAGGAAGTTCTCTCAAGCCGCCAGCAGCAGTGATGCTGACTTCAGGGTCAAAGAGGCCACAGCCTGCAGGTGAATGTCTATCAATTACACCTTCATTAATCTACCAGCCGCTAAAAACGCATACGTTACGAACTCGGAGACGAGCAAACGTCAAGGCGTCGTTGCCGAGATGCGTTTTTGCGCTCCGGTGTGGCAGCTCGCGAAGAAACGCGCCGCTGACGAGGATGAGAAGTGACACCTACCAAACTCAGTGTGTCCTCCAGCCAGCTCCGGTGGCTCAGCGCCTGTCAATTCCAGCTCTGTCACCGGCACTGGCTCAATGGCAGTGACTGTGACACATGTCACAAACTTTTAAATGTCTGCTCTTTTCAGCAGGATGGCTGGGCGCGCACTGCAGCCAGGGGAAGGATGACATTTGTAGCGTGCATTTATGTGTGTGTGTGTGTGTTGTTGTGTGGCCCTCTTCTTCCTGCCTCCTCGGGCTGTCAGTCCCAGTTTCCTGTGAGCATGTCACAACGCAGACAAATAAACCTTGTCATTTTGAAACGCCACCACGAGTGACCACGCTCCTGAACGACATGTCAGCTGGAATATGGTCTCACACACACTTCTGTGGCAAGTCGGTGCGCAACACACTGTAAACGACCGCACAACCGTGGTAGCATTTCAAACTGAGGGAAGACGCTCACGAGAGCGCATGATCTCTGACATTTCCATTGACTGTCCTGAGCATAAGTAAGACTCTGTGGCATATTGCGAGTTGCTACAAACACATTGAAACTTCCATTTCTATGTCTATGATAGCTAGCTAGCATGCTAGATTTCTAGCTAGCTCAATAGCTCCCCAAACAGGGAAGAGAGCCCCACTCACGTGAGCCTGTCTTTGCAGCAAATTGAAACCTACAACAGTGACACGTGTTTGAAGTGTTTAGTGATGTGTCGGTCGCGAACGAGCCGGTACAAAGAGCCGGCTCTTTGAAGTGAACGATGAGAGCCGGCTCTGTCATTTTTCTTCTCTCTCTCCCTCTCTCTTTTTCAAGTGTCTGAAGCGAGGTTTGGCAGTGGCTCAGCTGCCGTGCTCAGAGAGGAAGACCAGAAAAGAAAGTTTGTAGCCGAAAAAAAAACAACCATGGAGAGTAAGGTTATTGTAGTTGGAAAAAAATACCAGGTATATAAGGGGTTTTGAGCCGAAAATAACGACCGTGTATATCGCAAGGCGTTTTTAGAAGAAAGATACGACCATGTATAGTGAGGCGTTTTTAGCCCAAAAAAACGCCCATGTATAGTAAGGCGTTTTTAGACAACAACAAAAAAAACGCTTGATCCTCACAAGTGTTGCGGGGCGTGCTGGAGCTTATCTCAGCTGTCTCCGGGCAGTAGGCGGGGGACACCCTGAATCGGTTGCCAGCCAATCACAGGGCACACAGAGACGAACAACCATCCACGCTCACACTCAAACCTCGGGACAATTTAGAGTGTTCAATCAGCCTGCCGCGCATGTTTTTTGGAACGTGGGAGGAAACCGAAGTACCCGGAGAAAATGCTCGCAGGCCCAGAGAGAACATGCAAACTCCACACAGGGAGGCCGGAGCTGGAATCGAACCCGGTACCTCTGCACTGTGAAGCCGACGTGCTAACCACTGGACTACCGGGCCGCCCGACCATGTATAGTAAGGAGTTTTTAGATAAAAACGCCAGTTAGTCAGACCATGTATAGTCAGGCTTTTTTAGATGAAAAAACGACCATGTATATTAAGGCGTTTTTGGCCGAAAAGTAAGACGTTTTTAGACGAAAAAAACGACCATGTATAGGAAGGCGTTGTAACCCTAAAAAAGACGACCATGTATAGTAAGGCGTTTTTAGCTGAAAAAAATGATCATGTTTATTAAGGCGTTTTTAGCCCGAAAAAACGACCATGTATAGCAAGGCGTTTTTAGCCCAAAAAAACAACCATATAGAGTAAGGCGTTTTAAACCAAAAAAAAACAAAAAAAACGACCATGTATATTAAGGCTTTTTTGGCCGAAAAAAACCGACCATGTATAGTAAGGCGTTTTTTGCCCCCAAAAAACGACATAGTATTGTAAGGCGTTTTTCGTCTCAAAACGCCTTACAATATGCATATACTATATATGGTCGTTTTTTCATCTAAAAATCTTTTACAACACATGGTCGTTTTTTTCATCTAAAAACGCCTTACTGTTCATCAGGGTTGTATAACATACGGCCGGAACCGGCCCGCAAGGAGGTTTGATCAGGCCCACAGGATAATTTAAAGTTTAAGTGGCACCAGTGAAAATGTATCTAGACAATAAAATTCAATTTGTTGCTGTACACAATATGAATCTAACATTTAATAAGTGATTATTTTATACTGTATATATATACAGTAGTTTATCCAAATATGCGACTATTTCGTGCAATTTTCAGCAGGATACTGAAATGCTAAAGTATTCGACAGCTGTAGCTTCTTTGAACCTCCCCATTTTATTTTCATCGTTTAAAAAATATTAGAACCCTTGATTAACTTGCAAAAAAAATGCTCCTCCAAATGACTACATTGTTCCTCAAATTAAGTCATTGATAACCAAGATTTCTCTTCAGTTATTTTGAGCCTTGCATACATATACTGTACCTATACATGTTTAACCTTTGTTTGAGAATTGTTGAATTTGATCATTTAGTTGCTACAATCTGACCCAAACAGCAAGACACTTGCGATCTCTGCTTATTTACTTCCCAAGTTTAATAACACAAGTGGAAGCTGAGTGTGATTTCACCTCCCCAAAAGGCCCGCTCGCTCTTCTGTGTGACTCCCTCCACTGTCAAAATCATGAAAGGCCAATCATCCCGTCACAACGTTCAAAGCCAACACCCGTGATGGCTGACTGACATCAGCTAATGCAAATATACAAGAAGCCACATCAAGAAAGGGGACTCGTCTTGATGAGTGACAAGTGGCCATTGATAACAGAGCAGGCCCCCGCGCCCTAAAAAAGAGATTTGGTTTCAGAAACAACTGTTTAGATGCGCGTGGCCCTTATTTCCATCGCGCCGTCCTCGACAAGAATCATTTGTCATTGGTTGTGGGACCGGGGGGTGGTTCTGTGCTGTTCTAATTAGCTTGTCAGGGGGCCTCAGGCTGAGCGGTCTGCTTGTGCTAAGAAAGATGGACACACTGACACGCAGGCTGACAGCCAGTCGATAATGTGGCAATTAATGTCATAAATAATTCCGCTGCCAATTATGTCAAAATGGACTTTCACTCTGCTACTCCCTTATCATTTCCTCTGATAAGAAGAACAAGAGTCTTTCACCCTCCTATAATTAAATGGCTTTTTATATGGAAATAGAACATAGCCCCTCCACATGGTGCCGCAAGGAAAATATTGTGGACGATAATGAATCCGCTTTTTCTGACCTTTACCTCAATGGAGTCATGTGACACAACCTCCAGGCTCTTAAAATGTCATTGGCTTGTTTGCGCTACCAAAGATAACGACATTGCAGAATGCAAAGACAATTAGGAAGGAGCGAGTGATCGATCCTCAACGATATTCGTAAAAGGTTGAGAATGCTTAACCATCAGTGGGTGTATTGATCGTGACACTGCATCACTCGCTGGGAAAAAAAAAAATGATAACCATTCCTGGGAATGCGAGGCCGATCGATGGTGCTGAGATGCTTCTCTCAGAAGTGAACGTGTTGTTTTGACACCTGGGATTGGTTCCCATACTAGAAATTCTGTGTGAATCTATCAATTCTCTTTAACTTTAACATACGTATACAGTCCACGCAAAGAACGTCAAGAACACGTGTCAACGTGTAATCCCAGCGCATTCTGACTGAGTATGAAGAAAATCCATTGTATCACTGGCACTTGAAATTTTTGGCACAAAAAGCTTGGAGCTGTGATTTGTTTATTTCCATCAAGATCCACTGTACGTGACCATGTGTGAGTGTAGATTGACCAATGAATCGAGAACTACCAACTACCAACTACCAACTACCGACAACCCGACGGCCGCAGCTCTGGTCAGCTACCTCAACGGAAGTCTGCCAGATGGTCCCTGACAATACATATTGCCAGGCCTGACCGACATTGGGCTTTGTTTTTCTGCATCGTCTTGCAAAATTTCTAAATATAAATCCATGGCATATACCAAACACATCGTGCACATTGTTTGTAGTTCAAACCTGTTCAGCTACTATTACAGAAAAAGAACAAAAAAACTAAAATTTTTGAGCCGCTTTCTCAGCAGGCTGTCAGTAAATGTTTTTCTCTCCAAATGGCTCAGCGGAGGCGAGCGGCAAACCCTCAACATCAGGCTGACACTAAACCCCTCTGCCAAATGTATGAGCAAATAAAGTGGGCTCAGCACATGTTAAGGTCTCCTAATGCACTGTAAAACAATGTTAAACATGTCACGCGTATCTTGGACCTGTGAAGGTGTCCCTGATGCGAATAATATACGGCCTGCCAACCTCAAGGTTGTCTCACGTGCGACTACGCCGACAAAGGCCTTGAGAGGACTATTTGACTAAGTGAGTAAATCAGCCGCCTGCTTGGCATTTCTATTACACCTCCGTGAACACGGAGAAAAAAAATAAATCACAAATCACATTGTCTGCACGGCGGAAAGCTTTTCTTTGTTGTTGTTTACAGGCACTTTTGTAGTTTATAAGGTGGGCATGTCAACCCTGCTCGACTGTATTTTGCAAATATCAATATAATGACGTCATTAAGGAACAAAAGGAAATGTGATTATTTATTCATGTGAAGTCAACTCAAAACATTTCTGTTCTATGTGGCCCTACTAGTCTAAAAATGGTAGTTGTATAATATTATGTTTGTGGAATATGAATTACGGTAAGTGGCAAAACTCACCAGTTTTCTACATGTCAGGGGGGCGGCCATTTTGGCACTTCCTGTTGACTGAAAATGACGCCTCAATTTCTCAGGGCTGAAAAACAGCCAATCACAGATCAGAATGTGAATGTCACATGACTAAACACTGAACTATGATTGGTCTTTTCAAGACCCTGAGAAACTGAAGCGATTTTCACTCAAGAGCAAGTGGCAAAATGGCCGCCTCTGAGATGGATACAAATTAATGGATATTGCTGCTTCCATAAATGCAGTAGCGTCTGCATAGAACATATTGTAAAGAATGATTTTGGGTCATTTTTAAGTAGAGTTACCCTTTAATTCTCCGAAAATTTTTTTTTTTTTTTTTTTTGTGAATATAAATTAGTGTTCCCATAAAATTCTGTTATCTTCTCTTTTTTCTGCTTTATTATCATAAGTTTGTGATTCAATTCTCATAAAATTCAGATTTTTTCACATAATATACAATAATATGCAATATTGTCATAAAATTACCACTTTCCTCTCTGAGATTTTATTCCTATGAATTTACAACTTCCTTCTCATGCTGAGAAATGATTTTTCCTAATATTATGACCTTACAAGATTTTTTTCTATATTATTGTAAATAATTATTGTGTCATTTACTGGACACGCATTGCTTGTTTTGAAACAAGCACTTAAATGACCCTGTTAGCATAATTAATGTGAGCATCCTGAGGGCCTGATGAATATTAATCCTCTTTTCCGGAATTGTGTTGGCTTGTGTAATAAAAATGTGTAGATTTGTTATATTATTTTAATATTTTAACTTAATTGCGTTAAAATTGTGACCTAATAATTAGACTCAATTGCAATAAAATTCTAAAGTTTTACAATAATATAATGAGGGTTTGAGTTGTTTTTTCCTGTAAAACAACGACTTTACCTATTCATGTTGACCACATTGTCTTCGCTTCATATGTGTGCTTTTGGTTTGAGACCAAACATCAAAAAGTAAAATCCTCCAATGGTTGCATATTATCATTTGAATATTAAATCAGACGCTGTCACTTTGATGGTGTCACAGGCACCATCAAACCAACAACGACATGCATTTTGGCAAGAGAAATGCTCTAATGACACAGAATTGCAATACCACGACGAGGCACGCATGCAATGTTTGCATGTTAATGTTTTCACCCTGAGGCCCTGAAGGCTTTATTTAACACGACACAAAGCATCAGCCATTGATTTTACACGCTCGACTTCATCAATCAAACATTTGAACGCACATGCCAGGATACGGTGACATTTACACTTCTTCCTGTACAGCACATACATATTTGTGCGTGTGCGTGTGTGTGTGTGTGTGTGCGTGTGTGCGTGCGTGCGCAACTACAACCTACAAAAGCATACCGACTCAGACAAAAAAAAAATCAACTGAAATAAGCTTGAAGTCTACAAGCAAAAAAACATTTTGTTCATTATTCTGTTTGCAGGATTTTAACAGGATTAAAACTTTTTGTTTTATTTCATTCAAGTAAATGTTCAGACTATTTTGTTGTACGTTTCCCCCTCACAATAATGCAAGATACTTTACAATATAGTTTTTAATGGGTTGATATGGCAGTTTTTCCCCTCTTATTTTCTTTCTCTATATTTTTCCACTAACTCTTCTTCTGTCTTCTTTAATTTTACAAAATTCATTCTTAGAAAATCCTGATATTTTCTCGTAATGTTACAATATTTGTTGTGGAGCGATCGTCTTGAACAACTTCATTATTGAGGTAAAAAATAAAATAAAATAAATCCAAGTGCTATTGGTATTTCTTTTTTGTAGAGCAGATTTTGAGCAGAACCTGAAAAAAAAATAATCAGAATCAGAATCAGAATCATCTTTATTGGCCAAGTATGTAGAACACACAAGGAATTTGTCTCCGGTATAACACGCTGCACTAGTATCATCGTAAACAACAAAATCATTGAACCATTTTAGAGTAAGCAGTAGTTTTGTAGTACCATTTTGTGGTGCAAGAAGAGTGACTATGTCAGTGACTGTTTAAGGAGTTAATGGCTAGAGGGAAGAAGCTGTTTAAGTGTCTGCTGGATTTGGTGCGCATGGATCTGTAGCGTCTGCCTGAGGGGAGTGGCTGAAAAAGGTGGTGGGCAGGGTGCGGGGGATCCAGGAGGATTTTCCGTGCCCTTGTCTTGATTCTTGCAGTGTGCAAGTCCTCAAGAGTGGGTAGGGCGGTGCCAACAATTTTTTCTGCCGTCCTAACTGTCCGTTGAAGTCGGATTTTGTCCTTTTTTGTGGCGGCCCCAAACCAAACCGTGATGGAAGAACACAGGATTGATTCGATGACTGCCGTGTAGAACTGTCGTAGCACCTCCTGTGGCAGGCCATGCTTCCTCAGCAGCCTCAGGAAGTACATCCGCTGCCGGGCCCTTTTCAGGATGGAGATGGTGTTGGCTTCCCACTTCATGTCCTGGGAGACTGTGATTCCCAGGAACTTGAAGGTCTCGACGGTTGACACAGGGCAGTTGGATAGTGTGAGGGGCAACTGAGGAGAAGAATGTTTCCTGAAGTCCACGATCATCTCTACAGTCTTGAGCGTGTTCAGCCCGAGGTTGTGTCGGCCGCACCAGAGCTCCAGCTGCTCCACTTGTTGGCGGTACGCAGACTCGTCGCCGTCTTTGATGAGACCGATGACCGTGGTGTCGTCTGCGAACTTTATGAGTTTGACAGCTGGATCTGTTGAGGTGCAATCGTTTGTGTAGAGAGAGAAGAGCAGTGGCGATTGGACACATCCCTGTGGGGCTCCAGTGCTGGTGGTGCGTATTGATGATGTTGTTGCTCCCAGTCTCACCTGTTGTGTCCGTCCCGTCAGGAAGCTGAGGATCCACTGGCAGATCGTAGGGGACACACCGAGTTGGAGTAGTTGAGTGCTTGAGGATGTAGTGCAGACCTATGTTGACTGCGTCTTCCACAGACCTGTTTGCCCGGTAGGCAAACTGGAGAGGGTCCAGCAGGGGTCCAGTGACGTTCTTTAGGTGATTCAGCACAAGGCGTTCAAAGGACTTCATGACCACAGACGTCAGGGCGACAGGCCTATAGTCGTTCAGTTCCGATGTTGCCGATTTCTTGGGAACTGGGATGATGGTAGACTGTTTGAAGCAGGATGGGACCTCACACAGCTCCAGGGATCTGTTGAAGATTTGTGTGAAGACCGGAGCCAGTTGGTCAGCGCAGACTTTCAGGCAGGAGGGGGACACTTTGTCGGGCCCCGGAGCTTTCTTGATCTTTTGCTGCTTGAAGAGCCGTCTCACGTCCTGTTTGATGTCCGGGGAACTCCTTGTGCCCTTTTTTTATGTTGGAAAAAGCTAATCCAGACATTGACAACGTATGGGGGAAAAGTATTATTCTCTCTTTACCAATAAACCTCATCCTAATTATATCCCAGCTTTCAACTATTAATTCCCATGCCATTTCACACCAGTATCTTACCGATGTCATTTAGGAAAAGTCTTGAATGTAAGACAATTCCATGTGAATGCTGGATTTACACCCCCTCCCCCTGCACAATATTCCCTGTGAACATAAATGTCTTTGAACAGTAAACACATTTCCTACATTTCATATGAACACAGTCATCAGTGTGACCTGAGAGATGTGTGTGTGTGTGCGTGCTTCTGGGTTCTCTCTGCAACCTACCTTCCCGTAGGGAGGTATGGACGGAGGCGCTCAGATGACAGTGATGCACACGAGCTCAAGTTGCTACCACAACACCAGCTGGTGACGAATGGCCAGGAATAGGTGAGTTTTCCTCAAGACATGGAAATCCCACCTCATGCCACTCTCTTGGGGTCATCTGCCAAGGCACAAATTAAATCCTTGAATCATGAAAACTGCGGCGGCAAACCTGGTGCAATTTATGGAACTCATTCTGAATAAGTGGTCAGTGCAATGTTTTAAGTATGTTGTTCTCTGTGGGACACAATGTGATTGTAACATATTGAATTGCATTTGTCTTCTGTACCATCAGGTACTTTATGGGGAATGACTACATTATATAAAATATACTATTCTTGTGGATGAAATCGTGACATAAATTCTAAATTACATTCACACAGAAAAGATACAGCCAGAAAGCTAGCCACTAGCTAGCAGTGTCAAACAAGTAACCGCTACACCAGCTAGCTAGTATGACAGAAACAAGATTATACAGTCGCTACAGAAAGACAGATGGGCGGACAGACGGACGGCCAGAAAATGTTCGATTTCAACAACAAAATGGGTACTGTAGCCTGCATGAAAAGCTAAATTGGGTTTTGTGTGTGGGCCTCACCTGCTAGCTAGCGAGATAGCGCAACTAAGGAAAAATGGAGAATATTTGATTTGATTTGACTTTTTATCTGGTCTCCCATAGGAGAAACTTGTCTCGGAGGACTTGTCCTCCTTGCTGTTACATGCATTGAACAATACAAACACAGAGGCTACACCACCTACATTGGACAACACATACTGTACCGGACGATATACACTCTGTCTACATACAATAAACACACTAGAGTGTACAGTTTAATACAGTAAAAGGACAATAAAGTGTTGTGCTAACCTCTTCAGAAATTGATATTTGAGATACTTGGTACAGTAGTGCCTCATAATAATAAGCACATGATGATTTGATGTCAATAGCACAAATGTATTGATCACAAAGAAACAGTTGGGCCTGCCTGAGCTCCAGGCTTATTATTGCTTGTTAGACTTGTTTGTTTTTGCGAGTAAAGCATGAACTTTCACATGATGGTATTAACGTTGTTTTTTTTTTCCACGGGGCAGATTGACGATTCCGACCTTGTCTTGGTAAACATATTGATCAGCCTTTCACGATGAAGGGAAAAGTTCATCAGCATATTTGAACATACAGTATAATATTACATTGATACTTTATAAGAATAGACTTGTGATTTTATCTGGTTTAAGTAATTTTTTTTGCAAGAATAATGTGAATAATAGTAATATTCAGAGAATAATGTCATTTTGTGAGCAATTGTTCTCTTTTTTTTTACACTTGCTAAAATTAGAATTTCTCTTTTTACAACAAAAAAATAAAGATTAAAAACACACTATCACAAAAAAAAGTATTTGTCCATTCTAAAATTATTGGGGCGTTTTTTCCATGGTTTTCGATCAGGTGAAAATCATGTGATCGGCCCCGATTTCTGATCAAGAGCAGATTGGAATGACTTTCCATAAAATTAAGAATTTATTTTATTTATTGAGAATCGGTTTTATTATTTCGTTCCATAATATTTCAACAAAAAAGTGAGCTGTTGCTTTTCTAATGATATTAATATATAATACATAATTATTACAATCAATAAAAAGAGTGACTATGTCACAGATTTTAAGGAAATAGAGTCCTACTTTTCCCACTTGTGGAAAGACACTTGTGTATTTGGAAAAGTTAATTGCAGTCCAGTCTCTTCTCATGAACTGCAAAGATGGCAAACTGTTCATGATGATCTCCCGCCCAAACGAAACCTTCTCCTTGTTCTCTTTGTCAACACTGGAGAAAAGACAAGCATGAACAAGAACGAGCGAGAAGGATTCATCACCGTCATCCAAACACAAATTACAAATGGCAGCAAAGAAGAGAGAAGCCCCGCCCCCGCGCCTTTGTTCTTCCTCTTTAATTCTGTTAATCGCCCCCAGGTAAAGATTAGCTGCTCTTGCCAATTACATTGAGCTTCAAATGTTGCAGCTACAAGGTCACTTTTTCTCTTCCTTCATCTCTCTCTCTCTCTCACACACACACACACACACACACACACAGACACACACACACACACACACACACGCACACACATTTGTCTCCTTGTGCGCTGGATTGACTTGTCATGTACTTCTAATAGGCAGCACAGGGAATCATTAGTCCACCTCGCCTCCCTGACTGATGGCTATTTCACTCCAATCATCTGAGCCGCGTGCGCGCGTGCAGACACGCACGCACTCGCGCAGACACGCACGCACTCGCGCGCACACGCACGGCCAACCCTCACACCTCCTCCTTGCCTCCATTGACAGAGCGCCTCGGAGCTGAGCTGAGACGTCTTAATCAAGTTGGACACAGTGGACATTGATTTGACAAGCCGCTGTAATGACCTCCTTGTTTTGCTAAAGGATCACTGTTTATCTGGGCCACGGCTCATGTGCCCAGCATGCCTCATCGTCATGGAAACGATGATCACGGCTGATTGGCGGCGCCTGTCACGCGCGCACGCAAATACGCATGTACAATATTTGGAAGGCGTCGGCTGTTTTGTCAGACTTCTCGCGCATGCGAATGCGATACGAGTCAAGGTCGCCAGGGGTCAGCGGTTATAAACGATGTCAAAATCTCGCGCATTTATGTTAGCGATCGACAACTGGAGTGACGGTGACAGTTTGTGGCGGCGTTCGAAGGAGCTTCTAATTGATTATCCAATTTGACGGTTTACACTTGAGTTGCTATTTGTCTATCGATGCCCTTCGTTGAATTTGAGCAAGAGGCGTTCAATAAATTTGGGTTAGCGTCAAGGTTGGCTTTTTGCGAAAGAAAATGCAATATTCGGTTTCATTGAGAAAAATATTTTTTTAAGAAAATGGTTTTCCTTTCTCACCTATGGACATTGGAACATCTTCAATGATGTGTTTATAATTAAAAATCAAATCGATTTTTAATTATAAAGGTGATTCGTGGTTAGGGTTGGTGCTGGAATTGGTGTAGTGGGATTGGGTTGTCGAAATTAGGGTCTCAAGTAGGCTTGAGGTTAAGGGGTTGTTCACAGTAAAAGATGGATTAGAGCAGGGGTGCCCAAACTTTTTGGATCGAAGATCTACTTTTCGATCAACTAACTTCACGGGATCTACCCTTACCGGCGCGCGCACGCGCACACACACACACACACACACACACACACACACACACACAAATTTAAGATTTACCTGCTTTATTTTATTTTTTAAATAGTTTTTTTAGTGAAAATGAGACTGATAAGATGATTAGTGTGCAGTGTATATTAACACAAAAAATATATATTACTAACATGTACAAAGACACACAAATGTTTTTTTTTCTTCTCGACACTCCTCGGATCTACTTGGGACCTGTCTTAGATCTACCGGTAGATCAGGATCTACCTAATGGGCACCCCTGGATTAGAGCATTAGAAGAGTGTCGTCGCCTTTCCACTTTCACGACATGACCACGACGTATCGCGCGGAAGATAGTAGCACCTCTCCAGATTTTTTTTTTTTTTTTGCAGGAATTTCACATCAGCCACATTAAACTTTACTAGCCCTGTGACGTCCTGCGGCTATGCCCAAACGTATGAAATTGTTAATAAGGAACAAGAGGGCGTTATAGGCAATTATTGAACGAAGAGCTTGTTTTGCAGCCTGCTGAAGCCCGGAGAGCTTTGTTTTCCGTCACAGAGGTCACACCATCAGTGTCGTCCCGCACGCTGACGCACTGGTTGCGGATGAAGCACTCGCTTTAAATTATGTATGATCATCATCTCAAGCGCGCTGAAATGGGCAAAGGTTGCTGACGTGCCATCTTTTACGTATGGCTGGGAACTGGCGATTTGTTTACACGAAACCGCCGCCATTAGTTACTTGGGCGACCTCCTTCAGGGCGAGCCTCAATGTGACACCGTGATAAGAAACAGAGTGTTCCTCACCCCCCGCCCACCTGCCGGCACAGAGCAGGTAAGTCATTACTTTTAAAAGTGCGCTATCTCCAAGTCACAGAAGGACACGTTGATAGCAGAATAAAGTACACAATCGTAAATGTTTATGCAGTATTTCTCGCCGAATGATTGCATTTTTATGGCTCATATTGCGGTATGGCTTGTTTTTGCAACCGTCACCCGTGCAATGAAAGGAACCGCCGAGGGGGCATTTGGACGTCGCTTTATGGAAGAAAGGGGGAGGAGGGGGGCAGGCAGAGGAGGAGTCCCCCTCTCGCCCCCCGCGCGGTAAACACGCGGGCAAGCTAAACGGCTGATCAATCAATTTCAGAGAGATCGATCGGCATCAGTTCTGCCTGCATGCGCACACCCCGAGCCACTTTATTGTAAATCAATCACTTTGAAAGCGTCTCACAGAGGCCGAGGGTGTGTGTGTGTGTGGTAAGTGGCGGGGGTGGGGCGGATCCTCATTCACTAACAGTTCCCCGTACCTACAGCGCAACCGTATCAGCCACAAAAACATCGATCTGCTCCTTTCTCCATTGCTGGCACTCCACACGCATGCGCCGAAGACCAGTTGAAGCCGATTAATCGAAAAAATATATATAAAAATCAGTACAGGACAGCGGTCGTCCCCAACCTTTTTTTGCACCAAGAAATTTACATAAAGAAACGTTTCCACAGACGGCCACGGAAACCATGAAGCTCACTGGTTTGTCACACACAACGCGCCGTCCTCACCACTCGTAGCGACGTGAGGACGAATTAACAGGTAGAAGTAACACACACCCATCGAGAAAAATGGGCCTTATCTTGTCTCCATCCTCCTAGGTCAGGTTTCAAAGTAGTGCTCGTCATTCAAATTAGGGTTTTAAACTAGGGTTTGTTTTTTAAAGTAGGGTTAGGGTTTGAAAAGTATGCTTTTGTTTTTTTTCAAGTAGGGGTTTAAACTAAGTTGAGGGTTTTAAAGTAGGTAGGGTTTAAAGTAGGGCGTTTCTACTTGGGGTTTTAACCCTTTCATGCGCCAATAATGACAACTTGTAACCCGATACCCCGATAAACTAGGTTACTACAGTGGACTGTAGTAACCGCTGTCCCTGAAAGGGTTCAAAGGAGGTTTAGGGTTTCAAAGTAAGGTTTAAAACTGCGGTTGGGGTTTTAAAAGGTTTTCGAAGTCAGGTTATGGATTCCGATTTAGGGTTTATGGTTTGAAATTAAAGTTTTAAACTAGTGTTCGGTATAAGAAGTAGGGTTACAAACTAAGGTTAGGGTTTAGAAGGAGGGTTTCAAAACTAAGCGTAGGGTTAAGATCTGGGATTTTGATCCAGGGTTAGCGTTTAGAAGTCACACTTGGAACTTGAATTTTGGGGGAGGCTTTTCAACTCGTGTTTACCATTTTCAGGTAGGTTTTATACTATGGATTGGATGATACTTCTGAAAGAAATTTTGATAACATTTTGGTGATCAAGAAAACCATTGGAAATGAACAGGAAACTGAAGAAACAACAGGAGTCTCCTCATTTTTTTTCCTCTGGCTGTAAATGCTCCCCCCAAACCCTGCACACACATTTCCGTGTCTTCATCTCACACCTCCGCTTTGTGTTGTGACTGCTGCGCCCTCACCACTTTGTCCACTTTTGACGTTTGGTCTGGCGAGTGGATGAGTGCCAAGCACCCCCCCACCCCCCGCCCACATCCCAAATGCTAACCTGGGGCTAACCTTGTTTTCAAATTACAAAGCGAAATGAGGACAAATGCCATGCTGGCTGGCGTGTATGTGTGAAATTGCCCACAAGATGGAGGGTCTTGTTGTTAGGGGGAGGGGATGGTTGGGAAGTCGTCATGACACCTCCGAATTGGTGCTGCTGGTGATGTTTGAAGATCTCCTGTGAGATGAACGAGTAGCCTTGACACGGGCGACGTATACCGGCACCTTATTTCCGTATGACAGCAAGGGGAAAAAGCCTTGCCAATTTTTTTTAGCTATCATCCATCTTGGACTCATTTGGCTCGAATCTATCTAGAGTGAATTATTCATCTCCTTTTAGGCGGCCTCAACATGTGTGAATAACTCTAATGGAATTCTAATGGAAGTCAACATGAACGGGGTGAGGGGGGACATATAAAAGAATTTCAAAGGTTTATCCTCGTCGAAAAAAATGAAACACAATGAAAGAAATCATTTACATTGGTCATGTAAATCATGTAAATGAATAGCCCTTTAGCTACATATATTGTCCAATGCGCTCTATCAAGGCTCATATTCACTATTTTGATTACATATCAGAGTGTACAACAGCCCGCTAATGCAACCACCTATAGAAAGTTTTTTCCTTTTTGGTCTAAAATAGCTTCCTTCCACCACCTTTTCCACTAATTGGCCCTCGGTAGAACTCAGGCTGTTTCTTTAGCTTTTAGTAAAGTTTTAAAATCCATCCTTGTTCTGTCGTACCAGCTAGCTAGCGCTAAGCTAAGCTAAGGTTTCGTCTCCCCGGTCAAGTTTGCAAACTCCTTTTATGCTGGGATGGCATCAGAAGCCAACTGCAAAATAATGACAAGGATGTCGATACGTTGCCTGGGTGAGCGTTATTAACTGATTGCTCAACTATTTATTGTCTGAGCACTTGACGCTTTGACTTTCTTGTAAAAAGACCCAAAGTGGGGGAAAAAACAGCAGAGATACAGACTCCAAAAGGTTTGTATGTATGTAAAGCTGATGCTCGTGCGACATCACATACTGGAATTACCAAACATGACTGCTGATTCACGACCTCATCCCTTAAGATCCGCGAGGGGATGCAGACGCACCGTTATCGCCGCCTATTCGATTCCCAGACATCACAGTGGATCCTCGTTGACTGACAGAGTGACAGCTGAAAGTGATGGAGCAGCTAATAACATGTCACTATACGTAAATCAAGACTAACGCGGCAACACCATTCCTGTTTGGTGGTGGCTCGGAGCGAGGGGTCACCAATGCCCCCCCCCACCCCTCCCCGCTTCCTCCTCCCTGCAGCTGGGGATCGGTGGTGTAAGACGATGATATTTTAGATTTAACCTAGTCAAGGTCAAAAAGTGCAATCTATCAGCACCTGTCATTTACATCGAGTCAGTTTGAAAGTGAGCGCTGACATTTCTGCCACCTATATAAACAAATCTGGCCAGTATTTCAGAATCCTGTGAGACATAATGTAGAGGTAGCTGTTTTAAAAAAAATATTATTTAAGGATTGTCAATACATTTGCAAAATCACCGAACAAATAAATGAATTAAAATAGGCATCTATGGTTTGTGAGATTAAAAAATACAAAGTGCATTTGGTCAGTTATATTGGCTCACAAAGTTGTGCTTTACATTTGAATTTATTTAATGTAAAAAACGACAACAAAATGAATGGTCAATTCGACTTGAACATTTGAAAAATGAAATGAATAAAATGCATTTAGGAGCAGTAGGAATGATTTGATTAATAAAACAACCAAAAATAAAACAGGCGGCAAATTACAGAAAATAAAATAAACAGTGATTCAAGCAATTTGGACATATTTAATATTTGGGACCAGAAAACTCATCTTCCGATTTTATATGAACGTTTGGGTGTCACGCCGCAAAAACCTGCTTGCTCTTTGAGTGGACCTTATTCATCAGTTTTGTTTTAATGTAGATGTTCACATTTACCCAAATCTAATAAATAAAAGAAAATAACATTATGGCATTGAAGAAAATATGTCCAAAGAAATTTATGTAGGGTGAATATTTTTTAAAGAGTGGTGGACATCTGGTGTATGTTAAAGAAAATAAATACCCAAATAAATAAAATAACAATTTACAGTTTCCCATCTAAATGACCCCTTTCATATCTAGCATCCAGAAGAGTGGCCAGGGACTTATTTCGAAAATGTGTTGTTTGAGTCCTAAAGTTAAAAGTTGCACATAAGTTACAACCGCAGTGTGATAACAATTGGTCGGTCATTTAAAGTGCCAAACAAAACGAAACAAGATGGCCGTCACGAGTGCATCTTAGCGGTCGACAAACTACCGACTATCTAAAATTCTATCGAAGAAAACCTGCGGTGGAGTTTGAGTGGTGAAGTAAAATGGCAACAATATCGTTTGAGTCCTTAACATCCATAAATATTATGTGTCACGAGGTGTGCGGTATGTTCCGGGACTAGTGTCACAAAAGATACATTTCAAACCCGTCTTCTTCAATCTCATCACCCTGGAGCAGGAGACTGTGACCTCGGATCTCCGCAGCCACTCAACATTTTTACCACATGCTATTTTTTTTTTTTAATCCATATCCTCCGTGTCAGACCCGTCAAGCGATGACGCCACTAATATAAGACCAGAGTCATCATCGGTCATGAGTCACGGATCCTTTTCGGAAGAGTCACAGTCCGCCAAGGCTGAAGAAAGCAATATAGTCCCAGTCCAAAGTCAAGTTGATCTCATTCCTCGATGTGCGAGAAATCGTTCTCGCCACGGGGCCAGACGATCAACCGGCACATCGAATAAAGGGATCACGCGGCTTGCTTCGGTGACTGCGCGACACAATGCCAAGAGCATCTGACAGTTCCTGGCTGAAAAGAACGTTGCCATGTGAAGCAACATCAACGTGGTTTTGATGATGAAGTGAGTTCAGCATGGCATGACGGCGAGGGCTGGGAAACTGATTTTTTTTTTTCAGGGGAAATGCATAGCTTGGATTTAAAAATATCTTTTGTGACAACAGTCGTGGAATTTCTACCGACGCAGCTCAAGTTCGGAGCCGGAACCGAAAGAAAACAGAAAAGTCAGGTTTTCCGGTTTAGAACACAAATACATCCATTTTTAATTTGAGAAAAATACAAAAAGAAACCATGTACAATCTATGTACAAACATTTTGTACAAGACAGTATATTTATCAGCAGATTATATTTGACAGAGTCAGGTAGATCAACTCAGCACCATCAAAATAATCCATCATGTCTAGAACACATCCAAAAGAAATAGACTGCTATGTCAAACTCCCGATTTGCTGCGGTGGACGATGACGTGATGCCTGAAATCCTCCATTCACTGCTAAAAATAACACAAAAAAAATGCATTTTTTAAAATGCATTATTTAAGACTCAACTCCAGGTCTCTGTATGCGTTATATATATTAGAATATCTCGTACAACTCCCAACAAATAAGTGATTCTATCCATTCTTTTTCAGCAAAAATAGATCTACTCATGAAGTGCAACATACAGTGACGTATGATGCGCCACAGATGATTGGCCGAGGGGGGCGGGGGGACAACGTGTGCATCGTTCAGTCATCCTTATTGCAACTTAACGCCTACGCGAGCCACCGAATGCCACTTGTCGCGAATAGTGGGGTGTGGACGCGGGTCCTCCTCTTGACCTTCGAGCACTGCCTGGCACTGCACCGGCGCAGAGGCGCTGTGACAACTTGGATGTTCTCTACACCGGCGCAAGACAATAACGTCACAGTGAAAAATGAACACCAAAAAAAACAAACAAAAATAAGCGAGCTTGTGTCCCTGAATGACTGAAGGATGCTCAACTACAAACTCTTCATGGCACTTCAAAAACACATGCACACACAAAAAAAGAAACCGCACTGAGAAACACGGAGACGCGTGACAAGGAGACACGTTACAACCCAAAAAAAAAAATAATTCTGACAAATATTGCATTAATCAGCGGAGTCATGTTCAAGCCAGTTTGCAGCATGAAAAGTGTTACAGTGTGATTATGTTTAAGGACCCCCCCCCCCCAAAAAAAAAACAAAAATCATCTGTAAACAAAAGAGACGCTAAAAATGGAATGTTAACGCAGGAAAATTAAGGATGTTCTCTCAGTTATCCGTGTTGGTGCTACCTTCCCAACTATCTTGATTCATTGTCGCTGCTATGTTCGAATAGTACTCATTCAATTTGGAATATCACAGGTTGTCGTTTGTTTCTCTTTTTCGATCTCTCGCTCCCTTTGTTTTTTTTTGTTTGTTCTCTGTGAAATCTATTTGCTACAAGTGTGACGACGATGTGATCACAGTTCAAAAATTCACTTCAGGACAATGTGCATGAGGCTTCAGTATAGTTGCACCACACCCAATAGACGGACAGGAAAGCTTTTCCGACGTGCTTTTTTATTTATTTTATTTTATTTTTTAGCTCCGATGAAAGAGACGAGCGTCTAGACTGTAAGAAATAAATGGGCTTGAGTTTACAACAAACACCGACGGCACAATATCATAAGTCTTTTCCACGTACGACTTCGTTTACAGCCTATTAGACGAGAGACGCGGCAAGAAGTTCTCTCTTGGATTGAAACTGTATTTTGGGAAATGAAAAAAAACAAAAACAAAAACACACACACACAAAAACAACCAACGTGATCACACTTTGCAATAGTGTGCACTTTCTTTTGTTTTCGGCACTCGGGACCTAATTTAGGTCAAACGCATACGTTCATTCAGTCGGAGGAAGCGACTCTATCATCTATTCGTGCTTTTGTGACAACTCTTCTAGATTGATTTTTTTTTTTTTAATTGATATCAGTCTTGAAACCATTTCGTTCAGTCCGCGTGTTTTGGAGCTAAGGGTGCTCCTTTGAGCTGATTTGTCCAGGTGAGCTTCGGTTTGCGGTGACTTTTGCAGAGGCGAGCTGCCAGGCTGAAGATGGCGGTTAGAGAGTTAAAAAAATACTCTTTCGATAAAAGCATAGATGTTAGGGAGCAGAAACATAACTGATAGATACGCTTTTTTTTTTTTTTTGCCTCGATTCTGGCAAAAAGACATGTTTTGGGAGTCCAACACCAAAGGAAAAGCACAAGCCTCCAACCGTTGCATCTCCGCCCAACCAGGTTTTGAGCCTTTCCTTGAGCAGCGCAAGCGCAGAGCAGCATCACTCCTGAGAGTTTCAACGTCTTATTTTTTTTTATTTTTTGTATTGATTTGAGGCGATCGATATCTGGGATTGGCGGAGGAGAACATCCAAGCGCCTCCATGCCAAACCCGTGCCAGGCAGTTTCTAGCGGTCAGAGGAGGAACCCGGTTGGCGTCCACTTTTACGCGATATGTGGCATCATTCCCTTTTTTAGTTTTTTTTTTAATGTGCGCGTTTTTCTTTGTGATCCCAAAAGTTGCTGCTGCGTTTTGCTCAAACATGGTTGGGTTTTGGTTCAGATGCAACGTCTTTCATGTCAACCTTCCGAGGCTGCTTGGCTGTTTCTTCATTCAGGCGACCCTCCGGATGAAATGATTTGCATGATAGGCTCCTCCCTTTTAACTCCTTCATAGTCTCTTCTCCGAGGGCAAAGTTTCTTCACGATCTTCTTGGTTGCTCCCACCGCCCCTCTTTGTTTTTTTTTTGTTGTTTTTAGTGCAAATAGAACAGAAGTACACAAGATGGAGAACGGTGAGCCCGGCTGGCTGGAAGAGTGGCGTCCGATGGGTTCTTTGGGGCGATGATGCAAGCCTTGTTCCTCCAAGAAGCTGTGTCACCCGTTGTCAACTATTGCAAAGCATTACAGGAAGTACTTTTTTTTCTCCCTCTCTGTCTCTCTCTCTCGTCAAAGAATAATTCCAACAAAGTGCTAGGGGGGGAAAGGTGTGTGGGGGGCTGTACAATGCGTTATTTGATTGTCATTATGTACATCTCTATTGATACATTAATAAATAAAACAATGTCCAAAGAGCATGAAGGAACATTAAAGGTATACACAGAGCAGGTCCACTTTGGGTTCCTGTCCAGTTCTCCTGTTAAGAAGACCAAAGCACGTCCTCTCGTCCTCCTCCTCATTATCACGCCTCCAAGGCGTCTTGTTGAGTGCGCGAGCGGAAACGTTAAAAGCGGTTCAGCATTCGTCCTCGACTTCTCGGATGGGTGGAATCAGACTACTGGTGGATTTGTATTGGTTGACTTGGTTGGCCATGTGAGTGCTCATGGGCTTGATCTGAATGTTCCTTGTGTAGCTGTTGTCCGGTTCATCTGTAAACCATTTCTTTTCTGGAGACAAGGACAAACCAGGTGACACAGACAAAGAGAGACCGGAGTCAGTTTGGAAGAAGAATTGCAACGCATCAAAGCAAACCGTCTCATTTTAAGCGGTCGGCAGCAAGACATGATAAGAACATGGAGCGATATTGAAAATATGACAAAAACGATCCGATACTTAATGAAAAATCATGATCAACATTTTTAGTCCTAATTACAGTCAATTTTTGTCCACATCGTCAGTATAAAACTATAAGATGAAAAAGACTAAAAATATGGCGCTAGCTTAGCGTGCCTTCTCGTGCTGATGTAATCTTACGCCGCAATACCCAGAGAAAACCCACGCAGGCCCGGGGAGAACATGCAAACTCCACACAGGGAGGGCGACGCTGGTACCTTTCCACTGTGAGGTTGACGCGCTAACTAACCACTGGGTCACCTTACCGCCCCAACAAGTATCTAAAATTCTAAATGTAAATGTATAGGGAACATGTGATGGTAATATTTGGTACTGCGCATTCGCTACGGTAGAGGAGCAGTACACCGAGGACTCACGTGGACCACGTAAGAGACTAATGCCTTAATTGCTCACATTTTAGCCACGCGTCAACTTGCCAAATCATTTAGGCGTCTCGTTGAGGCCATCATTTGTGGGTTATCAAAATTTAAGCGATTGACGAGTGTGTTTGTGACCTCATAGGTTATGTATTTATTTAATTTTTTTTATCACTTCCCGGACCACTTGTAAAAATTTGATTTGAACTTTTTGTCATGTGGGGCAAAGTTTGCGTGTTTCGCATGTGTGGAGATTCATTTGCCTGGATTTCGCGCATGTCGCAGAGCTTCGGGTGCCGCGCACTACATTTGATGTGTGGCGTCGCGCCCGCGGTGGGGCAAAACGTCTGGCGTCTCGCCGCTTCCGTTACGGCCAACCTGTCGCCTCAAAGCTGCACGTCAAGTGCTGCCGTTTTAGGAGGAGAGAGACTCATACGACTCGCATTCCCCAAAAATTTAAGCTCGCGATCAGTCACGCCTCCCACTTTCTCAGTGTGACCAATTTTCGCAAAGCTGGACACCCCCCCCAAGAAAGTCCCGCGGCTGCTTTGGGAGGATTCAAATCGATGTGACCTACATGCGTGTTTCCGCCCAAATCACGCTCCAAGTCGTCTTGCTAGCACCAGGAGGGAGAGATGCGCAAACACACGGCCCTCTCACACATTGCAAAGCATCTCAAAGTTGAAAGGAAATGATAAAGATAGATGGCGCAACAAAGCCACGACAGCAGGGAGAGTTCAGAGAAGAACCCTCCCCCCCCAAAAAAACAACAACAAAGAAAGAAAGTTTGTCAACGTCATGCATGGCAGCGATGGGCTCGGGCGGTGAGGAAGAGGAGGGGCGGGAGGAGGAAAGAGCGACAGCGGTGTTTGCTTTCAAGCGAAACTGAAAGGTGAGGCATGTTTCTAAGTGAAGGTCGTAAATCAAAGCAAACTCCCCCCCGCATCATAACGACGTCCGCAGAGGACGCGGTTATGATTGAACGTCAAGGTTGCCAAGTCATGCAGAATCGTTAACTTGCATACCTGGGCCCATTCTATTCATCCTTGTTGCACTTCAGAGAGAGAGGCGAGTAATCTACTGTGAGTACGGAAGTATTTACAGTCTGCACAGCAAGTACACAAGGGACAGACCACTAAAGTCAAACATCATACAAGTTCACTTTAAGGGCTGATAAATGACTATATGATTATTTTGGGACAATATGATTGACTCATCTGCATGCTTTTCACAACTGTGCTTCTTTGGTGCTCTTTCCTAGGGCCACACTAAAAAGAAAAAACAAAAACCCCAAATAGGTGACTTTTTTGTTGTTGTAAAATACGTTTGGAGAAAAATATGATGATTAAAAATATTTTTAAATTAACATAAATATATAACTATAAATATCTTCAAACATATTAAACCAAGACAACTTTCTAAATACAATTTTCGACTTGAACCGCCCCTTTTGGTTTATTTTCAACTTCAATCTTTAATGTTGCTTTTTTGATAGAGATGGTTTAAGGGATTGTTATCGGAAACATACAACTGTTTATTTGGAAAAACATCAGACTTTATTCCCCAAAAATGATCTTGTACTAAAATTTTCAAATGTATTTTGTTTCCAAAAAAGAAGACATTTTTTCGCCTAAATAAATGAATGAATGTGTAAATAAATCGCACTTTGCTTAAAAAATAAATAAATAAAATTTCAATTAAAATGTTCTTTTCAATGTGGCCCTAATGGTTCCTTGGTTGTAAATTTTAAAAATATAAAGGGCAACATAGAGGTGAAACTCTTATAATATCTTATAACAACAGGAAGAAGTGCCTGCTAACATGCAGTGAAGCAGATGCACCGCGAACGACAAAATGACAAACACAGCTCATGGGGGATGACATTTACCGCAATACCCAAAGTAGTGTTTCTAGTTTTTTGTCCCCTTGTTTCAATTCTGAATATTCTGTCAAGTAGAAATCAGCCAAATCCTCGCAAAGTCCCCTTTGTAGACACAGTGAGTAACACTGGATGTCAACTACACACAGCGGTCCCCACTAGCACTGACGCCAGTTGAGTGTTTTGATGTCTTCATATTTTATCGGCGTTAACTTGTTTTGATACATGTGGCAATTACTGAAAGGGCATGTTTTAATTGTTTAAATGTTTAATTGTAGAATGTTGAATATTTCATCGTTTGCCCGGATAAGTGACATTGTTACGGCAGGTACGCCAATATCAAACTACAGTACCATTAATGTGTGTGTGTGTAGTTTTGCACTTTTAGGCTATTGTCCAACCACAATTTGCCGGACAAGTCATTTTTTTAGACTGAGCAATTTGTCTACATGCATTCCAGAGAGTTGATGTGATGTTGTGATGACACAGTGAAGATGAATATGAAAGAAAAGCAGAAGCAAGGAAGCAGAACACAACACGCCCAAAAACTCACAACATACACACACACAAACACACCGAGAACACGGATAAACCGCACGTAGAAAACACAAAGCTTGCATGCGTCGGACACGCGACGCTGAGCGCACGTACTTCTGTTTGTCTCGGGCTTCCCGGGTTTTACTGCTGCGGTTTTGCCGGTTGGAGGCTGGGACTGAGTGGACGGACGAGCTCTTCTTGCTGGAGGAATGAGAGGAGTGGGACGAGTGGGACAAGCTGGTCCGAGACTGGCCCGCGTTGTGGTCGAACTGCATGAGGCAGAAGATCAAGTCTGTGGGCACCAGCTCGAACTCGTACGGTGGGTTGGTGATCACGTATCTGCGCGGACGACATGGAGCGCAGTCAGGAACGTCGGCAAAATGGTTAAAAAAAACAGCAAGAATAGCAATGGCGTGCACTGAGTTTTCTAAGTCCTATCTCAGTGAGGGTCTTCGGAAAGCTAGAGTCTATCTTTGTTTGTGACAGGTCTAGTTTGTCGAATAGGATTTCAGCAAAGTCCACCCGGTTTTATACATCTGAGGGAGCGACCATTTTTCCACTTACTGAAAATGACATTGCAGTGCCTAAGGCACAGGTGTCAAAGTCAAGGGGGCCAGATCTGACCAAACCCCCTTTTCGGGGTTTGGTCATGTGATATTTTCAAACTGAGCCCATCACTACTGTGATGTCATTTTCAGTCAACAGTAAGCGGCAAAATGGCCGCCCCTCAGCTAAAAACACCTGGATTTTTATGCTTGATTTTTCACAAACACAATATTAATTGGAATACCGTGTTTGGACGAGTGGGGGCGCATTGAACACTGGAACCAATCAATTCCATCATTGAGATGTTAAATGCAGATATTTTACCGTTTTGTACACTGGCTTGGTGAACTGAGATGGGCATCTCTCAATCTGTAGATGCCAAAACACAGCATGTTGTATGTCTTCAGCGCTTTGCAGAACAAATCCCCATAGCAGCCGCCGTCCTGGTGACAACACAAGACGCATGGGCGCGCGTTCGAGAAGTCACACCATACGACATCATGTTTAGAACGTAAATACGATCATTCGTGTAGAAAAGCGCTCGCCGCCCACTAGGGACTGCATTGCGTGATCGCCGTTCTTCACATCGGATTAAGAACGGCGACGAGCGCAGGCGTCGAAATGCGTGCTGCCGGGCTAGTGTCAAAATGTGTCATCTCCGCTTAAACATCCTCTTACCCCCAAGTCAGCGAAGGGCCCATCGTAGAGAGCGAGCTGGGCGACGCGACACCTGTCTCTGTTGGCCAGCGTCTGCGGCGTGCTGTAGCCTCCTCGCAGGGCATTTTCCTCGGCCAAAAGGGCCTCCAACTCCGGCGTGGCTCCTCCGGTGACCAGCGTCCTGATCAGTGTGAGGATGTTGTCATTGAAGTAGGTCTGCGGAGAACAGGGAGAAGTTCCACATTTTGACATTGAACCAACAGGATAGATTAAAACTGCAGACTCGTATCTCGACCTCTTTTGGGGTCATTTCCCACCCCTTCAGATATTCTGTATAGAGGGGGCCCTTCATTTACAGGAGCAAGACGTAACCCAAATTTCTAAGTATAAACACACTATAGTCACTAAGTGACTACTATGAACGGTAAATATGTGGTTAAAAACACTTGCAGACCATAAATATGAATTAATCAAAAGGAAAATTACTGGGGAAGCAAGAGCAGGCATTCTGTTGGTCCGTGGACATGTTGGACCATATAATCTTACACCATTCATAACCTCAATCACTGAGGTAAAAACATCCATCCATTGTCTACCGCTTATACGGGGTAAGCAGCTTTAGCGGGGAAGCGCAGGCTTCCATCTCCCCAGCCACTTGTTCCAGCTCTTCCTGGGGAATCCTGAGGCGTTCCCACGCCAGATGGGTGAGATAAGGCTTTCCGGCGCGTCCTGGGTCGTCCCCAGGTCCTCCTGCCGGTGGACCTCACCAGGAAGGCATCCTAATCAGATGCCTGAGCCTCCTCATCTGGCTCTTCTCGACATGAAAGAGAAGCGGCTCGACTTTGAGCCCCTCCCAGATGACAGAGCTTCTCACCTTATCCCTAAGGGACATGCCCGGAACACCTCACCAGGGAGGCGTCCAGGAGGCATCCTAATCAGATGCCCGAGCCACCTCATTTGCCTCCTCTTGACATGGAGGAGAAGCCACTCGACTCTGAGCCCCTCCCAGACGACCGAGCTTCTCACCTTATTCCTAAGGGACATGCCCAGAACACCTCACCAGGAGGCATCCTAATCAGATGCCCGAGCTTATCACCTTATCTCTCAGAGAGAGCTTGGACACCCTGCAGAGAAAACTCATTCCAGCCGTTTGGATCCGGGATCTCGTTCTTTCGGTCATAACCCCGTAGCTCGTGACAAAAGGTGAGGGTTTCGAACGTAGATCGAATGGTAAATTGAGGGCTTTTGGCTCAGCTCTTTCACGACGACAGACCGATACGAAGTCTGTGAGGTAAAGACAAAAAAACTAACCAAAAAAACAAACAAATTGTATCGTGGTGTAGGGATTGCTGTGGTTGAGTCCAACAGCACTTTCCCTTCACAAACATAGGACCTGACTGCACTCTGTGGGCGTCAGCGTCTCCCGTCCGTCAAGCCGATCACGTGCTGCTTTTGGCAGCGTGCAAAGACAGTTGGTGTCAGTCGGCAGGCGAAGCCGAGAGTGGCAGCTCCTCTCGGCGGGCCCCTGACAGGCCTGCGGAGCCTCATGATGGATGAGCACTGTCCATTAGCCGCCTTCACCTCTGACCGCCGCCACGCTACAGCTGATGCCCACTCGAATCCCTCGGCTCGCCTCCGCACAGCTTCTCTAACCCCTCGCTCACAAAGCGAGCCGCTGGAATGAAGCCATCATGGCACCGAGCGGACAAATACACTTGGCCATGACTGAGAAAAAAAACAAAAAATGAGGTGTTGAAGGTTATATTTTCTCTCCTTCTTGCCTCTTCCTTATTTTCCCCTGATATTTGATGCGGCGGTGGCATTGTCAAGAGATGAAAGAGCGTTCACCAGGCCCGTTAAAGTGGAGCTGGTGTCAGTGTCATTACGCTAACATTCCATCCTTACTTCATTAAAAGACTAAGTTGAATACAGACTACTTCAAAATGTGGAGCCGTGCCAACTATCTGGCTTTGATGTCAGTAAAGCTGGCAGACGTGTCGGATCAATGTACCAGTACCATTTCATTTACCCGCTCCTGCTTTTTGGTGCAAGCACTGAAACCTGGAGCTCAAAAAGCACAGGAATGTTTTTTCACCTTTCCAAACAGAAAATAGTCTCCTTATGAATTCCTTTGCTTATAACAGAAACATATGTAACACCCAAAAAAGTTTCAGTCAGTTACTGCAACGGTTTCCAGCATCAGCTCATCTACGGTGAGCCCCCGTTCATTCCAGGGGTACTTTCCATACCCAACCACAATCGGCGAAAATCTGCGATAGTGGTAGAAAGTTCACATAAACACACCAAACTTCTTTTTTTAACACACTGCATAGGTATTTGAGCACAAAAACTGCAGGTAAAATAAAAACCCAAAACATAGAAAGTACTACAGGCATTGAAGTGTTTTTTCTGTAACATACTGTATGTGCCTTTTAGAGACGGGGCTTTGTTAAAGTGTTTTTTTTTTTCTCCCATTTTTTGGGGGGTACACACGTCTACTTAGGAATGTCGGCAAATGAGCTGTGGCCAAAAGTGTGCATAAGTGTGCTGATTTTGTTTATGTCTTACTGTCCACCGAGCATTTCAAAATGGCGGAAAAGTCAGCTGATGGCTGAGGCTCTGCTTAGCCAAATGTGAGGGCATTACGGTTCTTAATCTACTGAGGAAAACAATATCACGATAAACACAAAAATAAATAAATAAAAAACAACAATGTAGGCGGGATGCGGTCGGCACTAATGCATTTTTGTGGGGGGGGGGGGGGGCATTTAATTAAACAGGACGAGTGTGCGCGGCGGAGCTTGGACTCACGGCGCTCATCAGGGAGTCGAGAACGCTGACGGCGAAGGCGGTGCCACAGGCAAAAGGCTGTGTGAGGTACAGCTCCGTGTCTGGGTCATCATCGTCGTCTTGGTCCAGGAACTGAACATTCGAGTCGTTCACTGGGAGGACGCAAAAGCAGCAGAGTTACATGCAGTTTTGTTTACCGGTAGTTTTTTTCTGTGACCTTTTTCAGCCTTTTATTGGGCAGAAAATCCAAATGGACAACACATGTTTCACCGTATGCCGAATCATGTGCTATCTTCCACCCATTCAACAAATAAAGCAATAATGTAGAAGTTATAATAAAATACCCTATAATGTGCGATTTTCCAATTTATATCAAATATAAATCTATCAAACATACACAGTATAATCCACGGATACTGTAATTTCACGGTCTTTATCACTCAACGCATAAGTGGTAAAGCATTTAAACTCTTAATTCCACACAATATTTCATGCAGGGTGCATGTCACACAAACCATAAATTAATTAAGAAAATAAAATCAATAAGTAACATTATTTGCCTGACGTCGTAACCATTGTAGAAGTCCACTGTGCAGAATATTGTGCTAACATGCGATTTAGAGCAAAAACACAATTTTAGCATGAGGATAAAATGAACAACAACAATACAACTGCCAATAATTCCTAATTACAGTTTTTAAAAATGAGACTTCAACAATGGCCTTTATAACATCCAAAATCCATGCACAGTGAATGTCATGCGAGTTTCCTTGAGCCGATAGATGTTCCGTCACATCATCACCCCTTCATATATTTACCTGAACCCTGAAAATGAACGTTGTCATCACACTTCAGACAACAATAATAACAATAATTGAAGCAAACAAGTCATCGGTTTTCTCCCCAGTACAGTGGTTCAATACCTGCAATGCGTGGAAAGTCTAAAAACAAGCGTCGCACAACAGCTAAAGAAGACGGTTTGAGCCTGAGTTTGGTTTTCAGTTTGAAATCTGATTTCTTTGCAGGCTCCCTGAGTGCTGGGGATGTCAGTCAAAGAGACGAGAGGCTGATGCAAACAGGCCTGGGCCAAAGACGTGAACTGGGGGTGTGTGGGGGGGCTGTGTGTGGGGGGGGGGGGGGATGAGGGATGGGAGGTGTTGCTATGAAAACAGCCACAAGGACAGAGTGAACATGATCAAAGGCCTGAGCGATACTACTCTGCAAACGCAACTGGAGGGCGGGATACAAAAATAAATACATAAACAAAAGCACCCAAAAAAAAATCATTAAAAAGAAAACTGCCAAACAAGACAGTCAATTTCAACAAGAAGGAAGAATAAGAACGTGTTCAAAGTGAAGCCATGGGAGCAGCGTGGGCCTCAACTGCAGCCAGATAAATCAAGACAAGCTGGTGATGAGCGGGGCGGCGGAGCGAGGGAACGGACGGACGGAGGGACGGGCAGACGGGTAACGAAGGACAAAGGCTCATCTTACCCAGCTCTGTTATCATTTGTATGTTGGTCCCACTTTTTTTTTCCTGACTGAGTGAAAGCGATGGCAGCGGTTTGCCCGGCTTATCTAATGGTGACGAGGCAGTGCAGAGAGGGGAGAGATGGCGTCGTTATTGAAGCACTTTTCACAAGACGACATTAAAGGCATCTTGCTGTCTCCGACACCAGCAGTCGTCTCGCTAATGGCCGGCCTGCGTCCGAATATAAAGCAGCTTGGATTTAAGAACTGTTGAGGGGCGAACACTGATTCAAGGCAGTGAAAGGACTACACAAGGCCCTACTTTGTCTGCACATGGTGGAGACATGTTCACAAGTTCATTTATGGGCAAGAACACCACCGATCAGCTTTTGGCTAGCAGACATCATGCTAAGCCATTATGTGAAAAATAAATAAATGGCCTGGTCACCAGTCAACTGCTGTTGTCTATCAGCCGAAGTACAAAAAACAAAAAACAAAATGGACGACACCCATAAAAAATTAATTAGTTCTGCCAGAAATTGGGCTACATTAAGACCTAATGTGAAATAACTTGCCTACCACGCATGCTAATATTGCTCTGCGCATTCATCACTGTGTCCGGTTTTTTAAGTCAAAGATCGACGTCTATTTTAACACTCGTTACTTGAATTTTGAGCCCATATGAACTGAACTGCGATTAGATTTGTTCGAGCGCGGTACTTCTAGCAGTCATTACCTGAGCTTATTCGATAGTGCAAGTGTACCTAATAAAGTGTATTTTCCTGAAGGTTTACCTTCTTCATTACCTGAGGGGAGATACTACGTTTCACCATATGAAAGCTTCTGGCATGCGGGAGGTACAGGAGAGTGGGAGGTGCTGACACGGAAAGAACGGCGCTCTGGCCATCACGTGTGCGCTCAAATGGGAGAACCTCTCTGCAGGTAATGGCCGGCCCCGGTTACGAGTAACATAAGGTACAACTCCTTTTTCCTTGCTGGCCTTCTCTTAGCTTGCACTCTCTCATGCACCATTGCTCCCTAATTGGGTCAGGGGAGACATAGCAGGCAGTCTCTGGTGCTTCCCAAGACCCCTCGGAGATCTGAAAGTTTCATGAGTCCCCAGCACCAGTGGGAATACAGCCACTGCCATTGTTATTAATAAATGGGCCCATTTTGCAACCAAGGCAGTTTTCACCCCCTTTTCGTTCTCTTTCTTACACCCCCCTTTACTTCCCTCCCGTCAGGCTGAGTTGCTCTTGTGCATTAGTGGACAAATTGCAGAGGATGTGGTAGCGCTCCTTGGAAAATAAAAATGTGTCTGAATCACTCACGGTAGAGTTAGTCCGTACAGTTAAATTAGCACTGCAACAGTTAACAATTGACATGTACACACATTGGTGATAGGCAAAGCAAACCACAACACAGAAGTGAACCCAAATTCCATTTGGTCGTGAGTTGGAACTTTTGGTAGCAGAACAATGTCTTGCGTTTGCCACCATAGAAGGGAAAATGAAGCAAAAATGCGATGATGACGATATAACAGGAAATGGAAGTTATAACGAGTTAAGAAAATAAAACACATTTCACTTTATACCAATACGGATAAGCCGAGGGATTAAAACAACTGAATTTTTTGAACATTTTGCATTTAACTATCGAGCAGTCGATGAGCAAAATGACGTCCAAAGTGTTTGCCAATCACTTTTACATATGTCACTGTCCAATGAAAAACACGTACTGTAACTCCAAATGTTTATGGTTTCATTTTTATCCAAAACACAACTGAAATATTGGTTGCCGTGTTTCAAATAAAAAGAAAATAACGCACAAAAATTGGACTTACATGCTTTTTGTTGGACAGCGATAATGATTTGTTGGCATTCGCACTGGGGGTGTGAGGTTTACCTAATTCCGTGATGATGGGGATGTTGGATCCGGTAGTGACGGAAGCCTGACGCACGAAGCCATGTACTGGACTGCTGTCTGGAGATGACCTGTCCATTCCAGGAGGCGTGAAACCTAACCATGCCAAAACATGATTGGAAAAGGTCAGCGAGGAGTCAACTCAAAAGGTGACGGAATTTGGAGTTTAAATAGATTTTGTGGATAATGACACCTCAAAAATAGAGACAACCCAAGTTTTAATGATCACAATATCTGTGTTAATTTCTGCTAGACCATCCATGACGCTTCATAATAGCTGTTAGTGTTAAGCTAGTGTACTTTCGTCAGATGAAATTAGATCTTTTTTGAATATTTAGATTTTTTTCAGGTATATATATATTTTTTTTATGTTTACAGTTTGTGTGTGTGCGCATTTAGCATTTATGTTAGCATTAAGCTAGCATGTCTAGGCAGTATGTGGTTGATAAAAAGGCTTAAAAAACCTCCTGGTTTGAAGGTTAGTTTGACAGTACATTTCATCTGGGAGACGCATTAAAGTTCAACTTTTGAAAAAAACATGCAATAAGAAAGACATTCATTTTTCATGAGGAAAAATAAGCAAGCTCCTTGTGGTTTTAGCAAATGAATTGTAATGCACCTGATTTTATTTGATTTTACATTATTTTGCTGTAAGGGGGTTGGGGGGGGGATTAGAATGACTTGACCATCCAACATCACATCGATTTTGGAGATTCCACTGGAGAACAAACATCATAAAACATAGAAGGGAATATTGACAGCATTGCGCATTGTGCATGTCAGTTAAGTCCGCATGAGGTTGTTTGGCGTCTTTCACATGTAGCGACGATGACACGAAGGAAGTGGCAGAAGCTGACATCAACCGAAAAAAGTGCAGCGGTATGGCCACAGTGCTTTTAGAGGTCAGTTAGGACATATTTAGCATTCGTGGCCCTCCATCAGCAGCCCGGCATCAATTTTACATGCTCCTCATTTTGTTACAATAAAAGTTGGCGGAGTGGATACCGGAAAACCTTTTATGGGAAATGGCGTGGATTGCGACGGCAAGTGACAGCAATGCGAATCCGCATGACTTCACAATCCCTCAAAGTGACAAGTAAACACCTTAAATTGCTAATGTAAGATGTATAATACATCAGCTGTGTTTTGACATCCATCAGTCCGTGCTGACTACAGCAAAATGCTACCAAGCCAGGACGTATACAATACATTCAGGTCACCATTTTACCACTGTGTGTGTCTTCTCTGTCAAGACACTCAATAAGACGCTTATATTGCAAAAGAGAAAAAGACCCACATCGTCGTCAGTGCAGCATGGCGTAATCTTGTTATTCCAATTCTTGCACTTCAATTGACAATCCAAGGCATCATGTTGACTTTTGGCCATTAAGGACAAAAGGATGATGTTATCCCTATTCTGGAGTGAACTTTTTAAAAATTTCGTTTTGAAGACTATGCAGCTGGCGCCCTGCTGACTACCGCAACAAGTCATTGTCAGCGGGGGGAAAAGACAACATGAAGCCTGATACTGCGGCTGCTTTTATAAGCAGTTACAAACCTCTTCAAGACTTCGAGACGGTGAGCTGGAACAACAGAGATTTCTTCTATGCTGTGCAGTATCTGTCACACTATGCATTGACACTCAAGTTGCATGAAGGCAACAAGCCACCCATTGCCTTTCAAACAGAATCCCAGCGAAGGTTGTTATTACAGTCGTGTGTTGAAATACGAATTGCATTTGTTCCATGACTCTCGTAACTCAAATCACGTGTTTCTAAAATCATCTTTTGGTTTTCCCATTTGTGCTAGCATTAAGCTAGCATGCCAAAGGTGTTTTATAGACAGTATGTGATTGACAAATAGGCTAAAACTCTTCTGCTTTCACGGTTGGTTTGACAGTGCATTTCAACTGGGAGAGGCATTAATAAAGAACTTGAGGCGTAGTTTTTGAAGAATTCTTCACTAATGGCCAAACTGCTGCTTACTGTGAAGAGAGTTGAGTTCACTGCCACCGTACAGCACTCACATCTCAAATATGCCCTGGCAAGTCAAAGCAAAAGCAAAAATTGGCAGAATGACGCCTCATTATCGCCCAAAAAATGAATTTGTATTGTAAGACGTTTGCCCAGCATAATCAGTACCATTGTTTGGCGTGTCTAAAAATTGCTGTCAACACAAAGTCAGGAGAGTTGAGTCTGTGATGTGAAATATTCAGATTCCTGCAATGGCATTCAACTAATTCTGTTTAACTGTCTATGTGAAATAGACCAGCAGCAAGAAAGCTAACTTGAAAGGCAACATCGTACTACCCCCTTGAGTGAAAAATCGCTAGACCCACAAAAATTCCAGCATCACAGTATCCACCTGCCTACCTGTCTGTGAAACGATTGCGTTTTTAATACACACAACTATCTCCTCGAGGCTGGCGCTGCCTTCAAGTTTCCGGCATGTTGCAACAGTCAAGTGAGATCTGGGTTACGTAGCCCCCACCCCTTATCCCTGTAGCCCCCCAGGCACGGCGATGCTCTGCGGTTGACTACAAGCTACAGTCGGCGTGAGAAGCTCTCCCCCAGGAAAGCGCTTGTTTACTTATTCATTTGTGCCTTCTTGTTTTCAATTCCGCAGACGGCGCGTGAATGGGAGCGTCGCTAGGAGGAAGGAACCCCCCAAGGCGTTACTGTGATACAACACAAGCGTCTGGGTATGTGTGTATTTCCTGATGTATGCATGAGTGCACTGCGGTAGTGTTCTCTAAAGTGAAGTATTTTTCACCGAAATGAGTGTTTGATATCAGACCCAATTACTGATGACAATGGGCCCCATCCATCGACCCTGGGAGAAGACACGGCCAACTAGGTTTTCCATACTGGGGTGGCTTCCCGTGAAGAGTGCTCCCCAGAGCGGTCCCCACGCTGATTTACTTCCTCTTATTGTTGCTCAGCCGCACGGCCATCGACAGGGCATCAGTCACTCAAGGCTGCAGGAATAACAGCATTGGCATTCTCCTAAAACATGCGCTAGCGCTCAGGACTAAAACCCTTCCGTTTTGATTTGTACTAACAACCGTAGCACTAAATAGTCTCGAGCTTGAGCCGTGTCGTCTTTGAAGCTAATCATAAAGTGTGGATTATGCGCGGGGATGGCATTGACCAGGCTTGAAGCCGCGCCATCCATTCAGGAAGTCGTCACTGTTTGGTCGTAACTAATGGGCGGCAGCTGAGTCGCGCCGCGCGGTGATTTGTACTCGCCGCTTAATGCTGATGAGGCCTGATGGGAAGCTCGGATCGCGAACATCTACAATCTGTTCCAGACGAAGCGCCAGGCATGGGGAAACAACAACATCAAAAATGACACCAGCATGTTGATATCATTAAATTAGCAGGGAGGTTGAGCAGCTTGTAATTACCAGCGAACAAGACTGGAATTATTAGAAACTGATGCAGCATAAACACTCTTCCAAAGCATCTTTAGTACAGCCAATTTATAGATTCCACTCACAAATTCACTCCGGAGCACTGTGCACCATTTCAGTGAGACAATTTTACATCGTCCTGTAGGTTGGTGCACTTGACTGAGCTAGCGTGAATGTCCAAAATCTCAGGTGGTCAAGGTGTTCCCCAGGGTTGCGTTTTAAGTACAATTGATCTTCCTCCTAATTTTGATTCTTAGAAAGTGCATGAAAATACAGTCATGGTGATTGCTATCTTCCATCCTCCCCAAGTCCTCATTTTTAAAAATATTTGACTCCCCTTCCTTCCACAATCTGTCCCCTTGGGCCACCAGCACAGACAGAGTCTGAGAGGACGTTCCTTACCTTGGGAATTAGCCTGCAAGACCCCGATGCTGTCATCAAACTGCATAGACTTGATGTTGAGTGACGCCAAGATGCATTCTTTATCCTGCAGCGAGGCATCCTCGATATTGTTCTGATTGGCTGACAGTATTACGCACATGTCGCAGAGGTTGATGTTGACAGCCCTTAAATCTGCCCGACTTAATGGCGTACCCTTTGGGGTGAGGCAGCAACACAGAGGGAGAGAGAGAGAGAGCAAGACAAAGAGAGAGGGAAACAAATTGAAGAAGTGAACAGTGGCGTTTCGCTGCGGTGAACTCGCTAGCACCATTTTGAAGTGAAAAAAACATTTCATGGATGTGGCTGCGTTTTGGAGGAATGGACTAAAAGGACCGCACTGAAGACTTGTTTGAATCATCCGCCACATCAGACCTTTCTAGCTCTTCTGGATCTTGTCACAGAACAATCCTTCAGTTAAACCGCAGTGAACGTAGCATAAAGAAGCCACTGCTCCGACTGGAACAGCGGTGTACACTCACGGGCAATATGGAGACCTTGGGGAAGTTGTGTAGCGTCTCCCACTCTCGCCGCAGGTAGTCCAGTGAGCCCACAAAAACGATGGGCTTGAGTTCATGATAATGGAAGTTGCTTGCTCTTAAAGGCATCACCAAGTTTCGCAGCCCCACTAAAGCGGACGTGACATCCCCAAATATACAGACCACCACATGGCCGCTCAATACCGTCATGGAGGCTTCACTCCGAGTCTGCAGACACAAGAGGGATGGGGAAAGAGCACAGAAAAAAAAATAATGAGGGGTTGAGCTACCTGTTACATGAGCTGAGAAGGGGAAAAGTAGAAGTTAATCATCAACGTAAGAGTTTGATTATCACTAATCCATAAAATGTCATATTTTGCTTGATGACCAAGAGCAGCTGACTTGGAGTCAGTTGCTGATGAACGCAGTTTGTAAGACTTTAGGCAAGTTGGGTAAATGTGACGCAGGCTGACTAAAAGCACACGAGTTGTGGGAAAAATAAGTCACGTGATTTAAAAAAAAAAAAGTCTAGTAAGTAGCTTTATTCAACTATTAACAATAGTAAAATCAGAGATTTTGAAGGATAAAAAAGAAAAATGTTTGAGATAGCAAAGGTACTATTCCCATAGCATTTTATTTAACTGCAGAAAGTGTGAGGCATTTCAAGTCAGGAGTTGATTGGAGAGGAGGCGATTCTTTCCAGAAGCAAAACAGGCTTGTGTCTGACGGGGAATCTCACTCCCATACTTGGGGTATGTCCCCATTTTGTCTTGGTTCCTATCAATTAAGCATCACACTTGACGGCGGGATTAACTGTTGACTACTTATGTTTCCGCACCGTCACATATGATAGATGCATCTGCCTGAAAAATGCAGAAGTGCAAGTCATAAAAACGAGGTGGGAAGGACAACAATTTAGGCAAAAGCAGTAAGCGGCCCCAAACATTTATTTGGGTGAATGACACAGCGGGGATGGCCTCTATTCCAATGTAGATGAGGAAATGTGATCATTTCGTGTTTTCTTCAATAATCATTAACTGTTTGGCTCATGTTTCGTCAAATAGAATTGTAATTCATTCTTTTAATTGGGCAACAATCACTCTAAAGACAGGCCCCTGACAATACCATCTCACGGTGAATGTGTGGCAAAAATGCAGCTTGTCGCATCGGAATGAATGTTGTGTCGTGGCCTTTGTGACGGCATAAATGATTTACGGGTCCACCTAAACGCTTGCAAACTGCCCAGTTGCAAAGACGTCGCAGCAAATGCATGCGCGGGACGACTGCAACGCTGTTCACTTAAACCTAGATGCGGATATATAGAAAGAAAACCATAAACTCACCTTGAAGCAGAGAGGCAGAGAAAGAAATGTCAGGACATATTAGTATGTCATTGGATGATGTCACAAGTGTGGGGGGGAAACTCTGGAGGATACTTACTTTTAGTTTCTCTAATATTTTCTATGTGAGGCAATTTATTTTATTTTTTATTTTTTTTAAACAGCATGTAGTCGTAAAACTGCGCTTCACTCACCAGAATGACTTTTTCGATGTCTTTTGACGGGCACCAGTGAAACATTCCGGTGGAGTCATACCTCTTCACATTCATATCCATGTTTTCGATTTGTTCATTACCAGGTATGAGAAGAGGATCGTGTCGACTGCAAAACAACAACAATAGCTTCATGCAAGACCATTCCGAAGATGAGCATCATTGCGTGGAAACGGAAACATTTACACCGAAGCTTTTAGGCATTTAAAATGTTCATTCAAATAGTGAAGGAAAACAAGGGCCTCCTGCACCTCTGGATTTGCAGTGTGGGCCATTGCAGTAAAGTGGAGATTGTGGAAAATAAAGCTGTAGCTAAGGCATAGCAAGAGTTGAAGCTAACTTTGATGTGTTTATTATTGGAACTTTGAGTAAGTGGGATCTTGTTTTTATGTGATTAATCCATTCCACAAAGTCTGACTAAAATTGAATCACACAGAAAAACCAAAGCAATACTTCCCATAGGAATGACTACACATTCAATCAATCCGTTCTAGAGTCTGGAATCTACACACCCCAAAATATTGACAGATTAAATGAACATTTAACACACACTTATTGAAGAAATTTGTTATTATCCTGTCTGTTTTTAATTTGAAGGTCCGACTTTCAACAGGCTGTGTTATGCCGGTGTTGTCTGCGTGTTGGTCAGCAGACCGGGAGGGTTATAGAGTTGTTAATAAAAGCTTTTATTATTAAAACCAAGTAGATGGATTCAAATTTGGACACATTTTGGACAAAAACAAAAATACAGAAAAAACCAAATCGTTTGAAAAGTAGAGCACACAAAATGTTACAATCTTACATCATTCACATTGCATAAGCATTCAGTGAGATGGACTTCCATGTAATTCCCTATGCTGTTTCAAACCCCTTGGGTGCATACTTGCGTGGCATTTGGGGAATCGCTATGATATGCTGTGATCTATTAATCAGCGTTCGGTTCTTCTTTTGCCGCATTCTGCCTCAGCGACAGCGTTTTCTCGGCGCAGACACGCAATTTCTGAGGGAATTGCAATTTCTACTTCTGGTCCTTGATGTCAAGTCATCAGGAAGCTCAAAGGCGCAGGCTGGCGCTCGCTCGCAGCGGCAGCGAGAAGAGCGGCAAGACTTGAACGTTACAGACAGACACGCCACACAACACAGCGCCAATTACCAGCTTTTAGCCTCTTTTTCCAGCTCCTGACGCTACGCCGTGCAAACAGTAAAAGGTGCCAACAGGCTCCCACTTTAAATATTTCAAGCATTTGCCCAATCACATTCCGCCTCCCCAACTGACGGCCATGAATGTTTCAGCAGCGTGTCACAAGCAAGCGGGCTAATCCACAGCGGTGGGGCGTTGAGTTTTATCCAGTGTAACACTGACCATGAAAGGGTTCCTGTCAGTCCGGCTTTAACGCCGCTCCTGTTCTTGCGCTTATTCTACAAGACGTCTTCTCACAGTTGCTACAAAGGCAAGACAGACATTTTGATCCACAACACTGACTCGGGATATAGAGCAGAAACACACAGTGCAGTTCTTTGCTTTGGGCTTTTAATGTTTTGTTGTTGTTGTTGTTGTTTTTTTTTTTTTTTTTTGACGGTACTTTTGTAAAATTCAGGGTATTTAAGTTTTAGTTAAACATTTTGAATTAAGATTTTAGTTTACGTTTAACTCTTGGAAGCCTGTCAAGGAAGATTTTGTGTCATTTAGTTATGTTTTGTTCATTTTCAAGCCATTTTGGCTGTGTTAAATTAATAACCCTTTTATAAGTCGGATTTGTCAGAGGATATCCAAATCTAAAAATGCATTTCCTTTTGTCATCCAAGGTCCTCAAATTTACCTAAAAATGTAAAACAACTAAAAACAACAAGCAATTAAAAAAAAAGATTGCAAACAGTGTTTCCTAGGATTCTTGTGGAACCTCTCTTGGTTTTTGCTGGAAAATTAATGTAATTAGTACTTGGGCCAAATTTTCATCAAATATAATAGAAATGGCACCTTTGGCACCGTTTTGCAGTGTTTTCGCACCAAGGAACTATGTTGAAGTTTGAAGTTTATTTGAGGAGCTTCACATAGTGCTTTGCCACCATCTTGTAGCATCTATCAGACATTCTAAACCCTTTTGGGGCTGGGCATCAGTTAGTCGCAGATTTTCACGATTTGCAGGATGTTAACTACTAATACTAATAATACCAAAGTAATCCTCTACCGTAAGATTTTAATTTGTACAACTGGGTTGCCATTTTTTGTTCTTACTGAGTCTACACCAAATGGCACGACGTTTCCCCATTTACAGTATGCAACTAAAGTTCACATCTTTAACTTTTTTTTTTTAATTGTGCCTTGCTACTCAAATAAGATCCAGTTTCACTACTAGTGGTGTGTATATCCAATTAAGTTGCCGTACATGTGTGCATCGGCTCCGAGTTAGGGATGAAATCTCCGAAATACAATCAATATTTGATCATGTATATTTCAGGCTGAAGTCAGAGTCATCTATATATATTGAACTGAATGGAGACGTGAAGTTATAAATGTGAACGATATAGGGGGAAACAGCTCGGGAATTTGACATACATCTCTCTCTCAAATCATCACTCAGCACTGTCATTCACAAACAAGGCTTTGATGGCGGGACTTTCTTTCAATCTACATTTGCCTTGCCGAAAATTGGCAGAGAAAGAAAAAAAAAACAAGCTGTCAATTAGCCACCCGCCTCTCCGCTTCGCTCTATCAGTTAGTGCAGGTGATAATAACACTGACAGTTTTTACACTCAGCCCGAATCTTTCATTCGGAGCCGCGTATTGCGCCAATCAACCAGCCACCGCCACTTCAATCTGCTCGGCATCGCTCGCCTCCTCACTGGGGCTGACTGGCGCATGCCTGCGCCTCCCCTTCTCTTCGCTCGCTCTCTTCCTGTGTGTCAAGAAAGCTATCTTTCACCCAGCTGTCAGCGCTGTGACTGGCAGGCTGTCACCGACGCCACACACCTCCTCATCCTCCCCTCTGCCTTCTCCCTGCCTCAGCTTGAACCTTCCCCCGGGCTCAGGCAGAGCAGACAGGGGTGCCACGCCCAGGGGATATCGGTTCCAGATGACACTGTTTTTTTTTTGTTTTTTTTTTTGCGATTGGGATGTGCGGCGTCACTCACGGCCCCGTCACAAAGGTTTGCGAAGACGGCGTTAATGCAGCGGTGACAATGCGCACCTCGTTAGCGAGGTGACACATGGGGAGAGGCTGCTGGGAAAAAAATAACAGTGACACGGCCAGGTCAACGCAAATGAATTTATGTCGAAAAATATGAGCGCGGAGACTTACTCATCCATACATTTTGACTTTAAATTGGGCTCAAAGTTGTTTTCTGTTTTGGCAGGGGCTGGTAACTAAATTGAGGAAAAATGAAATAAAGGGTTCTTATGATTTGTTTAGTGGTTTTGAAACTCATGAAAGTTTTAAGGTAGATTTTTTTGGTATATGTTTGAATGTTTATGTTGTGTTTTTTTTTTGTATTGTCAATTGCTTAAATTTCATGTTTTGTTTTCAGATTAAAAAAGTGTTTGCAGTTTCATGTTCCGTTTTTAGGTCTAAAGATCACTTTTATTTTTAATCCCAGATTATACCCAGATTGATTCCGGTCGCAATAACAGACTTTTACAAACACACACACACAAATGTATGTTGAAGTTACTTAATTTCATTTCTGTCAAATGGCTGCACAAAATAGGATTTTATGGATTTAGATGTCTGGTCAATTTAAAAAATGTATTTGGATCCAGATTATTTTAGTTTAAGTGACCATTTGACGGTTTGCTGCGGATCTACACAGTCCAATCTATTCACTTTCAAATGACAGTAAAGACAAGTTTCAGGATCCGGACTGAGTGGTAAATCTGATTCACCTGTCGTATGATCAAACCCTATGACCCAAATTAAGATTACATGATCTAGTTTTGGAGGCGCATGCTATCCTTTTAGTTCAAATTGGTTTTGCCCTCGGAAATAAATCTTTTGGCAATGAATCGATTTTGATTGTGTTTGCCTCGCTGGACAATACATTATTTCAGGAGAGAAGAATTTATATAGGACAAGTATTTCCTTAATAGTATGTGCCCCCCACCCCCACCCCGCCGCAGTGTCTTCCCCTCCCTCCGTTCTTCAGCAAGTATTTCAAACAGTTGATTTATTCCAGTGCAACACTCTGCAGTCACAAACTGGTGAGGGGTTTGCCGCTCCCCCAATGCCTCCCTGGCAGACTGCGAAGGCAGCCTCGCGCTTTGAAAATTCTCCCCATCATGCAAACTGACAAAGGCGTGCTTTTCAAAAGCCCACAGCCAATCTGTTGATCATTATTTATTTACAAAGGCCTTTGGGCGGCGAGTCCTGTAAAAACCATACTCGCTACGTACGCTCGCTCTCTCGCCGCATCCCCCCTCGCCACCCCTCCTCTTTCCTTGCTTGTAGGATAAAGCATCCCTAAGGCTACCTCAAACAATCACTTTTCATTGTGCATAAAAACCCACCTTGTAAAGCACAACTGTTTAATATAAATGCTGTTATATGTTGACAAGGGCAGCCGTGGGAAAGGGGTTTTTTTTTTGGGGGGGGGGGCGCTTGGGCTGTGATGGGTAATTTGATGTTGTGCTGTGGGCTAAGACTCGGAGAAAACATCTACACCTATAACAGAGGACCTGTCATGGCAGTACCCGAGAGCCTTCAGAACACCGAAGCATCCCTAAAGCAGAGAAAACTTTAACGCAGCTTTGAAGCCGCTTCCAAAACTGAGAAAGTAACTTGCGCAAATGATTATCGCTGCGAGATCAAAGCCAAAAGGCGTATCGTATATTAGATGGCAAAAGGGGACCGTCTTTAAAGCCAAAGAGGAAGAGGAAGAAAGGGTTGAGTGCTGATATTTTGGCAAACCAAACAAACTTTTGCTGGAAATCCGCCAGGATCAACTTGTTTTTGTAGCAGCCTTCTCCCTCTGAGCAAGGGCATCTCAAACGATACTCTTGACTGAAGGCTACCACTCGTGTTTGCCTAATGGTTTTGGCAAGTGTGGCGGCTTATTAAGTGCTCGTTTAATGGAGAACTGAGGGGGAGGCCAAGAAGTACGCTAGATTAAAAAAAAACTAAACATAAAACATATAGATTTGCCAGTGCAGTAGGAGGGATGCTGCCTAAGGGAGGAAGACCTACAAAACAACTTTGTCCAAACAAAAATGTAAGCGGGAGCAATAATTCTTGTTTTCACATAATGTGCAGACTCTCGCAATTGAAACTTTCATTGTGGAATATGCCTTGCTGTCTGTTGAGTCCTTTTTGTATAAATCGACGGAAAGTTACAAATTACAGCAATTTAACTAAAGGGGCTACAATATTTTTGTGTGTCTGGAACTGATTAATTGGATTTACATGATTTCCTATGGGTCATGTTGCTTTGAATTTCATTGGATTTGGTTTGAGTTGTACTTTTTGGAACAGATTATATTGAAAACCGAGGTTCTGCTGTAATTGTGTTTATTTCTTTGTAGAGGGGTTATTCATACCCTGTAACAGTGATTCGGGCATTGTTCCTGTAAATGAAGACTTTGTATTTGGTCTCATTCGATTGTCCAGTCTTTTTACTTGATAAATACTGACAACCTGTCAAATGTCTCGAACCACAGAGCTCTCACCTCACCCTCATTAAGACACAGCCAGCATCGTAGCTATGTGTGTTCCTGTCCTGTTAAATCTTCGCCACGGCGGGCCTCTCTGTTTTTCCGCGCTGTCATCCCGCTAACCCCCGCCTTGTAGCTTGAATACCTTAGCCCTTTTATCCTTCAAAATCAATTAAGAGAAATGTAATCGTACAGGACAGGATAAAAGGAAGGTAATATTTGAATTCATATTTGATTGTGGCAATACAGCTCGCATAAGGCCGTTAAGTACCAGAAACAGAACTCAAAGGGGTTCCCACAATAGAGAGGTAGCCTCGGGGCAAAGTAACTATGCAGGTCTTTCTGATTGGCCGCTGGTGTCATTAGTGTCAGCATTGTTTAAGGATTACATGTAGACCTGACCGGAGGAAGTGACACTTCAGACTTTAAAAGCAGCCGAGGGGGGCTTTGTGCATTTCAAACGACTCCTTGCTGTCGTCTTTTTGTGACAGAAACATGATTTCAGCTCCGTCATTAACAGCTGACAGTGTCCCAACCTAAACAGCCTCAGCCCATCAAGGCACATTTTTCTTCCTCCTCTGCCCCCCCCCCCCCGCCACCCAAACGCCCACCGTCAGCAGCATCACCTCTGAAGTGTCTGTTGTCTCTCCATCCCTCCCTCCCTCCACTCTCCTGCATCTGTCTTCCTCCTCCGTTTGAAGGCGGTGAGGCGAAGGCAAGCGTCTCTTACCTCATCATTTTGGGAGAGCAGTTGGGCGAGTTCCGCATCCCTCCGTTGCGCTGCTTTTTTTTGGGCGAGAGCGTTGACGGATGCTCGTCTTCGACTGCAAACACACGCACACAGTGTCAGAACAGAGATAGAGACGGATGGGGAAGTGAGCTGGACCTGACATGAAAATAAACAAATAAATCGTCAACACTCAATCGTAGCATACGCAACAAAAAGTGAACAGAAGACAAAAGGGTAAATTAATAACTCGAAGAAAACCAAGATAGATTATTAGTAATGGGGGAATCTTTAAGGCAGGAGACAACCTTGGAGAAAAACCAATTGACCTGAACATGACGAAGAGACGAAAGGGCCTTCAGTTTTTTTGCAATACTGTATTCTTTATGCACAGGGTTTTCTTTGGACCTCAAGCAGTCTGCATCAGAATGACCACGCCTACCTACGCCATTAATTGCCATGTAATGGTAGAGATTGTCATTGTCATTGGATCGTGGGCAAAAGCAATGACAATGAGATACAGTAAAGAGAGCTTATAAAGACGGATCCTCATGGTGGCTTCTTTTTTGGGACTCTTGGAAAAGAGCCTGTCTGGCCCATTATTCCAGTTCTAGCGCAGAAAAATGGCTCTTCTACTGGTCTACCTCCATGCCAAGAGAACACTCCACACACTTTATGAAGGACACGCTAACAGGGTGGGGGTGGTGGGGGCGTGAATTAGAGGGCTAGACATGTCAGAAGTGGCTAGTAAGGACAAATAACCCTCCAGCAGACGAAGGTCAGGACTAGCTTGGGAATTAATGATCCGGGAAAGATTAAATATTCAATTTTGGGGGGTTGACACTTTGGTCGCAAGCACTTTGCAAGAGTTTTCCAGATTGAAAGGACAAGGAAGAGCAGCTGGAGTGAGGTCAGGCCCGGCCCTAGTCTGATCTTCACTACTGTCTGCATTTAAGAGCTTCCGCAACACTGTAAGTTACTCTTCCTGCTGCACCGCCGCACATCTGTATTCGTCCTTGGGTTAGAAATCAATAACCGGCTGATATGAGCGCAAATCAGAGGACACAAAGAAAGCCTGCTGATTCCAAACAGATGGAATTTCCCAACGTGTCAGACTTCATGGTCTAAAAGTGGTCTATTTTTAATGACTTTGTGTCGTCTGCTGCTGCTAAATCCCCATCAACTTTTCAATTGTTAACCATCAAGGTGGTGTCGTTACTTTCAGCCAAGATCACACAAAACAAGATCAGCGTTAGAGGACATACTAAGGATGGGCAGGATGAACAACAATGTGCAGTTGCAATACATTTCCACTAGTTGGAAGCACCGAGCAGTTCATTCAGACCCAACTAGTTTGCTGCCTAAACGTGTTGAAACACCGATGGTAAGCGCGATGATTGAAACAGTATGTCTTGGACCATTCTGAACTGGCAACATGCAACCCTGGCAAAGTTAGTATTTTATTATTTCTCCAGCCCATATCTCTCTCTCTCTCTCTCTCTCTCTCTCTCTCTCTCTCTCTCTCTCTCTCTCTCTCTCTCTCTCTCTCTCTCTCTCTCTCTCTCTCTCTCTCTCTCTCTCTCTCTCTCTCTCTCTCTCTCTCTCTCTCTCTCTCTCTCTCTCTCTCTCTCTCTCTCTCTCTCTCTCTCTCTCTCTCTCTCTCTCTCTCTCTCTCTCTCTCTCTCTCTCTCTCTCTCTCTCTCTCTCTCTCTCTCTCCTGTGTTCATATTCAAACTAGACTTTTGTTTTCCCCCTTTTCTTTGTGCCAATCCAGTCGTTTTCTTTAGTCTAAACGATGTTGTCATAATATTTATTTTACTGTGAGAAAAGCATAAATAAATAAATAAATCCCAAACAGTCAAGAATAATTCTTCAACTGCCCATCCCTAGTAAGTAGAAAACGACAATTGTATTTCAACACCCAAAGCTCAGTCTCCAAGCTCCGGGCTACTCACAACCCTGAGGGGCCTGATTCACTGCGAACGGAACGGCACGCTCAGGCAATTCCGTACAAAGAAGCGAGGAAGGACAAGCGAAGCAGCCCAGGCGGAGTGAACCATCATGCAGCAAAGAGCACAGGCAGACTACTGACTGATGCATCCTGCTAAGGGTGGGGGGCAACCTACAGTGGCTACTGTGACTGTGCAGCATGGCATTACTGGGGTGGTAGCGGTATTTCACCGGCAGACTGCGGGCCCGGTTCAGCCGACTCTCCGCCAAGGATCTGGCATCTTCTGGCACCGAGATACTGAGGCGCAGTTTGGAACGGCGAGCCGCAGGCGCCGGCCCCGTGGGAAGCAGACTTCCTTTACGGTTATTAACAAGGGGGATGTGGAAGGCGCCTGGCTTAATCGAGGGGTCCTGGTTGCTTTGCAGTGCGTTTGAGGCGATTGCAGTGGAAGGGCAGCCGCTGTTTTTAACGGATCGGTTTTGAAAAGACGGTCTAACGCCATCCGTTACTGTCAAACAATGAAGAATACAAAAGTGTAAGAAAACGCTTTTGGATCATCAATTATAAATGGATACATTGACATTATCTATTCATTTAATCACATTGTTTTATCTGGCATTTCAAGAAAAAAACTCATTGACTAAAGAAAAAAAAGACCGTTTGAATATCTGACAAGGCGCATGTTGTGCATGAGAAGAGGCTTAGCTGACGTACAGGATATTTATGACACTTTTTAAAAGCTAAAATAAGCAGACAATAAAAGCGCGATCATTTCTTTGTGATTTCACGTTCCATATCGTCTTTTCATCTGCCCGCAAGTGATGACATTTACTTTGCACTTGCGACAAACATGAATTAATTATATGAGGGCTTCGCTGGAACAAAAGCGCAGGGGAAACGCAAGCTTGGCTTAAGCCAGTCAAATCCCTTCAGATGTTTTGTCATCTCAACCTAGACACCGCAAACTAATCATTTATGATAAGACTCATTTAAAAGCATTCGACGGAGGGAAGGGACCACTTTGGATTAAAATTGTGCGCGGAGTCTGTCCTCCCGTGTGTCCTGCGGCATCCTGTTTGCTTTTCATAAGACAAGAAATTGTCACCAACTCAGCAGACAATCGCATGTACTAAAGGGGTCAAGGCTCTCCACAGGAAAGCAAGGCAGCGAGACGAGTCATATCTGTGCTTGTAAAGTCGGCCGGGAGAGGCCTTTTCCTGCCTTGGGTGGGAGGGTGGCTGGTCGGTCCTTTTGGAGGACAGAGCATGCTTGGGTGGCCCTGGGCGATAAACAGACGTTTATCCCAGCAGTCAGCTGCCTCCTTGATTTACGGGGCGCCACCGATAGCTCCTGGATTCATCTGGCCCTTGTCAAACATGTACAGCATTAGAGCGCGCTCAACCGCCTTGGCAGCTCCACTGTGCTTTCTGAACAAGGCAGACGGCAACTGTCCCTTCCCGAAATGCTAATCACATGACGCTCCTGCGCCGCGTGCAAATGGATGAAGAACAACAGAAAATGTTGAGTCGAGCACGTGAGGGGAAAGCTGGCTTTTTTTGTTTTTGTCGCGTTGCCTGCGCCGCGGCAAGCGGTTTCTCGTCATCGGCATTGCGTCTGGGCACCAAGAAAATATATTCTCACCTTGTCTTTGCCAATGCTTTTGTTACAGCTCAGTGAAAATGCATACACAAATCAAACGGATATGATGATTTACCGCAGATGATTTTAAGCAGACTGTACTTCAAGGGTAAACAAACACCGTATACAGCAATATGCTACTCTCGATAAAATAACAAAAGGTCAAATGAAATGACACATGAACATGTATGGCATGTGACACTCTATATATATATTTGTTTAGTTCTTAACCAGAAGTAACAATTATTTACCTAAATTGCAATCAGCTTTGAATCGAACGCCAGTCTCTTTTTGGCTTCCACTGTTCCCTGGTGTTGTAGCGCCATCTGCTGCTACATGCAGCACAATACAAAAAAAAAGAATAATTCATGCAACTACAAGTAGTTATGATTGAACACAAAGCCATTTCGTGTACATCACACCGCAAATTGTGATTCTAAATTTACAATCTACTGTCAATATAGAAAGAAAAATGCCATTATTTACAATTACTTTTGATAGAACAGTGTTTTCAGAGTTACACTGGTGATAACACTGTTAGAATAAACACTCGGACTTAAAGTCACAAGACGACATGGTTACATGTTAAGGGAACAGGAAGGAAAACGACAGTGCTAATCGTATTACATTAAGAGCCTATAAGGCAGAAACGAGGAAGGACAGAGAAGCACACTTACGTGATCTGACATATCCATTATACTTATATTTGGCTGAGGAGAATGCAAAGACAAGTGGCAGGTCACACGGGGGGAGAAAGGATGCCGTGTAGCACACATTAGGAAATAAGAGACATCAATGTAAGAGTGCGGCATGGGAATGAAGTGAAAAAAAAATACAGTACATGCATGCACCAGACAAATGGGAAACAATAGGGACTGTAACAAATGAAGGTGAAAAACACAGTGGGGATGATTTGTGGAATGTGGCGCACACACACAAGAAAAAAGGAAATGAAATGATCTGTCCATTGTCAGGATGTGCTTTGCTTCATCTACAGTGAAATGTAAAGAGCTAAATATAACATTTTGGGGGGGAAAAAATGGCTGATGTAAACGATCAGAAAACACTTGAACGTGATAAATGCTTTATGAAATCTGTGGGACAATGCAAGACGGTGAACAGTGGTTGCAGTCTGTATTTGAAAACTGATATCTTTTAGAGATGGGCACTTGATGAAATTCCAATCTGGAGGTAATGCTCAAGCTAAGTATTCCCCCTTCCCCCCCATATTTTTTTTAGATGGTAGAAGATGGTGTGTTTTTTTGGGTCAATAAAGTACAATTACAATTTTTTTCAATAAGATGGAGTTTATATACAAGAGTTCTTTCATTCAGTTAACAGTGTGGACTTCGTCAGACAGCAAACTAGATGAGAGTAAATCAACAGCAACAAATTACGCAAACTAAATTATTGCTTATGATGCCTATCCCTAATATGGTTGAAAAGAAGTGGATCCTCTAAAACTGCTTGCCCCTTTAACACACCCACCTTTCTGAAACTGCTTTGTATAAACACGGAATTTGGGTCATGAATCCACTTTCTCTGTAAATGGTGAAGGCCGCGATGTGAAGTTTCCTGGAAATATTGTCACAGTTTGACAGACTGCACTACACCCGACGCTCGGGCTGTTGTTGTCCTGCATTTGTCTAATTTTGGAATGCCAGCAATGTTCGACCTTTGTTGAATTTTGCGTATAAAAAGCAAATGCTGGATATGTCACGGTTCTGATGCTTGTGTTTAGCATCCTAAATTAGCCACGTCTATTATCAGCTAACTATGCGTTCCAAATGCTTCGTCATTGTGAACCGCTCATGCGATCACATGTGACCCTGACTCAGGAGACACTGAACAAACACAGTGGGCACTTTAACTCAACCGGGCACTGCTGACACTCTCGACTCAGAGTCTCTTCCATCACTAAAGGTCACAATGAGCGCCCGAGGCTGGCCTCTGACACAGATCCTCATACAGCAACCCACAGCGACCCTGGCATCTGTCTGTAGCGATTTGCCCGCGCCACCAATGCGGCGAACTAACTGGCTAGCTATCAGGGGCGTCGCGAGGAAGCGCCGGACAGAGGGGACAGCGGGGTCGGGTGGAGGGGGTTGTTTCCAAGTCTGCCTGGTGGATAGGAGCTGTCAGGGCAAGTTTGGTGACAGACCAGCAGGGCAGGGAAAATGAAAACATAATTTCGGTGTCAGGAGAGATAAGGTCTGGAGCAATGAGATGCAGATGCACGGAGGGAGTGAAGATGCATGTTGGTCCGCCCCGCTGGAAGGTCACGGAATTGCCTTGGATCGATAGCATTGTACCGCACCCCTTTTCCCCATCCAGACTTTTTATGATATCATCTCCTTTTGTCTCTTGACAAATGGCGGACAGTGGTCAACAGATCAGAGACTGCGATGACAAGCTAACATGGGTTAAGATATGCTTTCAATCCAAAAAAAGAGCCAACCCGCAAAAATCACAGGTTTCTACAGCAACTGGAAAAAATGACTTATATAGGGTTGGCAGTAAGAGAATTCCTGCTAAAGAAAATCTAGTCCAGATGCACGACACGTCATGAAGTCATCACATATAAAGATGTCTTATCTGGTCGCAGAATGAAGAACAGGAAATGGCGAGAGGAAATCCAGTAATCCTTGACTTGACAAGCACTTCTTCGCTAAAACTTTGTTCAGACGAAAGGGGGGATGGAGTTGGGGGGGGGGGGGGATCCAAGGAAGGGGAGGCTTTCCTGAAATCCAACGGGGGGCTCGAGGGAGAAGTGAGATCAGTAACCATGTAATGGCCAGTAATTGGTACCGAGGGATACCAACGCAGTACCAAAGTGTATGGGGCCAAACTAAACTCATCATGGCACGTTTGACATTAATCTAGGCTGAGTCGACCGACGTCGGGAGAATGCTGAGGAGGAAATCAGATCTGCACGTCTGAGGCCCCCGGCTTTGATAGCCAGGCCTACCGCTGCCATGTTTAATTGACAGACAATTTACTAGTTCCAACCCACTCAAGATCAAGCGGCAAGGAGGCGATTCACCCACGAGCCTTCGTGCAATCACATTGGGACTCTCAACTTAGCTTCCTTCTGCTTGCGTTCTCTTTGAGATGATCATATTGTTAAAACACGGAGATAGACAGTGTGAACCAACTGTGATCTGTGAGAATAGCAATATTACAACACAACTTAGGGCCGATCATCTTATTTCAGTGGCCTAAAGCTTTCATTTGAAGTAGGTCAACAAAAACATGAAAGAAAGATGATGCTAATTGTAACAAAAACACAGACTTAAAAAATAAGTGAACTCAGGGGCTGTCAAACAAAATGTATAGTGTATAATGATAAGAACAGCAAATCATTACATTGCAGTATATCTGTTCAACAAGACAATATATCTATTCTTCATGGGCACACATCTTACCTTAAAATCATCAAAACACAACAGTCAATTTCCAGTCGTGATTATTATCACACAACTGCATGACGAAATGCAGCATGCGATAGCTAGCTGGCCACCTACTGTACTGTACAATACAACAGCACCACAGAGCCACAACACAACGCACCCACCAAAACAAACTATACACCGAGTGAAACAACATGATTATGATAAGATAAATGAGGGAGAAAAACAAAGGAAAAAAATACATGTATATGTAGAGAAAGAGTGCTAGCTAGCAAGCAACATAGATAGATAGATAGATAGATAGATAGATAGATAGATAGATAGATAGATAGATAGATAGATAGATAGATAGATAGATAGATAGATAGATAGATAGATAGATAGATAGATAGATAGATAGATAGATAGATAGATAGATAGATAGATAGATAGATAGATAGATAGATAGATAGATAGATAGATAGATAGATAGATAGATAGATAGATAGATAGATAGATAGATAGATAGATAGATAGATAGATAGATAGATAGATAGATAGATAGATAGATAGATAGATAGATAGATAGATAGATAGATAAACAAGTACTATGTTACAGGCTTAAAAATAGCATGAAGTCGACAACTGAGACGAGGCGATACGCACAAACAAAAATCGATTTCACCCTTAGATAGATTATTAGATAGAGTGATAGCTAGAATGCTAGATGGTCAGAGACAGACAGACAGACAATCACCACTAGCTATCTAGCTCGCTAACTACAAAAATTGTCAGAAAAACAGTGATCAACATTGAAGAAAAATAAAATAAAATGTGAATTATGCCACAAATCCACATTTACACCAAGTAACGAGACCACCACAGCACGTGGACGACGTCACGGCTACACGTGTCTACACGTGTACGACACGTTACGGCAGCGCATGGTAACGACACACATGGAAGCGCACGTCACAGACGACATGTAACAGCATGTGTTGGGCGGTGTCACTTACAGGCACGTAACGTGGTTGCGCAATCATGAACAGACACAGAGGAAAGTGGGTAGGCCCTCTGAAGGGTGTCCATGTTACTATGTACACTGCCTGACATGCAAGAGCAGTCTCGCTCTGAACGGCCGCAATCAAAACAACATGCCAGTTTCATTCGCTTGTAGACGGACATCTTGGCTACAGTCACGTGTCAGGATGAGAGGAGAGGAGAAGCAGCAGGTTAATGGCAAGAGGAGAAAATATTCATCCAGGGAGGAAGTCGGAAGGTCACTTCATCAGAATGTGCAGGCCTTAGCAGACTTGAGCCCCCGTAAGTGGAATAAACATGTCCAATTTAGTAAAGCTCACACTACGTTTGCGCCAAGCTGTTGTAGTAACTTTCAGCTTGTCCTATCAAAGTCAAGTCACAAATGTATTCATTGGTGTGATTCAGGGGGTCAAGCTGCGTGCTAAGGCTGAAACAGGTCAAAAAGGCAAAACCATAAGAGTGGGAAGAGGGTGAGGAGAAAGAGGGGGAGGCATTCAGGGTTGGGGGGGAGGCTGAGCAACGTCTTCAGTAGCAAACCTCAAACAAACTTGTCATACATTTTACATTGACATCCTGCAAACCGATGGGTCTGAGAAGAGCGGAGCACGTACCTGTATCCCATCATGCAGCAGCGCTACGGAAGCGCCTCTGTCCAAAAAAGGCATGGCACTATTCTATGGGCGGGCCGCACGTGCCTACTCATGCTGCCGTTTGCACAAACGAAGTTTCACTGCTCCACGCCCAAAGGGAAGCTTCACTCTCATGTGCATTATGTGTGGTTGAGTGTGTGTTTATTTTAAATTGTGTGTTTATTTGAATGACTTCCTCCTCCAATTGAAAAAAAACATCAAATTTTTCATAACTTTATACAGAGTGCATATTGAAAGGGAAGCATTTTTTTACAGTAGCGGCCGACATGCACTGACTCCCTAAATTAATGCATTGCTGTACTGTTGATAAAAGCGTGCACATGGAAAATGGATTAAAATTATATACATAGTTGTGAAATACAAAAAGCATGAACTGTACTTTGCAGTATTTTAAAATGTTTTTTTTCCGCCATTCTCTAAATCTTAAACACTAACAAGTTGACTGTTAACAAACAAAAAAAAACAATACTGTTTCGGTTTTTCAATGGAAATTTTGATGATATTTTGTTGTTGTTATTTAATTACATTTAAGTTGATCATACATTAATTACACTGGTTAATGGCATATTTTAATCAGAGATGGCTTTATGTGTCCCTTAACGTGCTGATGACGCTGATTTAAAAAAAAAAATACTTTTTTTTTCACGCACATCAAGTTTTTCAGAAGTTTCCTTTTCTTTTTTTTTAAAGTTTGACCTACAGAAGTTTGGGCGAATTGATGTTGATAGCTAGGATGTTTGAGGGGGAAAAAAACGACATTATCATTTTTTTTGTTATGAAACACTAATATGCAAGAGAAAAAAAATGACTTGTATCTCAGTTAAAAAACAATAGTAAGAAATTGCTGGCCAGTGTTCATACAAATAAAATGTCTACTACTATCAAATCTTATTTTGGGTAATTACAGTTATTGCCATGTTTGTATAATTTAAGCATTATGGAAAGTCCATCCATCCATCTATTACCTGAACCACTTTAAGTGTTTTCCACAAATAAAATATATATTTAATATATACTATTACACTGTGAAAGGACGAGTGTTCGGAATAAAAGCGAACACATTCAAATCCAATTGTGTAAGCCTGTTTGTACCAAAAAAAACCAAAACAAAAAAACTTTGGGTTGTCCAGCAACTCGGAGTATGAGAGTAGTACTGTAGGAGTACGTACTCAATTACAACACATCATGAGCACCAATAGACAGTAAACAAACACTCTTGCAGCTGAAATGCCCTTAAGCTTGTATGTGGTCTGCCTGTGTGTGAAGCCCTGAACCCCGAGGGAAGCGGGAGTGAAAGTCCCCTGAGCGGCGTCTCGAGATTGCTGTGACTTTGTGCACCAACAGTCCCCGTTCCCCATTCTCTCATTGGCCAGGTGCAAACTGAAAGCCGCCTAATACCCGTCTGGCGCCGTGACACTTGCGGCCATCTTTGACTTGACGTTGACGCGCGCCCGACAATAACATCACCGAATGAAGTCATACGTTTCCTGGCCGAGGAGAGAATGGGGAACGCAGGTTTTCAGGGACCGTTGTCCTCCCGTGCCGTGCATGCATGTGGGCTTCCGGAACATGCAGAAAAAAGTCATTTAAGTCTCAGCGACAAAGGGGGGTGCAAAGATAACTGTTCACAGTCATGAAGCAGTTTGGAGGGGAATGGCAGACATGAGCAGCCAGGCTATCGGGTCATGCTGGAACTTCTGCACTTCAGAGTTTTCACTCGGGGTTGGGGTGGGGGTGGGGCACCGGGACCACAGTCAACGTATGTTATGTTCCGATGAAAATTGACACATGGTTAAGTGTGTTGTGGAGCAATGGAGAACACGACGCAGACACGGTGAAAATGTCTTCTGACTTCTCACAAATAAGCAGATATCCGCCTAGAGGATGATGACTGAGGCTGGATTGACACAACGCGCTTTAAAGTGAAACCATAGGCATTTTTTGTGCATGGAGAAGAAACTGACGCTTGAAATCGGATATCCTCAGATCGGAATCAGGTTTATTCCGAATGAGGGTCCGGCAAGGCAGAAACACTGACGTCACTTAAACGCAGCGAGCGCTCACGCACTGTGTAAATGCGGTTCCGACATTTGACGTTTTGAGGTTGGGGTCTGTTCCTCAATTCCGGTCTTATTCAAATTGAGGTCCTTGCTTTATGGTGTTCCAGACATTTGCGGTTTCGATGATATGCCGTGTAATGAACTAGTTTACACAGCGACATGAGAAAATGTTGTCATGTGCCGCAGGAAGATACTTTCAGTTAGCGCCGTAGTTGTTTTTGTTCATTGTTTTATACTGATGGACTCCAAGTATGTGCCCTACAAATATTTGCTAAAATTATGACGGAGTGAACATGGGTTAGTGACTCAGAGCATGAGATAAAGCTATATGTTACTGAATGATAACTTATGCAGGTGTTTTTGGTTTTTTTGTGTTTTTTTTTTTTTAACATTGGCATTTAGGGATCTAGTAAGGCAGCACACAACACAACATACCTTACAAAGAGCCATTTGCTTGAATACAAGCAATTAAAAAGGGAGTTTACACCCTTAAATTCAGAAAACGAGCAACCTCGCGGTTACACGAATTTAATTCAATGGGTGTCAGGGGTCAGTCCAGGCCAACTAGACAGTAATGTCATATTTGAACATAAGTGAACCCCCAGATCGAGATGCCCTGCCGCGAATAACAGAAACGAGCGTGAAACTGACAACGCCACAAAAATGTTTCTAATTATCGTAAATATTGTAGTGGACTTGCAGTGTAAATCCAGCCTGAGCTTACAATTGCTATCAGGAATCCACACTAAATGTGAAGGGTGTCCATAGTTATTCAGAAGAGTCTTAGAGCTAATAAAATGCTGACTCTTTTTTAAAAATATCTCTCATTTCATTTAAAGTACCCATTTGCCTCATGCTGCTTTGCTGAACAGAATACAAAGGGTGGGGTTTGTTTCCTGGCACGACTGCACCATCTAGTGGCTATCGATTACTATGACCACTGAAACTGACATGGAAGTGGGCTGAAGGGTAGTCCAGATTGCTTTCATTGTGTTTTGGCAAGCTGGGATCATTTTTTTTTTTTTGTGGGGTGAGTGCTTGGTGGGATTTGAAGAGGTTCCCACAAAGCACACACACCAAACTTCCTCTGACAGATTTAAACCTTAGTTCATAGTTTAGGGCCTTTTAAATTAACATCTCACATGTGCATTACATTTCTCGAGGACTTTGCTGGAGCGTGTCGCTGTAAAGGTGTTTATTGAGTGTGTCTGTGTGTGTGTGTGGGGGCTGTCAGTGGGTCACGCTCTCTACCGTTGCCTGTATAAACTTAGTCAGAGCACCAGCTGAATGGAGCAGTGATGAGGAGGCTCACTTCTGCTGGTTTGAGCACAATGTCGAAATGAGAGGCGAGGAGTGGGATGCAGAAGCTATACTGGTACATGCAACATAGATACAGTGGGCTATTTACTGAGGAGGAGAAATAAAGGAACACTTTGGATAGTCGGACACCCATTTTTGGATTTTTACTCACAATAAATCACTAGCAGTGAGTAGTTAAAATTAAGTGGTGTTTTCCAGTGGCAGCAAGGGGAGGAAATACATCAAAGAGTGTGTCACTGGTCATAAAGAAACATGGAGGAAAACAAATAAACAAAAAAAACAACAGAAGAGAACCAAATATGAACAGATTTATTTAGTTTTTGCTACGGTTTGTCTAAATGAGGTGTGCATAGGTCAGCCTGCGAGACTGAGAGGGCGGGGCATACAATTTACCGATGATTTGTGACAGTCTAAATTCGTGAGGAATTAGTGAGTCTATTTTAGAACGCTGCTTGTTGTCACTAATTTAATTGTTACTGACCGTTGAGCTAAATAGGGGCTGTTCACTCGAACTACTGGTGGCTACAGTGCACATGACGTTTCATAATATTGACGTTTACAAATATATTGAATGAACAAAGTGCACTTTCAAATGCATTTGCTGTATTAAAGAGAGAGAGAGAGAGAGAGAGAGAGAGAGAGAGAGAGAGAGAGAGAGAGAGAGAGAGAGAGAGAGAGAACTTATGGCTGACCCGTATGTATATTCATTTGGCATTTAATACATAATTTTCAAATAAATGTTGTAAAAATACAAATTATTTGAACTCTATACATGGTCTGTATTTCTCAAATGTACAGGTCTCAACAAATTTGAATTTTGTCAGAATGTAATTTTTCAGCCACTGAATTTAAAAATATAGTGATGCACTACTGTGAGTGAAACGTGTCGTAATTTATTTTCAATGAATTAAATTCCAAAACCAGCACCACAAAAGATAGAACATAACCTTTTGAAAACTATTTCCCTCTGCTTCATGAATTTGTATTTTAGGCAGCTTTTGATTTGAACTCCTTAAATGAATGAACTTTTTGACCATATTTGAATTTACTGAAATGCATCTTCAATTATGCTCTGTAGTAATTTACCATAAAATAACGTCATTGTCATTGTGAATCTAATTAATATGTTCAATATATATTATATGAGTGGAGCGACACAATGTTTAAATGGCATAAGTAACTAAAAAGATGACATAAACTAAGAAGTATTTACACAAAAGTAAAACTGATGATCATACCGTACCATATCGGATGCTACTGTATATACAAGACACCTTTTGAGCGTTTATTTACCTTAAAACATACACTCAGTGCCACAGTATAGAGCGGCAGCGACGAAATAGGAGGAGTAATAGCAGAGTTTAAAAAGTAGCAAACGGACGGAATGTTGGGGAATGAGAGGGAGGGAAGGAGAGGAGAGGGACGAGAGAGAGAGGGGGAGGGGGGTACGACGTAAAGGCCGGGATACTCACGTCGTTTGCAGCCGCACTTCTTGATCCGCTTGGGGTCAGTGATGTCATCGTGACAAGCTTTGCAATAGAAGAAAGCTCTGAAAAGACATGTGCGCATTTTGAGGACATGATTCCCAACTCGCTTGTGGGACAGCGGCGAGTCATCGGCGTTCACCTCTTCACTTCCTTTGCATCGCTGGCGATAAAAAATCCCAGCGTTCCTTCCTGCATCTTGACATGGTTGCCCGGGTTGATGAGGATGCTGGGGAAGGGGAGACATAGCACACCGGGTGCTCATTAACTTTGGGGAACAATGCCCATGCTTACGCTGACACCACATGCTAATCAAGAGGAATGGTACATACACGCTTTCATTCGAAAATCTTGGAGATATGCAAATGTCACCTTATTGGAGCACTTTTTGTGCTATTTAAGATAAGAAAAACTTTATTTGTCCCACAATAGAAAAATTTGCAATATTTATAATACAGTTCAACAATAAAGTTATTCGCTCGCTCATGGATATATTTTATGTATTTCAAATATAGCATTGTATTTTCACAAATTATATTATTTTAATATTACAAGTATTCTATTATAGTCCAGTATGTGGGCCACGTCTGTGCACCAATATGGTTCCTTCACTGACATGAGCTAATTAGGGCAATTAAGCGGTTAATCACCACTATTCAAGGGGGGAAGGGACTGAGCCCTGGGGTAACTCCTCAAGTTTGTTTATCATTGCTTGAACAATAAACATATCACAAAGTATGAATCCAAATACTTGCATGTAATTCCTAATTATATTTCAAAATAGGACACACTCAAAAAAATGGCCAATCGATAATTGGATTTTGAAAATTTGGGTGTATCGTTTCAATCCTAACAACTCAGGCTGAACTACTCCTCAACCTATTGGTCCAGTTGCATCATGGCAACAATACTTCCTTGACCACAATTACTACTTTCCTATAAGCCAGGGCTTTGGTGGAATCTCCTGGCAAGATAGAAAGAGCACAAAAAACCCCAAACAGCTACGTTTCTTAACTATGCTTGGAGGTACATGCTAGCTCTGGGTGGGTGATTTAATTTCCCAGCAGCCTTGAACGCAACATTTCTGTCAACTATTCGGGATAGTTAATCATGAGGAGGGAAGGAAAGAATGTAAGATATGAATGCTCAGATGATTTTAAGTCTTTCTTTACTGATCATCACTTGGACAAGTCTTGTGATGACACTTACACGTAGACATGAGTGCAGGACAGAAAATGCGAATTATAATTAGAATAATTAATTTGTTGTTATTCGGCAGTGGGATGCAAGGGAATGAACAGCGCCTGCTCTTATTGCCTCGTTTCATTTGTAAAAGAAGAGCATTATTTGGTTAGCTTGAAACAGCCGCCTGATTTAGGAGACGGGGGTCGAAAACGATTTCGATGTTGATCATTTCCATTTTTACTTTCAATGAAAATATGAAAATAAAGTACAAGGGGGTGTGACTGTGACCCTTTGCGTGATGACTGCAATGTTCTTGGACTGAAAATGGCTGTATCATTCCCCATTAATTAGACTGACATGAAGAGAGAAAACATCACACGCACTTATCAGCGGCGCTCACGCACACGCAAACACACACACAGCTCATTAATGGTTACCTGTGGGCAACAGTCATCAATGATGTGAGTGTGAAACCAAATTTTAAAAAACACACACACAGATTCCACAGACCTTGAAGGTCACACTCCTCCACAACGTGAGCCCAGATGAAAGACTTGACATACTGATCAGATTTCAACTTTTTTTTCTTTTTAAGTTTAAATTTGTGATTCGGCAAAGTAGATGTGTAATATCTTTCCTCTGGGCTCTATCACACTCTAATAGTCAGATCACAAATATCAAGGGAGCAATTGAATCCATATCTCCACAAATTGTGCAAGTCGTGCAGTTAGGATTGCAAACATTGCGTCATCGTGTAAAATAACACCAAAATCGGAATTCACTCAGATTGAATAGCCCCCCGGAGAGACAAGCATGCTCATTAGTGAAAACAAACAAACGAATAAATAAACCGATTAAAACACTCGTACAAAACATTGCTGCCCCAATCTGAGATTTTCCAGGTGCATTAGTCAGGTGGGCGAAAAGGAAACTTCCGGGTGCGTGAAAACCTCATATTGTGAGCAACAAAGCAGGCAGTCCAACACCAACATCATGTGAAGGCATCATATTTGGAGCATGCAAAGATACCAAACGACATGAGGAGGAGGAGGAGGAGGAGGAAGGGGTGGGAGCCACTGCAGTACAGGTATAGGGGAAGGTACGTAGATGCAGACGGTTGCAGTAACTTCTGTGCAGTTGGATTGTTTCTTAAACACCAAACTGACAGGAAGTGACCTTACTTGAGGACATCTACTCCAGAGACACGCACACACACGCACGCATATACAGTATATGGGAGTGACGATACAGTGCGGCTTGACACACACACATACACACGCGTTGGCATGTGCACTTCTGCCCTTTTCTCCCTTTATCACATACATGCGCAGCACGTGAAGCATTGACAACATGAGAGGCGATGGAATGCAAAAGTGAATGCATATGGGGTGGTGTTATGGGGCCGGGAGGGTAAAACTTTCACTTTGGATACACATCCAAAATGTTCATGCCTTTTTCCCGAATGAATGGGCGCTGGTGTAATAAACCCATGTGGGACAAGACGACATGCTATCATATTAAGCACTGCCGACAGATATAATCAGCGGGTCTCCAGAATGTAAGAAAAAGAGATTATCAGCAGCACAACCGTCATATTTTTGTGCTAGACTTCGCACTTGATTGGGCAAAGATTGGAAGTAATTGGATGAAAAAAAAAAGATAAACACACAAAGAAGAGTTAGGTCACAATTGAACGAAGGGAACGAAAAGTGAGAGAAATCAACGAAGCGAAGGGGCTGGTCGAGGAAAGAAAAAGAAATCAAATAAGAGGTAGATGGGGAGAGGGTGAGCGTTTGGCCTTGGTACGACGACAACAGCAAAGACAAAGAAACAGCACTCCTACAAACATGTCCAATTCATCGAGTTGCTCTCTTTCTTTTTCTGGCTGCAAAGAAGTTAGTGCATTGAGCACAAGGGACACCATCAAAAAACATAAAAGAAAAGAGTTAGGAGGAGGAATTAAAAAAAAAAAGAGGCCTGTGTGAGATAGCGTTTGGGGAATATTCCTTGGGGTGGGGGAGGGGGGCGGGAGGTGGGGCAAACAACTCCCAAAGTCAGAAGCGTTAAAGTAGTGGCGGAACTTTGGAAGTAAGATAGGGTAGAGGGCATACCGCTTTCGGCTTCTGCAAACAACAAGAACAAAATCTCAAATCAAACAGGAGAACACAAGCAAGTGTTGCCAACGTTTGGATGCGTTACCGGTTGGCATGTTTGCGTGTAACCAGGTCATCAACTCATTAAAAAAATAAAAAATAAAAATTAAATCATGATTCCCAAACATGTCTGTTTACATTTTCTTCACCAACCACACAGAATGTTTGTCTACGAATACAGTCGATATGCAAAGTTCAAGAAGCCATTGGGACGAAGCTAGAATTGCTGAACCTACTGGAAATACATTGAAGTCCACATTCAGTTTTATGGCTTCTGGTGTGTTGAGCACACACACACTGACCAAAAAAAAAAAAAACAGGGTGAATGTTGAAGGGGAAGAGGAAATGGGGAGTTCAAAGAGTATTAGGGCCACACGAAAAAGAAACAGAAATAAATAAATAGATTGAAATGCCACAAAAAAATAAAACAGGGATTTTGCAAGATTTAAGCTGGCGTATTAAAAGAATCATTTTAAATAATCTTCCAAAAGCGAACATAAAAATAAATATATGAATTGGAGAAGTAATCATTCTACAAAAAAATAAATGCAAATTATAAGTTGAGAAATGTAGTAAAATGATTACTTTTTCAACTAGTCAGACTCTTACAATTAAATCAAAATTTTACATGAAAGTGATAATATTTATAGTATTGGGGGGGAAAAACACTCAATTTGACTTGAATTCTATGTTCTGAAAGTTGCGAAGAAAAGAGTAGCAGTTGAAAAAAAAGCAGTTGCTTTACTCCAAAAAAGTCAAATAGTGACAATTAAGGTACAGTTTCATACAGAAGAGGAAAGCAAAATCTTAATCTATGAGAATCAAGTCAAGAGATCATGGGGAAAAAATATTTCCCAGAAAAATGTCAATTCCACAAAACTAAAGTTGAAATTTTATGAGAGTCAAATCAAGATGTCATGATAAAGTCTTGAGAGTGTTCATAGCGATGATGCTGTTGATGAGACACAATTTTGAATGTGGCATTGTTTTTTCTTAACGAAAAAAATATTTGCAGGTCATAGGACCATTTTGAGATTTTTTTTTTTAAATGCAAACATTCTCATAAATTTAAGATTTCCTCATTCCTTCATTATTTCTTTTCAGTGCAGCCCTTATACTGATTTGGCAACTGAGTTATTGGTATTAAAGCCGACAAGGAAGCAACAGAAATTAAGGAGAAAAAAAAAGACACAAAATTGAAAAGTGTATTTGATTCTCTTCAAAATTGACCCAAGGTAGGATATTTTCTGTCCATTCTGTCTGAAGTCAACTATTGGTCGGTTCGGTAGAGCCGAAAGAACGGGTTATTTAATTGTTGGTTCCGTACATCTGCAGAAGAATCAAGAAGACACTTGACAGTGGTTTGTTTGCTGCAGCATTTAAAACGCAGACAGTTTAATGTCCGGCCGCTGCCGTATTCCCCAACGGAATGACGTCAAACGCATTGTCATCTCGAGTACAATGGGAGCCTTTGTCACATACAAACCTGCTCTCTCTCTGCTCCGACTTGTACTCGATGGCAATGAGCAACAGCTTCAGCTTCACGTAACACAGCCTGAGAAAAAAATAAAATAAAAGTGGAGAAGAATATCAGGGAGATTCTCGTTATTTTACATGGCCGTCTTCGCTCGTGCTCGACGTAAAACCTACCGTGGGCGGGCGGGCTGGCCGAGCAGCCAAAAGAAGGGGTACTTACTCGCACACGGTGGGGAAGGAGAGGCCCACAAAGGCACTGGACAAATATTCGGTGTACATCTCATTAGCCACTCCCTCAAGATAATATTTCTGCCATGTGTCCTCCTCAATCTGGAAATAAACGGCGGAGAAGTCAGAGCGTCAATGTTTTTCCTCGCCAATATGGTGTGCAGATGTGGGGGCCTGCTCATTACTTATTGATCCATCATCTTAATGTCGCGAGAGCCGTCCTTTGATAAAGGCGAGCACCACTTCAGCGCCCCGCCGCGGAAATAGATTCCAGATGAAATATGGCGGTAAAATATGATGTGCTGGGACATCTGAACACACTAATGGTTCGTCTCTCTGGCTCTGGATGAGGATGTCTCAAATTTACCGGGGAAGTGTTCTGCCTTGCGTCACTCTCCAGCACGCTTGTAGCTACTTATGTTGGCCTCACCTCCAATCTTCTCATGAATCCGTTTTATTGAAGCCAAACGCAACGTGAGTCTGGATTTATCAGCGTGACGGGGAAGGAGTTACCTCAATGAAGGACCTCATGGAGAAGAGGTTGGCCAGCATGGTGGACAGGCCCTGGGCCAGGCAGCTCTGGGCGATGAAGCCCGCTTTCAGCTCGGCCAGGCAGATGGCATCATCGCCCTCCTTCCAGTTCCAGCTCGGAATGTTCAGCAGATGGGCCTGTGCCCGGCGACAATGTACGAACACAGGATGTCAGCAAAGAGTAGAGTGAGTGACTCATGTTTTTTTTTTGTGAGGTTACATGCAAGGAAGCAGCATCAAGGTCGTCTGGATTCCATCCAGCAAATCAAAAATCAATTCATGAAACAAAGTCAGGCGTGTCGCAGATTACACGTAGCACAATCGTCGGCGGAGACCCATCAAAATATTGATAAATGAGCCTCGGCCATTTGTCTAAGACACCTGACTCCTGGTGAGGCTCATTTAGACAACTTTCCTAATTCGAGCCCTGGAATTTGCTCAAAATGTTTGCTTCAAACTTCCTTTTCAGACTTTATGTGAGTCCCGTTAAGCTAAACATGTCTCCCCAATTTTGTGTAGATGGATGAGATGTTTTATCAGCTTCCAAGGGAAGCAAGTGATAGAATGTCTGGAAGTTCTGGTTCAGGAACTTTAAAATAATTCTGTTTTGGTGAGGATACATGCGCTTGTGAAAATGTCTGCACTAGTTGAGGGCTTGAAAATGGCAATTCGTTTGTTTTAAGAATGTGATTGCAACAAGGTTTCCCCATTGCCTAGTGCTCGGGCCCCAAATAAGAAAATAAAGCTGCAAGCAAGCGATGAGTACACCGGGGCCCACAACATGCTTGAGTCTTCCCATTTTACTCTACAGATCGACACATGCCCCTGGTGGCTGGTAATATGTATTGCACCCAGGTTCGGTCCGCCAACAGTCTCACCTTATTGTGATATTGAAGCATCTGTGTTATTATTCTGATTTTGGGATGGTAGTTCTTGATGGAGATGACCCTATAGGTGGAGGAAAAAACCCCACAATCAATTAAAAAAAATAAAAATAAAAAAATAAGCAAGAATGCGCGATCAGGTGAAGACGATGTGCTACCTCATGATGTTGGAGGCGTCTTCAGCATCAGGATCGCCGCAGTATTTGTTGGCCAGGATGAGGCAGGCGTCTGCTGACTCAATCTATGTGCGAGTATCAGGGTCGAAACACATATGTCATTGAAACACTTCCGATTACGGCCGAACGTGTCAGTGATGTCACGCGAGCACGTACATATCAAATGTACTGTATCTGCCTTTTAACGTGGTTGCGCTTTTGTTTCTGTTCTTCGAGGATTCAGAGACATTAGTCATGTGATCAAACTTGGGATTTTAAAAGTGGATATCCTCAAGCAAGGCATTTTTAGCACTGTCTCGTGGAAATATGCACCACATAACTCAATTGCTGCATGATATGCATTCAAAAGAGAAAAAAAATTGACAATATATACATATCTATAAATGTAAAGTGTGACGCCAAAACATGAAAGTAACAGTCAGACGATTATGATTTTTGTCTTTTTACAGGAAGGAAGTTTAAAATGTGAATAAAAAATAAGAGGTTATTCTCACCATTTTGTGTTTTTCTTGTAACAGTTCAACTTTATTCTCATAAAATAATACACCATTATACACCAGTCTTACAATACCAAGATCCCAAAATTTTACAAGTGAGGCTAAAATATTACAAATATTAAAGTTGTTGTTTCATGAGAAAAATACATCTAAATTTAATAAAATAAATGTATTTTATCAGAATGCAAAAGTTGATTTACATGAAGAAAAATCTAATCGGCAGAATAATAATTACAAATTTTAATTTTAAAAATCTATATTTTCAGGAGTCCATTTAAAAAATAACGTCCAAATATGTATAAACATCATTTACACACCAAATAAAAAAATCGTCATCGTTTTGGCCCATTTTTCTGACCTCGTCATGTGCCACTCAAATATTTTATTTGGGCTAGATTTCATTTGAGAACTATCATTTAAAAGTTTGATCCCATTTAAATCATTTACATATGACATGTCAGTTTGTGACGGAATAAGAGGCTCCGGAAAGTGCTAAAATGGAATGTACCTTGACTCGAGCCAGGTCGTGAGGATTGAGCACCGATCCCTGGTAGAACTCTACTTGTGTAAAATGGCGTTTGAACAAGGCTTCCAGCTCAAGATTAGGGGAAATACTGGCACACAAGGGGGACATTTGTCAGTACATGAAGGCGCACTTCCAATACGGCTCGCTTTTTTTTTAAAGACACCGAGCACAAATACGTGAACTTACTTATGGAGAAAAACAATTTCTACATTGACATCATCCCTGTCCTTGTGTAGGAAGTCTTTGAGGAAGTTGGAGACACTTTCGAGGGTAATATGACCACAGACCACAATATGCCTGAAAGGAGGGGAGGGGAAGAAATCGTTTTGAGTAGGCAACATAAATCATTGCAGACATTGGCATGTCTCCCAAACATCATCAGCCAAAACCAAAGCACCAAAAGAACGAGAAAGAAAAAACTCAAGAAATGTATTTTCAAAGCAAAGGCATAATTGAGTTATATCACTTTTGCCATTAAAGTGAATACCCCCCCACCCCGCCCCTTGTCATAAAAAAGTGGTTCAAACCTGAGCGCAATCAAACACTCGACTGTGAGCCACTTCAGCAAAATCAAAATAAAATCAAAAAAGTTATAATTACGCGGCCCGCAGCGGTCGGCCCGTCATCCGTTCTCAATATAAACGTCGTCCCGACGGCCAAACCGCGCCTCGTGTGAGCGGAATGGATGCTGACAAAGACATGCGCATCGATATGATGGCACTCTTCTGCAGCACGAACGCTGAAAAAGACGTTCAAAGGGATTTGGGAGGCCTTCGCTTGACTCCCAGTCTAAACAGGACCCGGTGACAAGAACTTGGCTAGAGTCGGTGGCGGAGGGATCTGTCAGCCGGTGATTGCGGCAGCGCGTTAGATCTGTGTTTGGATGTAAACGCCGCGGGCTCCGGTGATCAAGTGCAAATGGCAGCGACGCAAGCCAAAACAAAAACGGCCCTGATGAAAGAATGCGGTCTTCGTCTCATTCTTATTCTGCGTTATCGTCGCCATGTCGGTTGGATATTTGTTGTCGTTGTTGTCCGTTTGGTTGGGCCAATTCAACGCCGTATGAGTGAATAGCACGCGACGGAAAGTCAAAGCTTCTGGACTGACGAGAGCCGAGACTTGGCTCCTCAGAATGGACGTTCTGCTCTTTGCTGGTCCACTTGCGTCCTGTCGACGCTCGACGCTGGCGTTTCGTCGAATGTCAAAACAAATTAAGAAGAGAACAATGTTTTTCATGGCCGGGGGCTGGGAATGCTAATAACAAAGGAAATGTTTCTCTTCTCTACTTGTTTTGAATTGGGCCGCGAAATGCATCGTGAGCTGGTCGACCTGTGTCGGACCCGCTTTTGTTTGGGCAGCAGAATCTCTTTGCCCTCCTTCAAAAAATATTACTTCATCCTCCACTCACCAGGAAGCCTGCTCACTAACAAACGTGTGGACAAAACCATTTATTTTTCAAAATGGTGTGAAGTTAAAAGAATCATGTCACTGTGATGAAAACGATGCCGCAATAATAAGGCATGCAAAATGACATATTTCTTCTTGGAATATTCCGAGTTTACTTTTGCATAATTGCAATACACAATGTCTGAATATCAATAATCAAGTCACAATTGTACAATGAAAAGTCAGTCAAAGAAAATGTGCATTACGATATCGTAACAAAATAATAATCTCACCAGAATAATTTATATTTTGATCATAAAGTAGTAACGTCCTAATATGATCCAAATAAAGTTGTCATTTAAAAAAAAATGTTTGTCATTATTCTCGTAAAAATTACAATGTTTTTTCTTTGAACATTCTGGATAAAACTACCATGTACAGTGTCGACGCTTAACGTGGATTTAGGCATAATTTTATGAGAAATGGTAACATTGCGGACAAACGGATATTATCAAATTCTGATTTGGTTGCGGTCTCCCCTCTAATGAGGACATGTTTAAAATTTGTGTAACAAAGTATTTGGTACATGAAAATATTAGTCACTGTAAGTATTGTGTGTGTGTGTGTGGGGGGGGGGGTTCTCTAATTGGTGTTCCCCGTGGGCCGATTCTTTTCAAATAAACTGTCTGTAGCCCAGATGGGTAAAACTAAGGCCCGTGATGAGACATTGTTAACTACGTAGTCAGACGATGAAGTTAAATTTGAGTGTGATGACGTTCCATTGCCAACATTGGATCCAAATGTGCCCTTCTCCTGACACAGATTAGTGCGGACCGCATGGCACAGAGACTAATTACCCGATGGACATTTGAAACGATAACCTCATAATGATGATGGGCCTCATCCGCTACTTAGTGCGACGTGCCAGGAGACAATTGAGACACTTTCGTTTTGGCCTGGCACAGGCACACCTCTGCACTCACATCCTAAAGGATAAAGTTACTTTTTCCTAAAATTAACTGCGGTTGCAGTGTTCACTATTCATGTTCCTGTTCAATGCCGTAGATTTGTCATGACAGCTTTCTTCAAAGTTGCCGTTACGCTCTCATATAGCGGGAGGGAAACTTTAATCGTCGGCGTCGTGAATTGTAGCGAGTGAAATCAGTTGGAGGGAAATACAAGTTGATGTCGGTGGCGAGCTGCGGTTCCAGATTGATGGGAGTGTCCAGTAATGGACGGTGTGGCGCGTGATGGTCTTCCCAGATGCCCTTTCAAAGAATCTTAACGGGCAGCTGTGATGGCTAAGCAAAGAAGTTGAGCCGTCGGGTCTGATGAGCTGACATATGCGTGGGCAGCTAGCGGCATATGGCACGAGCGGACGGGAAACATCGCTCATGTTTTCCCTCAAACATTCGGTGACTCTTTGCCCTTCTGCAAGGTGATGAGGATTGAGCATGACTTGCTTTATAGGCAGATATTCTCAATGTAGCAGATATATGCTACAATATGTGGCAAATAATAAGACCCTGCCTAATTGGAACGATTAAAAAAAAAGTTTCAAAATCATGAAAAATCAAGCCATTGTCACCGCTCTCCAACGATTTGGCACGTCAGCTGAACACACTGAAACCACGCCCACTCAAGTGCCACCTGTTCTACCACAATGTTGAACATCTTCCTTATGCCTACACAACCTTACATGTTTGAAACCTCATGCCGAGGACGGATCAAATTTAGGACCTCTCGTACACTAAATGTGACCATTCACATGTCTATAATTTTTTTAAGATACTGAGTGAATTCCTAGTCTCTTTATGCTTAAATTCAAAACCCCCACTATAAACTTGGTTTCCAAAGAAAATAAAGCAACAATGTTCATTTGGCATTCTAACCCTTTCAGGGACAGCGGTAAAAAACAAAAAACACATGAGAAACCTCAGAGGTTCCCAACACCAAATCCTTCAATGTAAAAAAAAAAAAAGACGAGCAAATAAACATCCACCACTATTTAGCTCATGAACAAAACCCCCAGTTCAGTTAGCATGACTATACAGTTCAGCTCCATTTTAAACTGTATAATAATACATTCCCATCAGTTCAAAACAAAAATTAAATACACATTTCAGACAATTACGTTGAATGCAAGCGGGCAGTACAGAACATGCATACAGAACATGCAGTCGGGGGCAACATCCCAGGATGTGGTCTGGAATGATTTGAAAATGAAAACCAAGAGAGCTCAAACATCAGCAACAGACACAAAAATTTGCTACTGCTCTAATCCTTCGCTCAGCCGGCTTGTGTTTGCACTGGAAATGGTCGAATGGATGCTTATTTGGAACTGCAACTTTCTTTCATGTTGCCTTGGGCGCTTATTTACCCAAACGCAGAGGGCCAGGATTTTTTTAGGCCGTGGTGTCAAAACTACGGCCCAGGGGCCATTTGCGGCCTGCCGTCCACTATTTTTTTTTACAGACAGCGGCATTTACTAAAAATAACTTTTGACATAGTCTGCAATGTTATGAAAAAAAGGTGGGGGCTGGGCAGCACAGCTGTTGGATGTGGGATTGTTGGGAGTGTTGGGATGTGGGTAATATCGGGCACTACCACGACTAAACTTATCGAGATATGCAAAGACACTAATAAGTCTACAGCTAAAATAGTCATTTGGCCACTGCTGTTTAAGGGGAATGACTCTTTATACAAGACGCCTTCACAAATATCCAAGTGTAATTTCATAATAATCAAGAATATTTTATATTTTAAAACAGTTAATTGAAATAATAGACAGAACTGACATGATTACAGCTTCGTTCATTCATTCATTTTTGATATTGCTTCGTCCTCGTTGTGATCGTGGGTGAGCATGTCACCAGCCAATCGCAGGATTTTATCATGACACAATTATGTAAACACACACACACGATATATGTATATGTATATATATATATATATATATATATATATATATACAGTATACCTGTATATATGCAATACTGAAAGAAAATATATATTTTCTGTAATAATGACAGTTCACAAGTGCATACAAAAGGAAGGTCCAAAGCAAAAAAAAAAAAAAAAAAAAAAAAAAAACACCCACTTTCACAACTATTTAAATATATATTTTTGGGGGATCAGGGGCCCAGAGTTGTTGGCTCTGACAAAATCCTTCTAAAAGGTATATGTCGCGGAGTTTGGGGCAAGATTCTGTGCCAACCGCTTTTCAAACTGAACTCGGGCTTAATGGAAACCATAATGGAAAACGCAGATCCGCCCGAGAGCGGAGCTGCCAACGTAACGTCACGCTCGCCATTATTTTATCAACACAAGCAAGCCCGGCGCTGTCACTCAGCTGGCGGGTGTGTGCTACACTGCGCAGCCTAGCGCAAGCATGAAAGGGAGAAATCCCTCTTCAGCTTCCTCTCACGTTTTGCGGTTTCAAATGACAGTGCCCCGCACAGAAAGATTCAATTAGAGCAACTTTCTTTAATAGTTCGCATTGTATCGTGACCTCAGCTCTGTAATCAGTCAGTTACTTGTAATCGCCTAATCTTATTTCCATGAGAGCTTCTTTCAATGCACGTCAATGGCGGCCAAAACTTTGTGTATAATATGTAAAACACTAAACGCATTCATACCCGTACGTGATCACGTCTTTGTTTTGGGTTGATATCGTGATTGTAACCACATGTTCTCTTCCAGAATGAAAGTGGAAGGAGAAAATAAAGTGTGTGGGAGAGCGTATCCTGGGTTTTGACAAGGGCTCCTCTCAGCACCCCTTTGTGAGTCTGGGCTGAAGTTCCTCGCCAAACATAACATTTCATCAATCTTGCGCCGCTGACAGGTGAACACTGTCGAACAAAGGCTTTTCTTTCTTTTCTCTGGCCTCTTTCTATTCTAACATCTGACTCGCACAGTTATATCCCAATCGAGTGAAGATTGGAAAGGAGAAGACGAGGCAGCATCACTGACGATGCAGAAGAAAAAGTAAATAAAATAAAATCCGCTTGCTGAATATCAATGAGGTTTGAGCCACAAGGTGAAGGAGCACAACACTGTACAACGAGCACTGGTGTACAGTTTCACATGCGGACTCTCGGCTGCGAGAGCCGCTGAACACAACTGGCAGCAACGTACAGAGGAACCAGGCAAGCACTGAGAACCAAGCGGGGTTTAGCAAAAAAAGGGAAAAAAAAGACAAAAGCAAGCCAAAAGCATTCAAAAGCCTCCAAATGGGAGTGAGGCGAACCAGCATTCAAGGGTGTGGGAGCTGACTGAAGATCAGGGCCAGAGTGGTGTCAAGCGTTGATGATGTCATGGGGGCGAGCGGTGACAGACAACAGGAAGGTGGCTTTTTCACGGTGCATGAAGAAGCCACCAGGCCGCGGGTCAATGCGGAGGCCATGCCAGAAATGATGCAGCCGAACAATACGCGAGCCCACAAAAGCATGCAAGCAAAAATGAAATCAGAAGAAGAAATGAATCATTGATGATACTCCAGCGGACCACCAATGCATTTGCAGATGTTTTATTAACTTATTTTTGTATTTTCATCCACTGTAGGGGTTTCATGACTATTTATGATTCATTTTATCAGTATCGTAATGCTTGTACTGGTCGCTGGAACTGAACAGAGGCTCGATCCAAGCACTGCACAATGTAAGACACGTTTAAGAGTAGTAGTCATGAAAACTCTTCGTCAAAATCCGAATTAAACACTGAATGTTTCAAGCCGTCAAGACAGAAAAGCACAGCACAAAAATGATTTGAGGAGTGCTCGGGCCACAGTGAAAAGGAAATAATGAAATCACAAGAATAATAATTTCATTTTGTGAGGAAAAATGGTGCAAGAGAAAAAAGTTGGAGCATGAAACAAATATAAATGTATGCAAATACAGCGAACCGCTGCCTATTTGCAATTCGCTATTCATAATTTCTTCTTTTCAACTGTTTGTTTGTTTGTTTCTGGGAACCCTGTCTACAGCTATCTGATGTTTTATTAGCTCATTCGTGGTTTGTGTACTCTTACTACAAAAGTTAAGATTAATTTTATGGTGTAAAAACGGAGAAAATAGATTTGTGCAAGAAAAAAATTCATGTTAGGAGAATAAATTAATATGCCTCTGTAATCCGTTTATACGGGTAGTAGATGCTAGCTACTACCTAGCTATGTTAGCATAGCTATAAAACTAGCTTCCAGACACGATTGGCCCCGTCAGAAACTGAATCGCGCATCAGCCACATGCTTCCTTTTTAGATGCCCGCTGCCATGAAAGAAAAGTTTGCATTCACTATTTTGGGTGGAATGCGCCCAAAACTGGATTTTGTTACCAGAACGGGTTAGCCATGCCACTCACTACATTGCCCATAATGCTTAAAATCACATCACTGATGACGTGGTTTAAAACTACTGCGCATGTGCACACAGCTAGCGGAAGAAAGGCGAGGCAGTTTAGACAAAAATTACCTAATACATAAATAAACAACTATTAAATGAATTGTTGACAATTTGGATTGTGTCTAGTCGACTAATTTTTGAAGCTCTATTGTATATGTTAAATAATCGTGAGGAAGCGTGTTCCAGGCCTTAACATCGTAAATTTCGGACCGCTGCTCATTAAAACTGCACTCATTAAAATTGCCTTGATTCTTATAAGATTACCTATAAGATTTTGACCTTTTTTTCCTCCTTCATCTTTGTGAATTTTTTTTCCTCATCCCGTTCTTTTCAGTGTGGCCCTTGGATGAGCTCAGAGTGACAAAGAGTGAGCAAGAAGAAGAAGATGGTCAAGAGCAAAGAGCAGAGAGATGCATGAACATGTGTGTCTTAATGGCCGAGGTCTCCAGTCACCCAGTGTGACTTGTTGTTTACCATTTTTTAATTGCTCTAAAAATAGAGATAACACCCCCCCAGGGACAGACTTTAAGTGAAAGGGGTCGGGGGGTGGGTCACACAACCACACCTTGTCTGCGTTCCAACTTACTTTCGGCCTCGTGTCGAGTTATAACTCCCTCCGTATTTCTTCCGATTAAGGATGAGAGCAGCAATTTCTGGCACGTAGCGAGCAAACATGGCCTACATGCATGGAACAGAAAAAAAAAATAGAACAAAAGGCATGCAGCGAGGGTTCCACCGCACACAGAACAACAGCAGAACCGTCTGGAATACTTACTTTCTCCCATTAACCGCACTATAGGAACCACCATATTTCTTGCGGTTTCCTATTAACTCTATGATTTCAGGGACGTAGCTGGCAAACATGGCCTAAGGAGAAGATAGAAGACAGAAGCAGAAGCTAAAAAAGAGACTAGAGAGCGAGCGCTGGGGCGTGCGAGAACCCACATTTCTCCAAAGGAAGAGAAATATGACTTTCTTTTCGAAATCCAGCAACTCTCCATTGCGTCTACGGATACGTGATACTTTTTTTTTTCTTTTCATTTTGGCTTTTTGGGCAATTTGATCACAGCTGGTTTACTCTGAGCCTGTGATGTGATTTTTTTTTCTTCTTCACATATTAAAGCAGAATTTTAATAAAAACCTATGTGCCATGTTTTGTCCAACAAACACAGATGATCGGGTAGGTTGATTTGAATAGGCCCTCCTGATGTCCCGCAGCTGCAAAACACATTGACACTCATTTGTCAGGTTTTGGAGAATGAGCTGAATGCGTTTTGCCCGAAGCCTCACTGACACTACATTCATTGACATGGAAATTTTCAGTTAGGTATTTCCAGGGGAGCCTCAGAAGATTGCTGGCTTTGAAACCATCTTCAGGCTCCGGGTCATTATTCAGATAGAAAGCTTTCCAGAGTTCTGAGCGCCAAAGGGGGGGAAATAAATAAATACACGAGCTTTCACTATGGCCACGCCAGGGGACACGTTCACACAGCTGCAGGCCATCGCTACATTGATGGTGACAGTTGTCCAGCTGCTACAATCTCATTTTTAAGAAACAGAGGATGGCAGAGTCAAACAGGAACTCATAATTATGGTATTTGATGTCAGTAATAGCACAGTTATTATTCTGTGATGGATATTTATTCGACAATTACATTTTCAGTTTGGCATTCGCAAATTTGCATATTTTTTGGGGGGTGTGGGGGGGAACCTCAATTTCTGATTGGGGAGAAAGTAACAAAAGTTTTCCTTGGACGCCATCTTGTGGAAATCTAGGTTCAATTCATCAATAGTGTTTTGTTTTGTTTTGTTTTGTTTTTTTCTGTTTTGTTTTGTTTTGTTGGCAATCAGCTGCTGGACATTGTGCACAATCGAAAATGAAACCAAAAGTATATATATATGCCAGTAAGTTGTTTTGCTTTTCTCCGATGCAGCTACTCAGGTCGTCCCTTTTGTGTACTTTACTCCCTAATATTATTATTATTAACATTGTGTGCAAAATTATTCTTCAGGTTCCTCTGTTTGCTTTGGCTCCAAGACGTTTTTTTTGGTTGTTTTTTTCAAATTTAGTTTTTCCATTTTTCATTAAGAAAACAAGATTGCTGGTCTAGAACTTCAGCTTCAGTCACGAAAAAGTAAATGGTACAAATAGCTTTTATTCTCGTTTTTATTGACTCTGCGTTAGGTTTTACTCATTCACTCCCAAAGACGTTTTTTACCGTCTTTTCAGACTTGGTCCAGAATTGGCTGGTACTGAATGAGTTAAGATTAGGCCTGCTACTTGTAGCGCCGATCTCGGCGCCGTAAGAATGGAACTCTGCGGTACTAAAAATAAAAAAAAACAACAACGGAACCGTGACGCTAGATGATTATTTTCACAAACTCTAGCATGCGGTCTAAAATGCACCTCGCTCTCATCATTAGCGTCAAGGTGGTCGGACTGTACTTGAAAAAAACTGAGAGGAGGCTGCTCCTGCTGCTGTGGTAACAGTCAGGCCGGCCTAAGCCTCATCTCCCTGCCCCTGTGTTTGTTGGAATTATGGGATGGGACACAAGAGGGAGGGTGTCCTGAAACCGCAACTGTGAATATTAACAATATCATGATAAAATAGCGCCAAGTGAGACATACAGAAAGGAAAGGGGAAAAAGGAGCACAGAGTAATTACGGGACACAAGAGACAATAGGCTAAAGGAAAGGCTACAACCAGGTAAACATGTTCTCAAATTGGAATGTTTCAAGTATCACTTTAGCATCAAGTCATTGGCATCATAATCAAGTCTATGCCGCATATTGAAAGGGGCAGACAGGTTTTAAGGTCAGAAGTTAGGGGGAAGGGAATACATGGAGGAGAACAAGGGAAGATCGATTAAAATCCAATTTTACCAAACCACCGAGGATGAAGAAGACCATGAACAGGCGCCCCAAGGTGGTTTTTGCATAGACATCCCCGTAGCCCACTGTGGACATGGTCACCATCAATAAGTAGACACATTCCCAATAAGAGAGTGTCTGGAAGTTTTGGAAGTTTTCCCAAGGATCCCCTGAGTTTTCCACCTAGGATGAAAGGAGGGAAGAAGGAACGTGTAAACATCTGTGAGCACAAAGCCATCGAATCAACTTGAATATTTCCAAGTCCGAGCAGGCCGGCTTTCATCTTTGCTTAGGGAGAGGAGTTAGCACTCTTCTGAGCTTAGACTACCATCTAGTGGTGATACCGTTTACTGCAGTAGTACAAATAAAAAATAAACTGTAAATGTACTACCGTGTTCTTTTTTTTTTTTTTTTTTTTGCAGTCCAGTGCACAAAATGTGTGTCTCGTTACTGCCACATAAATATTATAACATTTATATCATATACAGTATATTAGACCAAACAACCACAATCTAGGTTTTAAGATAAGATATCCTTTATTCGTCCCACACTGGGGAAATTTACAGCCTCCAGCAGCAAGAATGTATGTAGAAAGAAGAAAGGAGAAAGAGAAAAAAAAACAACATACATCTTTCAATTAAATACAATATGAACACAAAGGGATAAATCGCAGTACTATTTACAGTACTATTTATGCCACCGAATGAAGAGCATGCCTCAAATCTTTTTTTTTTTTTTCTGCTGTTGTTGTTTCTGTAGCTCCTGTGTCAAAACTCTTGAACCTAAATTATTCTTTACTGGGCGACCGAAAGATTTCACATAAAAACACGTCATAATTGATGGTCCTAGCCGACCTGAAGCAGGACATAAATAGCGGAACAACTGCTTGTGTTGACAGTGTGACATTCTTTATGAATGGATCAAATGAAGGGGGGAGGGGTGGAATAGAAGAGTGCCAGTTTGTCAATTTGTTGGTTTTATTCCTCTGTATAAATTACCATGCTAACCGGGCAAGAAAAATCTTGAGGTCGAACTTGTTGAAATATGTGACACTTAATGCATGGATGGGTGGCGCCTCCGTGGTGACTGCCGTTAATTTATCACCGGACCGCACTGAATGTCAGCTCTGTCCACTTACCAAATGTATGAATCCTGCAGCGGTGAGCCATGTGCTGATGAAGATGGAACACAGGTTCACCAGCTTGATGGAATTGCTGACAAGAAGAAACCGCAAAAGACAACAACTCGGATGTTAGCTAAAGATGTTTACAGGAAGTTCTGTTAAATCCCAACATTGGCGTGGAAATGGGAGTTCAGAACATTCGGAGGAAGATCGTCTCATGTCATGCAATAAAATAGTATTTACAACAACAAAAATACAGATTTTTTTTTCTTTTCCTAAATGATAGTTGCTCGAGGAAATATCATCTCTGAATGGCTCCTTTAAACATGGTGGGGATTTTGTGAACAAACTACAGTGAAAATTATGTTTTTGTCACAAAGAAAGATTTATGCTGGACTATATTTGGGGTTAACTCATACTATTTTCTTTAACATAATTATCTGAAAAAAATAATTGCGCAAAAAATATGTTCAACTCCTCCATTTACGGTGCATTGCTTCATGCATGAAATCCTACTAAATTCTTGCAACCCCTCCCCAAAAAAACCCTCAGACAACTCAATTTTTACATTCATGACATTATTTGACTTCAGATCGTTTATGTGCATATTTCCATTGATAAAATGGGAAATGATTCATAAAAATTATCATTGAATATGATGAAGTTGGAAAATGTTAATCAGTTTCCAAAGCACACTGTAAATGTGAACCTCCATCAGAGACTAGTATAATTCATGTCTTTCATAATCATACTCACTGTACAGCAGTATCATGAAATATATAACCCGGCATGAACCCATAATTGTCGAGTGAAACAAATCGTGACAGTACGAAACAGGACTATGATAGTTTGGAACTAAATCATGATGGTGGCGGGCATATGAGTCTGGAAGCTGGATGTGCCGGTGAGGAGAACGTTACCTTGTTTTCAAGATATTCAAAAACTGTAAGATCTCTGAGAACTGTATCAATCTTAGCGCTCTCAGGAACCTTAAACCTGTGAGACGGAGAGAAGGAAAAATAGAAGTTACATCATCAGGAGGGAATATAAAATGAAACTTTTACATGAATGTGTTGAAACCATGGGGGGAGGGTGATGCGGGGGGCACAAACGACTGCTGACACGTCGCTGCACCCTCGATATCTTTACACCGCTGTGCATCTTAAAACGGCTTAGTTCTCATGAGCCTCGATCTGGACCATAGAGCAGCTTGCCTAGGGATTAGGATGCGACACCTATCTTGTTGGCATTTTAATAACATGAGTAATCCCCACGATAAGGGTGTGTGATTGTGTCCCAACACTACATTGTGCATAATGGGAGAGAACGTACCTCAAACATTTATCACCACAATTACTACACTGTAGCTTGTGGAGGAACACATTTTGCAAAAAAAAAAAAAAAAAAAAACAATAATAAAATATATGAGCAATGATGAATGGGCCCTCGATGAGCAGACCAAAACTGTGAAAGTTGTATTTTATGGCAATTCATCAAACTTTGCCGCCACGTTATGTCCACACACAATGACGAAAACCAAAAATGTCTGCAGTTTACCATCTGGTCAAGTACACTGTATGGAAAATGTATACTACATGTGCATGATTCATATTTATGGCAACAATGTGAGTTAGCAGAATAAAACACATTGTTTGTTCATGAATAATTTAATGAGTTGTCGTTCCTTATATCATTAAATCGATAATTCTGTGACTTCTCATTCATTTGGTTTCAAGAGAATATTTTTACCCCAGTTGGAGAGGATGCGCAAACAGCACCGGAAAGAATGGTACGCTCCGGTCTGCCTTTCCTGTGTCGCCATCGCATGGTGGCTTTGCCTCACTCGATAGCCATTGTGGAAAATATCGCTACTGGACTTCTTCCGTCGAGGCGACTCCTGGAACTGGTCCAAATTAACAGCGCTGAGAGTGCGTCGGTACATGAGCAGCTTTGGCGGTATCATGGCGTCTAGGTGAATTTTTGCTGCCTATTAGCCAAGGTTGCTTCTGAAAATGGTCCCAGACCAATGTCTTCAAAGTACAAAAAAGCAATAGATGAACAAGCGGGAGCCTTCTTCGAGTGTTAAAAGATCCAAACTTCTGCAAAGATACGGTCAATGCCAACAAACAACACAGCTATAACTGCTAGACCTCAGAGAGATATTGTCCCTCTGAGCCAAATATGATCTCATATTATATATCAGGTTTTTTTTTTCATTTTGCAACAATGCTTTTAATCCCAAACACCCACTTTCACCTTTTATCAACCTTCCTAATTTCATTGTTTCAATCAACACACACTACTTTGCCTAATACGCTTTCTGTCAAATGAAAAATGAAATTTTGCTGGAGATTAAGGACAATCAAGACCACAAACGGAAACATTCCAGAGCAAAGAGATTAAATAAACAATGACTGATTTCAGCATTACTTTTTCACAAGGCAATGAGCAGCGAATTCAGGTGAAAAGTGCTCATGGCAGACAGCTGCTCAAAACAAAATACATATGTGTGTGTGTGTATAATATAATATAATATAATATATATATATATTCAGCAAAGGCTGAAAAAAAAATCTCAATGAACTTCCGGGGACTCTGAAAACACGTGTCCTCATATGAGGAAAATCTCTTTGCCACACATGCCAAAGCCTCTTGTACACACGGGGGTTGAACGCACGTGTCAGATGGCCAGATGCTCATTGAAGAGGAAAAAAAAAAATCAAATAAAAGGCTTTTCCGGAGGCTTCATTGAGGCTTTGTGAGGTAGCGCGCGTGTTCTGGCATGGGCCGGCGCATCGGGGCCTTTTATCAATCAGCAGTGTGCAGGATGCTTCATCTGGGATTATACCCCTGCTGGGATTAGATGATGCCATGCTCGACACAATTCACAGTCATTCATACTGAAATGATGTAAATCCACCTCACATAAACGCCATGTTTTCAACATCCACAATACTGCTCCATAAGAGTATTTCATTTGTTTACTGTTTTAACTTGATGTGTTGGCGTGAATGCGAACTGTGCATTTGGCCGAATAGCTCGGTAACAATGGCCAAGAGCAACTAACGGGACAATCAACAATGCATTTCAATGGCTGACTGATGACTCGGCATTCTGTAAATGACGTCACTCGCCGGAGATTGACAGAACAAAAGCATTTTCATTGTGAAGTGCGTTGCTACGGGTCTAAGTATGAACCTGGGTGGGTCGCATGAAAAAAAAATAACGAAAGAAATTGCGCTTTAAATAGTTTTTGCCCTCACTATTACTGAAAAGATTATTGGTTGACCTTTAAAGTCTAAAATGGAACATGATTGTTTTTGCAAAGTGGGAGGAAGATGGAGTGCCATGAAGAATATGTAATAAATGATGGCGTGACTCAACTCTAATCCAAGGCTTGGTCAGATAGGTTTCAACGTCATGTAAAATGGACGTCAAACCGAAATGTACATTTTAGGGTTGCTGCTACCTGCAGTGCACAAGAGCGCCACTTGGAGGCAGTAGCAGTTTGCATCGTGAGAGCCAGCGCATCCCTCACACGAGCCGCCGGAACCAACACACCTCAGAGAGAGCAGGATAAAATCATTCATTCTATTTACAGAAACCAACAATTTGACTCCCTTACCGACCGAGAATTAAAGGTGGACTAGCTACGGAGAGTTAGCATACGATAATCCCATCGCTCTCTTGGGAGCAACGCCATTATAAATCAGTTAAAGAGGGAATTTCTGCATGGTCTCATTCATTAGCCGCACGTTTTTCTGTTCCACTCCATCGCTACTTCACAGGGGCTGTGCAGAGAGGACAACTTGACATGCACAAAGTGGCTTGTTTGCGATGGTGGACGGTGGGCTGGACGTCACGAGGAGTCCGGGAGGTGCTGTCGTTATAATGCATTGCACTTGCTGGGGTGTGTGTCCCTTGGGCGTGTATGTAATGTATGTAATGTAAACAAAAAGGATGCACTGGGAACGCACTGCAGGAGACGGCTTTAGCAACTGCCTTCGGCTTCCCGCTTAAGGGAGACAATCCTGTAGACACTTCAGTGAATGAACGAGGCAGTAATTACAGTTTCATGGATTGATTGTCAGTGAAACCATTATACCTCTACCATCCAATGTAATTTGGTGCAGGTCATGACATGTTGACTTTTTCCCCTCCGTCATAGGAAAGAACACATCCATTTATTATTTTTCTAGACTGCTTATCCTGCGGGCTCATACAAGTTTCTAAAATGAGAGTTTATATATAGACTTTTCATAAATTGTACCTTTTTTTTATTCAGTTAGTTGTCAATAGCTCTGACAGCAAGCGTGCTAAATTTCAGTTCATTTTCTGTTCTTTTCATTAACATTCCATTTTAGTTCGGTTGTTATTTTGCTAGTTTCATAGTCATTTCATTTGTTTTCTATAACCAGAATAACCTTGTTCTCCTGTTGCCAACTGACTTCAGGCGTACGGCGCGCCGGACTGGTCACAAGTCATTCACGGGGAGGACACTAGTTGTCATATGAAGTAAAACAACACACCTGTAGCACAGCATACAATAATTCCCCACAAATTCACAGTTTATGATTCACATATTTACCTAATCACGTTTTTTGGTAAATCTAGTCTCAACTATTTGCTGGAAAATTCACGTATTCATTTTTGCGTTCCTTCTAAAATTCCCTAATATACCACCAGATGGCACCAAACCCCTGCTTAATCAAAAAGTAGTTGATTGGTGTCAAGGAGCTACGTTGACTGGGCATCAATCGCTCACATTATTTTGGGAATTCGCAGGAGTGCTCCATCCCTTTGCCTGGCGGATTACTGCAAAATTAAACGCTTGATGGAGGGCTTCAGTGGTCATTAGCCATTGTCCTTTTTTCAGTTTCCAGATATCGACAAAAATGATGAGCAATTAACACTGCATCATCAAGGAGCAAAAGTCATTTGCAACATTTTAGATCGGTCATTCAACTCACTTACATTGGAATTGACAAATATGAAATAGATCAAATGTGGACAGAGTTTCTGCTCGGCAGTGACAATTATGTTGCTGATATTGCTCCTATTTATTCAAAAATAAACTACTTTCCTATGCTGCAGTTCTATTCATGGTTCTGTTATCATCATTGTACGTTTAATCCTCACCAGGACTGCAGCTTGTGGGGGAAAAAAAAAGTCACAGATCAAAATGATACCACTTCTGGGGCACTTGAGGTTCCAAGGCATGTGATTAATTGTGATTATTCATCCGGCACGTGAGGATACCAAAACACCACATTACACAATGCATGACCTGCGTATTAATCACGACTCCTGTCCAAACTCATCACAGCGTGAATATCAACGGTGACTCGGACAGTCTCATTAGTATTCTGGAAGCTTTTTGCCAGCCCGTTGGGCCACGCAACATTCGCCGGCAGATATGCATGTTAATTTCATAAGCAATCCTTGGCAACGGTTTATGAAGCCTGTGGCATGTGGGAAAATATTACCCCCAGTAAACACTTGCCTCGCATGCCACAAGGAGTTTTGTTACAATCTCCTCACCGCCGTTATAGATGAGGGAAATGAAACAGATATCTGAACCTTTTGATTAATAAATCTGACACGTGAAATTCCATTCATCTTAGCTCCTGTTTTGCGCATTTCAGTCCAAATGCTATCTATCCTAGGCCCAGATATAAGACATTAAAAAAGAGTCACAGGTAAATACACCCTACTGCATGTCAAGCAGAAGCCAGAGCCCCATTTCACCGTCTTTCATCATCCTCATCAAGATCCCCGCTGCGGTGATTTTCTGAGGAGACGAGGACACCTTGCATCATGAGCACCGATAACCGGATTACTTGACCATCTCGAATTCATTACAACACTTGAACTCCTGGTGGGAGTCATTAGCCACAGTGGGGCGTTTCCAGAAACCCTCAACACCTCATAATTACTCAGCGATTTCATGACCCGGTTATTCCAAAAGTCTGCATACACATGTCCGTAAATATTAGATAGTTTCAACTCAAATTCTAGGTGTATTTTTAAACACGGGTTTGAGTTAAAATATATCATCTAAGGCCACATCTTACAAAAATTGCTATTAAAAAACGGTGTTCTCCATTTCTTCAGGCATCCATTAGGACTAAGGTATTTATTGGGAGAAGTATTTATTTGTACAAAAACATTTTTATTATACAGTATGTTCTCATATCGTGGTCGTGTGTGATTATTTAGTCAACTGAAAGGGAGTAGTTACTAACTAACGGCCTTTATTTCTGTAAACATATTTTTCCAATACCATTGTTGCTGCATGCATTTTTTTATTCTCCAATCTACAGTATCTGACATAGTGGCCAAGTGTGATTATTTACTTGCGGAAAGGTTACCACACATCTGCTTCGACAAAGGGGCTTTTATTAGAGGGGAGCCATAAATTGTACAACCTCCGCACAAAACAACCCCCCCCCCCCCCATGATTTTAACTTGAACAAAACCTGTTACTCAATTACAAAGACTACCAAGCTGGTCAGAGTAAGTAGAATGAAGGCTTTTCAATCTTGAAACACAATAGCATAATGCCGAATGTAAGTATCTGTATGATGCCACATTAAACGCAGCGCAGGTAAACTAACTGAAGTGGAAGCGCATTATTCCATTATTTGAGTCGAGCGTTTTATATTGTGACCGCATCATCGCTCAGGATCACATATGTAAGTCTCCGTTTGCGTTTGGCCGAGGTCCTGAGGTAGGAGTATTATTCACGGGATTACAAGCAGAGTAGCTGTGCACCCGAGCAAGACGGAGCCTTTATACTGCAGTGTAATTTAGGTCACAATACTCTGAACTCGCAGATAAAAGTAGGCCGTTATGTAACACAGGTTGGGGTGTTTTCCAGACTGCTCATGCAAGACTGCTCGTTCGTGTGTGTGTGTGTGTGTGTGTGTGTGTGTGTGTGTGTGTGTGATGAACTACTGCTAGTTCTTTGTGAATGTAGCGCAGTGCTGGGTCACTGTGAGCCATTTCAGGTGCAACGTCTAAACAAAAGACACATACACACAAGTCACTCTCCTCCCCATTAGAAACTGCTCTGCTCCTTTGAAATATCAGAGGAGATTTCCTGTCACTTTGCATGACAAGGCAAAGAAGATTGCAGCTAGGAGCCAGGGAGCCTCAGAGATGCACTCGCGGTAATAGCGAAACAGAGGGGGGCGGGGGGGGCGGGGATGGTCAGTGATAAAGAGGAGGGTTGACAGGTAAAGATTGAGGTCCAATGGTATGAAAGAGGAACGGTAAGATGCTTGCGCTGAGGGGAAAAACATTTTCAAACGGGAGCTGTGACGACTCACCGAGCCAGCTTCTGTTCAGGTAGACGGAGACGAAGACGGGAGGAACGGTGAAAAAGTCAACCACCGAGTTGACCTCCAGCCAGAACCACAGCTTGTCGTTGGCCGCTATAAACTGCGAGAAGAAAGAGGGGAGTCAAAATCACAAACAGAAGCACCTACGCGCGTTCACGACAACTTGCGGTGACTCCACTCTTGCATCACCCTACTTGCTGATTCATGCCCCGTGGTTGGGGCATAAGTAGCTTATGAGTTGATTTAGTCACTTGTTAGTATGTCAAGCTCGCCAGAAGACTTTTGCTGGGATGACAGCAATGTAAAACAGAGCACATTTGATCTAGGCTTGTGCATACATATAATTACAAGTTTGATACCGCAGTACTGAATTTAGTGAACATAATACACGTTTGAAGAGACTTGAAAACGTGTGCAAAGACTGATAAACAAATAGAACTGAATTGTGAGATATCACGTGAAACTGTGCCGGAGCCTATCCCAGCTGTCTTCGGGCAGTAGGTGGACGACACCCTGAACCGCTTGTCAGCCAATCACAGGGCACACAGACACCAACAAGCATCCGCGCTCACACTCACACTCACACCCAGGGACAATTTAGAGTGTTCAATCAGCCTGCCATGTACAGTAAGTTTTTGGAATGTGGGAAGAAACCGGAGTACCCGGAGAAAAACCATGCAGGCCCGGGGAGAACATGCAGACTCCCCAGGGAGGCCGGAGCTAGAATTGAACCCAGTACATGTACACTGTGAGGTCGCCGGGCTAACCACTGGGCCACCTGGCCGCCCGTTTTTTCCCCCATTTCAGTTTTCCCAATTTTTGGGGGGTGTGGCGAAAAGAATGCTACAAGACACACTTTGGAGTTCGGCATTAGTTGCCGTTCTGCACAAAAAATGAGAACCTGAGCAGGCCATAAAAAGCCAGCAAAAAAAATAAGATTTTTTTTTTCCCCAGGTGGTAGCATGGTTTCTTTATTCAGTAGACAAGCACACTGCCTGAGAGCGGAGAGAACGACTTGATTTTTCCACAATATTTTTAATCAATAAAATTTGGCAGGAAGGAAAGTTTCATTTTCGATGATGGTGCGTTGAGAAACAAGCATCACGTGTTGCTTACCCGCAGACCGAAATAAAGGAGGAAGAAGACATTGAAGGCCATGTCGATCTGTAACGTGAAGTCTTTGTAGAAGTTCTGGCAGGATTCTATAGGGCTGCAAAATACAAAAGAGATAAACACGTTGCTCAAAGGACACTTGTGAATTGATGATTACGGTGCTCTATTTTTTTCATTTCCGACAGAGACATGCTCCCTGGATGAGTAATACGGCTGGATTCAATATCACCATATTAAAAAGAATCTTCTATATGGCACTTCTGTTTGTGTGTTTGGTCTTCCATCACAAGAAAGTGTAATGGGAGCCGAGCCAAAGAAATCGAGAATTTCTTGCAAGCTCTTATTAAGGGAACAACAATGCACTGTTTTTCCTCAATTGCAGATGCTTAGCCGGAAGACCATCTTGATGCGTCCATTACATCTTTTATTCATTTCCTCTCAACCCATTTTTCGTGAATTGATCTTAAAAAAAAAAAGTAATAAAACTGAGAACTCAAGACAGAATGCGACCAACTTCATTCATAGACCGTCTTAAGTGACAACAGTTCAAAAAGCAGCAAAACATGTGACTTGATGGGGTTTTTTTTTTGTTTGTTTTATTAATATCATTGTTATACCCCACTACATTCAGAAGCTGCAACAACAGACATATTTGTACTATGCCAAAAATAATAATAATAATTCAAGTTATTGTTAATGGAAAGCAGGAAATCATCGTTTATCGGTCGAAAATGTTCATATCGTGCATCACGACAGCTAATGTTTGACTGTTTCTTTTATTATCAAAAAGCCCATTATTTTTTAGGTCTATTTTTTTATGGTGCAGGATTAAAAAAAACAAACAAAAAAAAAGATTTAAATGATTCATCTACAAGCCTGATTGTGGCAAAAACATAACGCATGGTCGTCATTACTATTGTGCAGGGAACGTCAACATTCTGATGCCATACTTCCGCGCAGGTGCTAATGTTTTGGCTAGCGACAAAGTAGGCAACTAATTCATTTTGTTTGTTATATTGGTAAGTCTGAATAATTACACATGCCGTCTATGGGGGAGGGGCGTATTTATTCAAGTATACAATGCACTGAGTGATTCATTGGGGCACGGCAGCAAGCAGAGCGCAGACCACCATTTGAGGAAATGCTGGATAATAAGATTCATGCAGAAAGAAGACAAATTCAGCCCGTCATCCATTCAGAAAATATCTTGCACTGCATTTTTTTGAAAACACAAATATCCAACACGGATATCCCCCAATATGACAGACGCTCCACTCGAGAGAATCTCCTGCATCCTCCTCGCCTGTCAAGGAGGAAGCAGCCACTAACTGGATGTTTATTTTGCAAATCTGTCATAATTTCCATCCTCATGATGATTAACCATTAGTGAGTAAGCACAAAAAGCAATCACAGGCAATCACCGTTGCATTCATCACTTGGATGCGTCCCTGCCATGATCCCTTCATCAGGAATTGGGTTTTTGTAATACATATTGATTTTTTTTAATTAACGTATTTTCCGCACTAAAAGGCGCACCGAAAAGTCTTCCATTTTCTTAAAAGCTCACAGCGCGCCTTAAAATCCGGTGTGCCTTGTGTATGGTCATTACGGTAATATGTCAACCAGAAAATATCTCCTTGCTGGAGACATGCAATAGAGCACGGATATAGAATAGGCAAGAGAGTTCAATGTTAACGAGTCAATGTTATAACTTGCTGTGAGTTCAGTGAACTGTGTCGCTCCTTTATTAAATATGTTTTTGTTGCAGCAACAAATAAAGGAGAGCTGTGGTGTTGTTTTTTTAAAACGCACACTTTATTAATAGTTTTCACAGTCTCAACAAATACAGGAACGTCTTTGTCCATTCGTGCATTCTCTTCTTTCGTTCGACTCGAGAGGCGTTCATGACCGCCTCCAAAAAATGTAAATTAACGATTAATTCAATGAAACTACGAAAATTGAAAATAATGCAGAAAATCAAGCGAGGAAATCACAAAATCAATTCTATAGCCCTCTTACAGAATTTATTATGTGATTTCCTCGTTTGTGAATACACGACAAATGCGTAGCTCCATCTAGTGGATGCATTATAGATTGCGTTTTATAATCCGGTGCATCCAATATATGAAAAAAAATAGAAAATAGGCCATTCACTGAAGGTGCGCCTCATAATCCAGTGTGCCTTTTAGTGTGGAAAATACGGTAGGTTTAAAATTTCATGGGAAGAGGAGCTTAGGAAACAAACAAACAAAAGAAGTCACAGATTTCATCACGTCATTTTTTTTTCTCAAAATTGTTCATGTATGGATCGCTAAATGGCTTGAGGCTTGAGTTACCGCAAAACGACCTCCAGAGGTGGATGAATTTTTATCATCCAAGAAATTGGATGAATGAGTCGAGACATGCCAAAGAGGTCTTCTTGCTCCAAGAAAATGATCCAACTTCTAATTCACATTGCCCCACTCGGGCGTATCCTTAGGACTGTTCTGCTCTTTAAGATGATGTAAAAGCCTCGCCCATGTCCAAAGAAATTACAACCACTCGCGGCTATTGTTAAAAATAAACGCTTTGATTTGGTTGAAAGGCAATTTCCCTTGTGAAGTGCAATCAGATTCTGGGCAGAGGTTAATTTGAATTTGTCGCCAAAAAGGAGTTAGCGCCAATGTTGAGAATTTTCCATTAAAGAGTCATACATCAACCCGACAAATTTCCTCTGCCATCGCATCATAAAAAAAATTTAAAAAATAAATAAATAAAAAGTTTTTTTACAAGACCATGCTTGCACACATACACACAGATGGCGCACAGTGAAGACACCATTTGGAGTGGTCACCATGGCGTCTCCCCCCTTGGGCTCAATTCTGGCCTAATTCTGACTAACTGCTCATCTCGAGTCATATGACCCAAAGCGTTCTCGATAACCCCGGCGAGAGCATGGCAGCGTGCAGCGCGGGCTTCACTGGTTAGTCAGCTTGACTTTGCATCAGGCCGAAAGATCACATCGAAATTCTGAAAGCTTTGATTTGGCCATTATTAGAAGTCAAATGACATTAGTGACTTGAGTAAAGAGAAGGGGAAAAAAAGAGGCTGCTAAATGGAATTCAAAACATCCATCCACCCATTTTCTACAGCACTTGTCCTCAGTCGTGGGTCAGCTTGTCACCAATTCCAGCTAATTTCACGCTTCAACAAATTTTTAAAACTTTTTTTTTTTTTAATCAGAGTTGGAAGTCATTTTTTCCAGATTTTTTTTGTTGCTCCGATTATGAATCTGCCATTATTTCGCTGGCACATATTGTGTTAATAATAATATTATATGTAAGATAAGATAAGATAAGATATCCTTTATTCGTCCCACACTGGGGAGATTTACAGCCTCCAGCAGCAAGTCATATTTGATCATATTTATTCATTAAGGGTTAGGGTCAGTAGCAACTGGTGCATTTTTTTTTGTTTACAGTCACCTTTTGTAGGTTAAAAAAAATGAAAATGAAAAATATCGATGTGCTCTAAAAGAAAAAAAAATGTAGACTTTTGGGGAATCAGCGTCACAAATACATTTAGGCACACATAACCCCATTTCTGGTGAACATTTACAGTTGAACAGCGCCTTGTGGGTGAAACACTCGCTGGCCAATCACAGGGCATGAAGAGAAACACAATAAAGTCATAAAATGGAAGTGAAATTTAAAAACAATGCTGCGAGCAGTGATGAATAGGGCCTCGAGTAGAGTTATGACTGGATGCAAAAGCCAAGCTTCAGCCCATATGCATAGGCTTCACTGATTAATGGCATCCATTTGTCTGATATGTAGTTCCCTGTCAAAATTTTAAAACACTCAAAAAACGGCCTGTTCAGAAGCTTCTGGAATGAGTTTCTGTGACGATTAGAAGCTCAATTGAAACGCCAATCTTCACCAACATGTTCCACCCACACGCTATGATGAAAACGATCATCCATCTGTTAAGTATATCTCTTCAAATTTAGCAGCAATTGGATGCTTGTGCCAGCACTGAAAACAACAAATTGATCCAAAGGCAGTTTCAGTGCGTAACAGCCCACTTCCTGTACACTTTTTCGGGAGTGACTATTAGAAATACAATGATAAGTGATGAGTGTTTGTAGACAAGTCCTGTTCTTCTGAACGACAAACTGGACTGGTCTACAAACACGGACACCCTGATTAGGAAAGGACAGAGCCGACTCTTCCTACTCAGGAAACTGAGGTCTTTTGGGGTTCAGGGGTCACTCCTTAAGACGTTCTATAACTCGGTGGTGGCCTCGGCCATCCATTATGGCATTGTCTGCTGGTCAGGCAGCATCTCGGCCCGGGACAGAAAGAGACTGGAGCGACTGGTCAGGAAGGCCACTTCTGTCCTGGGTTGCTCCCTTGACACTCTGGAGGAGGTGGGCAACAGAAGGATGCTAACTAAGCTAAGAGCTATGATGGCCAGTCCCTCCCACCCCCTCCAGCCCGCCCTGACAGCACTTGGTAGCTCCTTCAGCCAGAGACTGTTACACCCGCGCTGCAAGAAGGAGAGATACCGACGCTCGTTCCTACCGACTGCTGTCAGGCTGATGAATAAAAAATAACAATCATAATAATAATAGTAATTAAATGATGTGAAGGAAAATTGTAAATAGTACTGCGATTTATCCATTTTGTGTTCATATTGCATTTAATTGAAAGATGTTTGTTGTTTTTTTTCTCTTTCTTCTTTCTACATACATTCTTGCTGCTGGAGGCTGTAAATTTCCCCAGTGTGGGACGAATAAAGGATATCTTATCTTATCTCATCTTATAATGGCAATATCGTGATATTAAAATTGACACATTATCGTTGTTGTCATATCACTATATTAACTCATTCAATCCCAGCCATTTTTCACTGGAACAACCCCCTCAATCTCAGCGTTTTACTGGATTTTGACTGATCTTGCAAGGCCCACAGAATATTTTGTTCTAATGCTATATAAACATGGAGACTACCAAAATAAAGTTTGGACTTGTTGTTTCTATCTTTTTCCATACTTCAGCAATCGGCATTACAAAATGGCTACGTTTCATGAAAATGGCGATTCTTGGGCAAAAAACGGAGAAAGAGCTTTTTGGAAAAGCATGCATTTCAAGCATGTGAGACACCACTGCCACCTATTGGTCGCTTTTTTACATGATTTACAATGCAAACGGCTCATTCTCATTCACAGATTGCATCAGACCCTCCTCCTCTCTATGAGGAAGAAAAAAAAGACTTAGACGTACAAGTACATCCTCGGTAGGCGGGACCTAAATTTAAAAAGACGTACAAGTACGTGTTGTGGAATGAAAGAGTTAAAAACACCACATCTATTTCATAGGCCAGGTTATCTTCGAACCCCTAGTGGTTAGTTAATAAGTGGAGATTAACTTTGATTAACTGTGTCTAGGACAGCTGATGCCTAACCTACTGATCTTTTTGGGATTCAAGGAGACTCAACAAGTAGCTTCAACCCTTGTCATCATGGTAACAAAAGCATATTCTGTTGGCCAAGCGGTGTCTCGTTTAAACCGGGAGGGGGATGAAAGGAGGACTTTCAACCGCTATGATCTTGCAGCTCCCAAAGCAACACTGCCCAAAATAATATGAACATGCGAGCATTACACTGAACGCCTCGGAAACAATTATAGAAAAATGATGACAGAATTATTGCACCGGATTGCGTTATCTCATACCGTGTCAGCATTTTCTACAGGAAACCAATGTAAGACAAGACAAAAACCCCCGAATGTTGCGTTGGGTGTGTGTTGGGCGGTGGGGTGTCACTTCACACCACACAATCACATCGGATTTCTGGCCAGGAGTTGCCAACGTCCCGCGGAAAATAGCCCATGGCCCAACGCGGCTCTTGTTACGCCTTTAAGCCCTGGCCACAGCCCGCGGGCTAAAGCGTGACGATGGCAAGGAGAGAGACATGCTGAAAGAAAGGCGGAAAGATGTGACATAGCGACAGTCATAGGAGGCTGTGAATCCATGTGTGTGTGTGTGTGTGTGTGCATGGAAATAAGCGGGTCTAAATCCCGGGGATTCCAACGGTTCTATAAAAAGCTCTCGTATTCATCCGCAGTTTATATTTGTGAATGCCCCAAAAAAGAAAACTCCCCCGCCACCCCCCCCCCCCAAAAAAAAACGTTGCCGCTTTAAATCTAACCCCCCAATGGCTGCTGCTTATTTGTGAAGCTGGAAGTGATCTACACACATTTGCATGCGCACATACGACATACAGAACACAGACTGCCCGAGGGGAACGCCACGGAGCACATTTGTCTATTTCGGGATGGAAAATGTTTTGTCACATTAAACTCCTCTGACCAAAAAAAAAAAAAAAAACCCCCAAAACAACACATTGGCATATTTGTAAATTCTCATTTGCTCACAAAGCGGCAAGAACTTTAAAAATAGCCCAAAATGCCATCAGTGAGACAATAGGCCTGTGTTTGCCCTACTGTGACCTTGACAAGCTGCAGGACTGACAGCGAGGGATTTTGCCGCCCATACCATAATGCATCACCGCTAATGAATGTTTTGATTCTACGTCTGCCAAAGCAGATGTTGAAAGCGATTTAGGTCTAATCAGTAAATGTCTACCTGGAAAGAGTCTCTTCTAAGTGACTTGGCAAGAGGGTGGGCTGGGACGTCTGGGAAGCCGGGTTATTATTTAAATAATTCACTTAGGTCAATGTAAAAATAGCACCAACATGGACGATGGGTAAATACATCAATAACTCAGAGGAGGCTAAAAAAAAAGAATACAAAAGAAGATTTATTAATAGGAATACGTTGTACGGAAAATAAAAATAGAACCTTCACTCACATTTTTGTAAAAGAGGAAAACAACGAAAATCCCTTCTCAACTGTTCTTTTTTTTAATCACAGACACAGGACTTCGTTATTGACGAAACTAGAAAGAAGTATATTGATGTTTAGTTTTTTCAGGGAGTGAAAATAAAAAGCTCTGCATGATAGCTTCCTTGCTTTTTTTTCTTTATTTTATTTTTGTTGGTTTTATCATTTTTGCTCATAGTAATAATAATAACAATGACAATAATAATAATAATAATAACAATAACCTGCCATTTATTTCAAGAACGATGTAAACAGTTATAATAACCATGATACAATATTGCACACATTTTAATTTGAAAATACAATATAAAAAAAGCTAAGTCTGTGTTTTAAAGATTGGTTCATGCAGCATTCACCCTCTAGACTAAAAATAGAATTTTCCCTCTGCATTGTGGGGTGCCAGGCCTCCTTCACGTCGCCATGGTGACTCTGAGTTCATGCCCCCCCCCAAAAAAAATAAATACATAAACTGTCCGGGCAACTGCAAACTTAGCCGACTAATGAGCGACACAGGCATTGCTATCGTTAGATTTTTAATTTGTGATTTCATGCTGGCCATTTGCATTTAGCAGCGACTGAAAAACACACAAATCTCATTCGAACTTACTCTGGCGCAATGTGCCACGGTGTTAGCGTAGCGGTACTTCATACGATGCTCTTTATTTAGGGTTTGGTTTCATATCAAACTGACTAATATATATATATATACAGTATATATAAAACATTTGAACCAATGTGAACCAAAGCATGAGCTTAAGCCCCGCCTGACATGAAACGTTGGCATACCGTTCCACCTCCAGCATTTCCACATTTAAGCGGTTTCACTGTTCTAACCGAAGCTCTGACGGTAACCATAACGATGATGTGACCAACAACGCAAAGACGTTTCACATCCCAGCTTGAAACTATCCATCTGTGTCAATGTGAATTGCTGTTTATCTACAAAGCCCCGTGATTGGAGGGCGACCACTTCAGGGTGTCCCCCCCCCCCCACCCATTGCCAAAAGTCAGCTGGGATATGTTCCAGCTCATGTGTGATCCTAATGAGGTTAGGATGTTTTAGAAAGTGGCTGGATGGATGATCAAGGTCCCCTTTCGGTATCCGGGATATCCGATTGCATGCGCTTTGCCTCGGTTTCAAAGGGGGAGCTAAATGAACGAGTGCCATTAATAATATGTTTGTGGATTGACATTTGGGGAATGGTGTCAGCTACTAATGGTGTCCTCTGGTGTTATACGGTCATCTCTGGTCCAAATGGAGGCTCTGGTATTCTGTCCTGACCTCATTGCCAGGTACTATCAACACCCCGCGGAGGAGGTCCGTATTTAGGAGTCTTCGCTGCCGCAAGGTCTGCCAGGCCTCACCTCGCTCCTCAGCCATATTTCTCAGCTTACTCCATTAATTAGTCATCAGGAGCCGTTTCTGTTTCGGTGTTGACGTTGGTTACACGCTAATGATAGAGTTACAGGTGCAGCTTGATGTGGCTTTCGATGGTGTCTCTATCATTTATTTTTTTTTTGTACCATCGGCTTAACAAGGGCGAGGAGCAGAATACAGAACTGGAGCAGGGACGCGCCTTTAAGAGCGGCAAGCGGTGACTTTGTCCTACATTTGTCTTGATAGGTTTGATGGGCGCGCCCAAGAGGAAAATGAAGCAGAGGGATGAACGGAGGTGTCCACGCTGACGATCCTGCGGGGGACGTGGGGGTAGCACAAACGACATCCTTCCGCTGACAACACCATCATATACTCTAACCTCTGTGTGCGTGTGTGTGTGTGTGCGTGCGTGTGCTAAAAGAGGAGCAGACAAAGCCTGAATTCAAACACGCCACGGGTGCAGATTGGAGGTAAACAAGCTCTCCGCAACAACAAACAGATGGGCGGTCATTTTCGGTGCTTACTGAGGCTTCATTCATAAACAGACCTCTCAACAACAGCATGTTTGCCAAGTTAATGACGACTACGCGAGCTCATTCGTGACAACAAACAATTAAGCCTTTTAAAACAAAGTCCATACCCGCTTTTTTTCCGGATTTGTTGTGGTCGTATGGCACTGCCGCGTGTCCTATGGCATGTTGGCCACTAAAACAACATTGACTCACGCGGAGGGCCGTGATGATTGCGAAGAAAGAGAACGGCAAGCAGGCAAACGGTAACTGCAACACACAATCGTCAATATTTAGAAGGGTAATCGCAATCATTAAAGGTTTGAGGTAGAAGTCTGTAATCATCGATTTGTTTTTTCTTCCGCTCCTGTTGACGTTCCTTTTCAGCGGAGGTAAATGAGGTGGTTTATTTTTAGAAGCTCCATGAGCGCGAGTTATTTGAATTACGCCCTGTGGTCTAATGCTACCGCGTCGACGTCTTCTTCACGCATCCTCGCGCACGCAACACCTCACGCCAGGTAATAAGGAGTCGAGAATTGCCACCTTGTGGATCACGGCGAGAATACTTGACGGAAACGAACGAGATGCTGCAGGATTGGTGTGACAGCTCGTGAGTAGGTGACAAGCCGGAGCGATAACGGACAGCCATTTGTGCCGTCCTTAAGTGATGCATTTTGGATGAGTTTGACGTTGGCAGCGTGGGTTGCCTTTGGCCAGCCCATGCACATTGAATCGAGCGTAATACAGCAAATTCTTATCAAGAGACTCTCGAGTTTCAGTCAGGTGTGTCGAAAACGTATCATAAAAATTACACAAGCTGTGCCATGATTATAATGTAGAAAAGCCCTCAGTTTGTACAAGCTGTTCTAGTTTGATAAGAATTCCCCAGTGAGGGAGCCCGAGTTATTCACAATGCCATGCGTCAAGGTGGGGATTGGGGGCAATGTGGACTGCCGCGCTGACAGCTTAGGCCAGATGGGGATCGGGGGGAAACTACGGCCCGCGGGCAAAATCCGGCCCGTTGGTCTTTTTAACCGGCCTGCCAAAGGTTGGTACACAATTAAGGTTCGATGTCAACGACTGCATTCATTTCATTTGGACTTGTAATGACAGGCATTTCAACGCCAGCTGGCACAGTTATTTGAAGTTGCAGAGCATAGGGAGGAAGGGGAAGACGATACGGAAGCCCGCAGTAGCGCCAAGTCAAGCAAATCCCATTCGATACGACGGAATAATGTTCTCTTAAAGTCTGAAAAACGTGCCAAAAAATGCTAAATACTGCTTTTTAAATAAAGAAATCCAATTAATATTATGTCGAATTTAGTTCATCCGGCCCTCCATAATATTTTCTGGTTCTCATGTGGCCCTAAGCAAAATATAATTGCCCACCCCTGGCTCAGGCGATGCCTCTGATGCGTGGAGGCAATACGTTGAAATTTTAACATACTGGCCCAATGTATATACACCCGCTGGCCACAATATTAGAGCTGGCATCAAAGTAAAAGGCGTTTCTAATATGCTGGTAGCCTTTTTTAGTGGACCACCACAAAAATGTTAGCGTGTGAAGCAAGCATGTGGAGCGTTCCAAGAACAAGGTACATGCATCCGCATTTAATGCCATCTTCACTTGGTGTTAATGTAACATTTCACTTTTTTGAAACAAATTGCTTCACTCTAACAGTTTTACAAACTGAATCCCCGTGAAGTTGCACAATTTGAAATTGTGTGATGGGTGAGCCTGCCAGCTGCTTGTATTCGACCTTATAACAAGTCGACCTTAGGTACCATAGATCAGTGATTCGCAACCAGTGAGCCATGAGATGATCCAAATCTACTTAATTGGTCAGCAGATGACTATTTACGAATAATGCATCCTTGTTCATCGATCTAGGCTAGTGCCATATAGTGAAAGGCAATGCTGTTTTGTTACAAGGTAGAAGTTATTTAAGTGGCCTGTGCGTTTACTTTGATGATTTTTTTTTTTTCTTGCATAGTGCGCATGAGGTTTTTTCTCTTGCAAAATATGTCTCGGTTCATTAGAATGGGAAATACTGCCATAGAATGATAGACTGTTCCCTCCATGTAAATGAAATAAGCATGGTGAAGTGCAAACGCCGCCATCTTTGACGTTCGCCCTCGGGGCTAGGACTGACAACATTTACAGGACTAAGTGGATGTATGCACTCGACAGCCAGTGGATTTGCAGTCAAACAAAACGGGAGCATCTACGACTACTTGCACAGAGCACAAAGATCTCCACAGTGCAAGATTTATCAAGCATATTCATTTTGCAGCCATTTCGAGCCCACTGCCAAGTTTTACCATCCATCGAAGCTTATTTGGAATTCAAATCTTCAAAAAAAAAAAAAAAACAAGGGAGGACTTTTGGGAGTGGATAACACTGCAGTGGTTGTCAGAGGGCTGCCAGGCCCGCAATGTGACGCTGGGTGACTGCCAACCAGGGAGATGCACCAACTGGCAACACACGCCCGTCTCACTTATTCAGCCACACACAACTAAGCAAGATCCTGCACACACATACAGTATCTCCCCTGTCTCTGTTGCCATGGAAACTGACATGCCTTCCATTGACAAGACGCAGCCCCGCGTGTGCGCGCACGTGTCTGAATGTGTAAATACGAGCATTTGCATTTCAGAGACTTCACGTATGATTCATTCGCAGTATGTAGGGCAACGTCGACGCAAGTCATGTTTATTTTACTTTGCGTGGCTCCATAAACATGGAATATCATTCAAAATATCTCCAAGGAAGTATGAGATACTTACTCTGAGGAGTCTATAAAGTATATTCCAAGGGCCCCGATGCTGAGTGCAAATACCAACACCACCTGAGGAGACAGGAGAGACGAGTAAACGATTAACAAGCGATATTGGTGTACATCAGGATGTTATATTCAGATACTGTTGACGCGACACGTAATTAAACATCGTCTCGTCATGTTCGGATTGCAAACTGATGTACGCCTTAAAGTAGGCTTGAAATAACGAACGCTCGCCTTCATGTCAGCAAATACAAGTGCTTTGGGGTGCTATCAAATGTTGACAAAATGATAATTGCATGGGCTGGATTAAACATGGTTGTATAAGGTTGCAGAGAGGACATAAATAACAACGACAAGGTGATGCACCGAGTAGCACAAACATCAAACCAGGGCTTGAAAAATCTTCCGACCCAAATGAGTGCGCTCATCATCACCACAACGTCGGTACAATCATCTTACCAAAGAGCTGAACCCGTACGGCAGTGGTGCACAATAGTCTCCAATTCAACCCATTCAACAATAGGAACAAACTGTGCTGCCTAACGGTGCCATTTATTATTGATGACAGAGCTTGATTACCTTCATGCGACGGCCCTTTAGATGGATCTGACACATTGTGCTCGAGGTATTCAGCACTTGCCTTACATTTTTTTAATGGATTTAAGATGCTTGAATGCAGCACGATAGCCATCCCTGGGCAGCAGTGTTGAGCACGGTAAAATGACCGTTACAAGTGCGACACATCATTGACTTCCCACACAAAAGGAAAATGGGGAGTCTGAAGATGAAAAACGGAGAAAAGGCGATTAGGAAACTAGCGGCTGGCACGATATCATCCTCAAGTGATTGTGTGATCCGTAAAACCAAAAGGAATCCACTGTCACTTGAGAAAAAAAACATGTCAAGATGTCCATCTGTCAATCTAACAGCCTTGCTAATGTTGAATGGAGAAATCACCTTATAAATAATTACTGCATTAATGAAAGCTATTCCAGGAACATTATTAATTCTCAAATCAGAATTTCATGGAATAATTTTATTAGTTTTCAATTTGTAAAAATAAATACAGTATATACAGTATGCTGTACTGAAAAAAAAAATGTTCAAACAAAATACAATAATGTATACACACAAAAAAAACTGTCAGAAAATTAATTTCACAATTTTGCACCAATGTTGACAGTTCCCACATTCGGGTGTCAGAAAATTAAGATTTCTCAATTTTCTGACACCCGGGAATGTCGGAACTGTCAACATCGGTGCAAAATAAAAATGAAAAATAAAAAATAAAAAATAATAAATTAATAAAATGTTAAAAAGAAGACAATCTAACTTGCTTTGTCTGATATCCATCAGTGCACAGCCATTTTAATAATTTAATAATGTAACCATCTCGGGACATCCCGTTTCTCTCACACTGTCCTTCATTTGATAATTTTGCACTCCACGTTGACTGACGTCCCCTTGAATTTAGGCCACTGTGTGAGTATAAAGGTTACGCAGGGTTGAGGAAGAGAGGGACCGAAGGAGAAGGAACAATTGGTGCTCGCCATCGTGGTCGCCGTCTAAAAAAGCCAGCGATGAGCCGAAGAGATAAAACGCGTCATCATCTTAAACTGACCTAGTTATTCAGCTGTGAAGAACCCACCTCACCATCCCCCACCGTGCATTCGCTATATCGTGCAAGAGCCAACGCAAAAAGGGGAAACCTTTCAGAGTATTTTTAAGGCAGACGGGCATCCCCCTCCCAGTTAAAAACCCGATATGTAAGATGAAAACAGTAGCAGTAGCGGATGCGACGACGGCGCGGTCCAAACAAATGTAAAAAAGAATGACATTTCTGCTGTTTTCTTAATAACGCCATGATTGGCTTTCATTCATCCATCCCAAGCTATATTTAATGTGAGACGCTAAATCACTTGAGCAAACGTTACCCTGGTACTGGATATGTTGAGGATGGCGGCGACAAAGGTGCGTGTTTGCTTATGTGTCTGTGAAAGTGTCGGGTTCTGGCATTGCCAGCTAAAGGGCTAAAGGTGGCAGCTCTCATATGAACAACAGCAGAATTGTGAAAACATGACAACATGTATTAAACCCATGAGAGGCTGAAGCTCTCACTTAATTTGGCAGTCTGTAGGATCACGGCTCGCACGTGGAAGTCATTCCAAATGGACCAAAAATTGAGCCAGCATGGAACAGTTAGTCCTCCGAGAGCGATCTTACGGAGTCATTTCGGGACGGGGTTCTTGAGACTTTCTTGTCGCTCTAGTTGTGAAAGACGTGTCTTACCAAATTGCATTATGCAAACCCAAACAGTCTACATGCACTCAATAAATGCACCAAAACCAAGGTAATAGCCAGATGTGTTGTTTTAGGACCACACATCTGTTTCAGTGGCTTCAGCAAACAATAAACAAAGGCTAAGTGTGTGTATTGAGGATTAAAAAAATAATAAAAAAATCTTTTGTGGCATATGTGGGGCGGCCCGGTGACCCAGTGGTTCACGCGTCAACCTCGCAGTGCAGAGTTACCGGGTTCTCTGGCCTTCCTGTGTGGCGTTTGCATGTTCTCCCCGAGCCTGCGTGGCTTTTCTCCGGGTACTCCAGTTTCCTCCCACATTCCCAAATCATGCATGGCAGGCTGATTGAACACTCTAAATTGTCCCTAGATGTGAGTGTGGATGGTTGTTCGTCGCTGTGTGCCCTATGATTCTCTGACAACTGGTTCAGGGTGTCCCCCGCCTACTGCCCGAAAACAGCTTAGATAAGCTCCAGCACGCCCCGCGACACTTGTGAAGATAAAGCGGATTAGAAAATGGATCGATGGATGGAGTAGCATATATTGATGGTCTATATCAGTGCACACTCCTTGGCTTAAAATGGCAGGAGTCTGGAGACACAAGATGCAGCAATGACCTGACAACGCTGTTAGGAAAAGCACACTTTGTATTCCAGTCACACGTGGGCATGACTCAGCCCTTCAACCGCCGAATCGTGCTGTGCAACATATGAAGCACAAGCATACCAATTGATAGCAGAGTGTCATTGTTGGTTTTAACAAATCGTTCCCATTTCAGAATAAGAACATCTTTGGGAAAGTTCAATTAATTCCCTTGGAATCAAAGACTTGAAATGAATGAAAATGAGGTCCCAGGCTGTGCGAATGCTGGATTTGGCGTCTCTCTGAATGCTTAAGCTCCACTTAATTTTGTGATTCTCTTCCAAGTAAAACATTTTAATGATGCAAAACTGTCAAGCAAAGAGGGCCCAATTATATGCCGGCAGGCACCACAACTCCAAACTAATCAGAGGAGCAAACAATAAAGTGCGGGAAACAATGGCAAGAGTGCAATGTTACATTCGAACTTTTGGTGTGCTACCAAATGGAAATCCACATGAAGTCCACAACCACTCGTAATATTAATTCCCTCCACTCAGATCAATGCCAACCTTGACCCTTCAACATTTACAGTACAGTGGTACCTCTGCTTACGAATGTCTCTTCATATGAAATTTTCAAGTTATAAACACCTCAACAGGAAAATATTGCCTCTTGTTACGGAACAAATTTCAAGATACGAAATGTAAAAATACTGTATGGAGTGCTCATAGCAGCTGTCAGTTTCCGGAACACAACATACTCATAGCTGCTCTGCCATTGGCTATTACCGAGCATCATCCTGGCATCCCAGAGGGACTTCTACCCGATGTCTCTATGTGTGTAGATAGACAGATATGTGTCGATGCAGCATCCACATCATTCGCCCCCCAGGCCATGAGGTTCTCTGATAGTTTTACGTAAATGTGAATCACCCAGAAAAAGTGTACATCAGTCCGGCGATCGCTCACTATGCTGATGTTTGCGTTGGACATTTTTTAAGTATTGTCAAAAGCCGATTAGCTCTTTACAAAATGCCAGGCAAAAAACACGTCTGAGAGAGAACATGGAGCGAGGAAGGCACAAAACTATTATTTTTTTAAAAGTTAAATGACCATCATTTTTATTCTTGACTCTATTCTTTGTTTTTTACATGATGCACAACTCTCATTTATTGTGCAAAAATCAAATTGTAATTTGTTACATATTTTGATGTATTTTTATGCTTGAGGAAACATTTATGTCTGAATTTTAGAGGGGGCTTGGAACAAATTTACATGGAAAACGCATCTCTACTTACAAAATGTTCTAGTTAAGAAATTTCTTGCAGAACCAATTAATTTCGTAAATAGAGTACCACTGTATGTCCTCAAATAATGGCCGACCCAGCTAATACTTATTAGACACCAGGCCCCGTAATTTAACAATCTTCAATGGGCCAGGTTGAAAGTTGTTGCTAACAAAAGCAGAGGCACCTACCAAAGAACATAAACGCACTCTCAGTTGACTTCAAGTATGAGGTTTTACCACGTGTTCCCTGCGTAGTATGACAAAGCATCTTCCATAAAGTGAAAACGGACTAGTTCATGGCAGGAAGCATTCTTGTAGACGCTAATGTGATTACTCCACAATGTGTGGAGTAATCTCTGATGCATGAAAATCCAAACAGTGGTGTGAAATGCAACACCGTAAGAGCGCCGACGCTAATTAAAATGAACTTTGGCATCGGCATCAGGACAGGTGTAAAGTGGCGAGCCAAATTATGAAGACCTGGGGAGGAGGTTGCGGTCCGGTCGGAGTCAACACGTGTGGATGGTATGCCGTCAGAACAGAAACATTCCGTTTTCAAGCCACTGACTTTCACAGATTGAGAAAGTCCCAGGGCCGTTTTGGGACAAACAATATAGCCCCTCTGAGTCAAATAATATTTCGAAAAGTGCAACTTTAGTTGTGATTTTACCTTGAAGTAGCCCTTTTCCTGTCAGTGCACAACACCTATCATATGCATGACCGTAAAAGAAATTATAATCCATCACTCAGCTTTCACTTCAGATATCAAACGGAACATTACTGTCCGAGCCTGACAGCAATGCCATCATATAAAGCGACCATTACAGTTGGACCTCTGCAATTTGCTTCATTTAACCTCGGTGGCCTCGATGAGACGGATGCCGAGTTATTGTTGTAACAGCAACGGTACCATTGATTGATGGGTGGGATGGCGTAGTGGCCCGGTGAGGAGGGAAGCCACTCAGGTCTGACAAGCTGACAGTTTCTAAAATGAGCATCTGTCAGCCAGAGATGGCTGGGGGTGAGATGAGTGTGGAAGAAGCAAACAGACAGGACAAGCTCTCCTCTAAAAGTTACTCCATCAGCATCGGAGCGGATATATTTAACATTTTCATGTTCAGACACATATTTCAGGTATGAAAATCTAGTCTTAAGTTGTTTTGAACTAAGTGTGGCATATTATTTTCCTATGGGGTTTTTTCTCGATTAATTGTTTCAGTTCGTTAGCATCCATATGTAGCCGCCCAGGTGATTTGAGTTAACTTTAGTCCGCTTGCAGAGTCTGGATTAGCTCATAGTTCCATAAGATTTCACTCATTTTGTCATCCAACTGAAACTCGACCTGTAGCATGTTTCCGAGCGAGCATAAATGTGGCTCTTATTGCTACAAGCTAAAAAAAGGTTTAACGTTATTGTTGGAGATGTATAGCCGTTGGTTTACTGTTACATAATAAACAACCACCACAAGATACCTTGTGGCCACATTCCTACCGTTCAACTAAAATCAAGCATAAGGTTTTATCCTTCAGTTCAGCGGAGCGAAAATCTGCCTATATCACATCTTTTCTTTCTCTCGGATCCCGTGCAAGGCGTGATCATCAATGGTTCACTTTTACGCAGAGGTTATTTTGCCGCGAATCGCTCCGTACTGACAGAGCGTTATTTTGCCATGATTCGTATGAGAACTGGCCATCAAGCCTTATTTTGCCGTGAATCTCGCGAGAACTTGGTCGAAAGAGTGGTAATCGACGACAAAAAATCATATATTCATTTTCGCCTGTTCTTTGCTCTTGAACTAAAATGTCCAGAGATCTTAGCACTGGTTGTATTGAAAGGGATCATCCGGCTGGGAGGGTCCAAGTTTCACAAACAAGGTTGGGAAAAGCTGGATTGGACACTTGAAGTAAAGGTCAACCTCCTTCAAAGGCTACCTACGATTCACACATTTGCCGTTCCCAGGAATCAATTGTGTGGTCATGACCTTGAAGGTTTTTCGTCGATTCCAAAATGACAAAAAGAAGTGAAGCCATGCCACGAGGGGCCAGAGGAGATAAAAGTCGGAGATGACGGCGGGAGATGGACTGATGAGGAATATTGGAGAGACGCCCCCGGTGGGATGTGACGAGCATGAAGAGGTAGCAGAAAATGGCTCGTGGCACAGACAGAATGAGAGCAGCTGAAGAGAAAGATGGGTGGAGAATATTAGAGCACGTCCTCTAAGGCACAGCGCAAGCTTAAATGCCACAGCGCGTGCGCTTCCGCTCTCTTTGCGTGTCTGTATCATGGCTACGTCTTCAGCCACGCCATCTTCCACCTTTTGTCCCGCCTGTGTGACCGTGGGACAGAAGGGAGGAGGGACCCCTTACCGCGATTATACCAGCACGAAACAGATGAGAGGATGCATGTGACCAGCCTGCAGAGAGCTGGCTGCTGCCACGACACGGAGCTGATATGATGCCATTATGCAGATGCACTGTAGCTGCGGGCTTCTATTATTTCCAGTCAAAGTGTTCAGCCGTGACAGCCGTGCCAGCTCAGTAAGATAGCGATGTATTAAAGACTTAACGCGGGGCGTATTTCGAGGCAGTTCAAGGGCTAGATCCTATCGACAATACAGTAGTTGTTGCTGGGACCAACAAGAGCCGCGAGATTCCTTCCAAATGTATTGTTTTATGGAACTAAACCCATGCATCCATACATCCATCCATTTTTCGATCCACTTATCATCACAAGGCTCGCGCAGGGTGCTGGAGCCTATCCCAGCCGTCTTCGGGCAGTAGGCGGGGGACACCCTGAACCGGTTGCCAGCCAATCGCAGGGCGCACACAGACGAACAACCAATCGCGCTCACAATCACACCTGGGGACAATTGAGAGTGCTCAATCAGCCTGTCATGCGTGTTTTTGGAATGTGGGAGGAATCGGAGTACCCGGAGAAAACCCACGCAGGCACGGAGAGAACATGCAAACTCCACACAGGGAGGCCGGGGTTGGAATTGAACAATTACCTCTGCACTGTGAGGACGCTAACCACTGTACCACTGGGCCACCTTTGAACTAAACCCGTTTTACTTTATTCACAAACATTCTAATAGCAAGCACCAAGAATGTGCGAAAACTTATATATAAATATAAATTTACATGTCCAGGGTGTACCGCGCCTCTTACCCGATGTCAACTGTGATGAGCTCCGGCTCACCCGCAACCTTAAAACAAAAAAAACTTTCGGAATAAATGCATGGAGGAAATCTGAAAGTCTCTTCTGATCTCTTGCAAATGAGCCACTCACGCCTTGGAACACTTAATACACTTTCATAACATCGGGGGCAGGCTAAATTAAATCTGACATAACTTGTTGGCTGCCAAGAATTGTTGCCTCAAAGATCCAAACAGTAAACAGCAACAGAAATTACACTTTGGTGCTGGAAGATATATTTGAAATGTATACAATAATCCTATAACATTTATACCACCTCCATATATTTTAATTGGCAACACATTGTGCTTTAATTCCAACACTAACTCATTGCCGGAAGAAAATGGCAAGCAAGCTTGGCATTTATACAAAAAGCACCACCTCTCATCCCATTAGTAGTCGTCTCACGCTAAGAAAAATGAGACGAGAGGAAGTTTTGTGTCATTGTGTAGTGCTTTTTGTCTCCATCTGTTCAGTTGGTGATAATGCATTCAGGTCACTCCGCAGTTGTCCAAGGGACATTACTGCCCCGCTATCCTATTATGTCACTTTAATCATGCCTTAAATCACGCTGCCATACTTAATGATGTCAATTTTTTATCACGCCGATGCCATTTACATTACAATGTGCCATTACCTTGGCCGATGCATATTGCAGAATCCGGCAGTGGGTTTGACTGCTAAAAGTGCAGTCACGTCGGATTAAAAACATCATTCCGTTCTTCGAGCATTTTTACAGAACCTTTTTCTCTGCCTCCGCCCTCCCCAAGGGAGGGTACGTTTCATCTCTGAGGAGAAGCGGCAGTGACACTATCTTTATCTAATTAAATCGAGGTTTCGTTTAATTTCCTGAAGGTTAATGAGAAGTTTATCATCCGCGTCAAAGCCCACTTTTGCTCGGCACCGTTGTGTAGTGGCTGCTGATAAGGTGGGTCGCTAGCTCCCCAAGCAGCAAGGTTAAACCTGAGACTGGGATCTGCAAGGGCAAGGAAGGCAAGGCTGGATTAGTATTCTTTGCTTGTTGAACAGGTATGTATACAGCCCCCTTCCTCCTCTGTTGCCACATCAGATCGATCAAGCCTTATGTACAGCTGTCAAGGCAACTTGGTCAATACGGTGGGTAGATTCCTGCCACCTGACTTGAATGACCTTAACTGCTCTTTGGTACCACCACCGAGAGACACACAGCTTCTTACTTTCACCAAGCTTCCAGCAAAGGGAGCCGAGAACTGAGCTCCTTCATGTGAAGAAAAAAAAAAAGCTGAAAGATTTCATCGCCACTAATCAGGTCCACCATATGCTCTCAAAGGCTGAAGATATGAATGGAAGCTTAATTTGCAAACTGTCTCCTTTGCCCGTTGGGGTATATACCGCGTTATTAATTGTGCTTTATTAATTCCGGAGATAATTAATAGTCTCACCGGCAGAACTAATTCCAACATAAATTCTATTTTAAACCCATTTTTTTTGGACAGTGTACATCTTCAAATAGAACCTATCATTAAAGGAGGTGAAGAGCCATCACAGGCAAGAGCCCCGACTTCCATTAAGAGGACACTGAGCGCAGCTCCACTTCAATGTCCATTAGCTCCAACTCTCACCTTTGCTTTGATGCTGGCGTGATTGATTGTTGACCAGCGGTGACGCCAGTGATTGCTGTTCAACACCCGACACGCACCTCGGTGGAAAGTTCAACCGTCTTGCCGTCTGCAAGGCAATTAGTTCCTCGGAGACGAGAGGATTTTATAAATTTTGTGTCGGGCCAGTCTGACATCAACACGGGATACAATAATAAAGTCATTATATCTGATGTACCTACAGCGCAATCTTAAAAGATACAATATACATACAGTTGTATCAAACGTATGGCTTTATGTCACCTGGTTCCTGCCTGTCCGTCACAATAGAGCAGGTAAGGAACCAACTGAGGAAGATGAATGTGAGGAAGGCAGCAGGTCCGGATAAGATCAGTTCCCGGCTACTCAGGACCTGCTCTGACCAGCTGTGTAACATTGTCCAGCACATCTTCAACCTGAGCCTGAAGCTGGGCAGAGCTCCACAGCTGTGGAAAACTTCGTGCCTGGTCCCAGTGCCCAAGACCCCCCACCCTAAGGAGCTGAACAGCTGCAGACCGGTGGCGCTGATGTCTTCCTACTCAGGAAACTGAGGTCTTTTGGGGTTCAGGGGTCACTCCTTAAGACGTTCTATAACTCTGTGGTGGCCTCGGCCATCCATTATGGCATTGTCTGCTGGTCAGGCAGCATCTCAGCCCGGGACAGAAAGAGATTGGAGCGACTGGTCAGGAAGGCCAGTTCTGTCCTGGGTTGCTCCCTTGACACCCTGGAGGAGGTGGGCAACAGAAGGATGCTAACTAAGCTAAAAGCTATGATGGCCAGTCCCTCCCACCCCCTCCAGCCCGCCCTGACAGCACTTGGTAGCTCCTTCAGCCAGAGACTGTTACACCCGCGCTGCAAGAAGGAGAGATACCGACGCTCGTTCCTACCGACTGCTGTCAGGCTGATGAATAAAAAATAACAATCATAATAATAATAATAATTAAATGATGTGAAGGAAAATTGTAAATAGTACTGCGATTTATCCATTTGTGTTCATATTGTATTTAATTGAAAGATGATTGTTGTGTTTTTTTCTCTTTCTCCTTTCTTCTTTCTACATACATTCTTGCTGCTGGAGGCTGTAAATTTCCCCAGTGTGGGACGAATAAAGGATATCTTATCTTATCTTAACCATGTAATAATGAGCAAGTGATGGACAGTACAACCGTTAAAGCCGAAAATATTTTCTTTGCTTCTTTTAACCCTTTTCTACTCTTATTTTAAATATCCACTAGCTTAGCTCTCATCTCCAATGTGCTGTTCTTTTAGATGCTACCTCCACATGTTTGTAATTCTCATTCAACCTGGATACTAATTTTAGCTGTATAAGCTTGCATCCATCCTTCTTGAGTGACACAAGTATTAAAAAAAAAAAAAAAAGAGTGACGGATGAACCACAGGCCCGTGCCTACACATTCAAGCCGTCAACTCCAAGATGCTTCTGCGGCGCTCTTAATGCAGCGGCGGCAACAAATATGAGACCACAAACAAAGCCCGGCATGTATACGACCGTAGCGACTTAATGGAACTGCAGGAATGTCACAGAGGAAACTCAATTTGGCTGCCTTATGGTCACAATACAACCCTTGTAAACCCAGGGTCATTTGTAAATAATGACACATACAATGCAAAAGTATTCTTCGGCTATCTGGAGATACTTATGTTTAAAAAAAAAACTCAGCAAGGCAAGAGAGCGCTCCCATTAGATTGCTTGGTGTTGATTTTGGGCTTGCTGATGACACCGATGAGCCATGATGTGGATTTTAGACTCAACGTTGATTTTGGCAAACACAATTGTGTGGTTGTCCCTCTAAATGACACTTTACTCCAAGTAGTCACTGCTTACGTCATCCACTTGAATCAAAAAGTGCTTCTCTCATTTTCCTATGAAAAAAAAAAATAAAAAAAAATCTAACTAACTCGAATTATCTCACCTCATAAATGCTATCATTCACACATGGACGTTAAAGTGATGACTGCAGTGCTCATTATAACCTTGTTGCAAACCAAAACAGCAGCTTGGATGCAAGTAAACAGTTTTTAAGTGCGGAAAATAAATTCCCTGCGCAACAATCATAATGATTTCACATTTCATGGAGACAGCCTGTTTAACATCGTTGACTTTTCCAGAAGAGCTTAACATGACATGATGTGGGCGGCCATTTTTATTCTTTGGGGGTCCAACCTAAATGCAAATGTAGCCTCTATTGCCCCTTTCACTTGTTTTCGAATAGAATGGTGTTTACGTTCTCTTTATTTGATCTGTCAAATCTAATATTTCCAAGGAAGAAGATCCATTACAGACACCAAAAACTGTTGAAAATGAACACAGGTGTCACCATGCTGCTACTTCAGTGGAGGCGTGGAAGTCTATACTCATGCAATTGAAGACCATTTTCAGTGAGCAAAAGGGGGCAACAAATCATTACTTTGCACTTTGCCAGACTCCAAATATGAAAACTCTGCGGCTAAAACTGACCTGAAGAGACATCCTATTACAGATATTTGTTTTGGGAGGGAGAAAAAAAATGATTGTTCCAGTAAAATCAGGTTTCCTTTATAAAAATTGATTTTTCTGTCAAATTTCTTGTCTGAAATCTGAAAACTGAGATGGATTCACCTTGTTGTACACTGTATGTGCAGAATCATTGATCTGGATGTAGGAAAATATAGCAGAGTCCATTCCTCCGGAGGACAGTTTGCGAGGTGACTTATGTTGGACCTCACACTCTCTGTTGTAGTGCATCTCACATATGGGAACAGAAGTGGCTAAGAGTCAGGATTCCCTGGTGCAACTGAGAGGGTGATGCTGCATCCAAGAAAAATAAGGATGTTGGAAATATCCAACCTCCGTCCAGGTAAAGTGCAATGGAACACTTAAGTGTCAGAATTCCGATGTATATATTGATGTCAAAATCAGATGCCAAATGTGCTCATGTGGCTAAGCGGGACAGAAAACAGAGGGATTGATGGATATTTATCTGTGTTTATCAATTATACTTGATCTAACATTTGCCCCGACCATACATTAATGGTGGTCGTCAGCCATGGTTTGTGTTCGCTTCCAACCGCAAAGTTTTAACGTCAAGCTTCATCGGCTATGATCTACAGACGTTCCTAAGTAGCAGCACTCACCCAAGACTTGATCAATAAATCAATTCACATGTGAGTCGCAATACATTTGTCCATACAGTCTCACGCACAACTGAGCTTGTAACGTCAACCCTTGTCTTCCTGCCAATGATCGAATGGAAAGTATGAGCAGCAGGGCCGGTGGCAGAGGTGATATGTTTCAGGGAGGCTGAGAGGCTATCCCGTCCCAGGGTACAGCATAGCAGTGGGGGTAAACGGATGTGAAACCTGGCTAAACAGATGGTACACATTTTGCTGACGTCACTGAAAAGCACTGCATAGAGCCACGGGTGAGGTCAGCACATATTGAACAAAATCGGAAATCCCTTTACCAGGGGTAAAAGCGGATTTAAATGGAACACTTGCAATTTGGCTACGGTTGTCACGAAGGACGGGCAATTACCGATACCGCGTTTCGGTATCGTGCTGATACTTGGCCCTTACTTCAAATCAATAAATCTCCGAAATGGGCCTTTATCCAAACACAGCCTAAGACTCAACAATGGAGCTCAAACCATCAATATAATCCGCAATCATAAGTGTTGGCTTTGGTTGCCTCCATTGTATGTTTTATGTGAATTGGGGCAATGTACCCTCTCACCGGCCGTAGTGCCAAAAATAACCTGTCCGCCCTATAGAGGAAAGGTAGGGATGCAGTGAGCCCCATCGTCAAGCACCCAATCCCTTCACTCCCACACTGCCTCTCTCTCTTTGCATGACTCAGACCTGCTGATGTATATAGAGGCTGAGCCAGACGGAGAAGTGGAGGCAGCAGCTGACTTGCAGCATTAAAAGCCTGCACCATGGAAAAAAAAAAGTTGAATATTAACAAGGTGGTGCTAAATCAGTCCCCAAAGGGATTTTTTTTTTTTTAAATAAAAGTTCACCTGCTGTGGGACGATGGTACTCTGACTGAGTGACAGTGCCAGACCTGGGATGAGCTAAAAGGGATTTCCTCCTCAAAGAGTTTCAAGGTCATTTTACTGTCATTCGGTAGAAATGGATAATGAGGGAGGGGGGGAAAAAAGCATTGGCTTCTCATTTCCTTATGAAGGATGGGAAACGACGCTTGAGGGAATATAAAAAATGTTGTGAGTGGGTGTTCAGTGCGTGAGTTGGTCAAACGCACTTGCTGGTGACTGAAATTGAAAAACAAGGACATAAAGTGTTTTGTTGGCAGTAATATAGCCCGGAATAGAAAATTGAATCATCTCATCTTATGGATATTTTATCATTCGGCGTGTGGCATCACATTAAAGAATAATATGATCCCGGTTTCACTGAAGTCATGTTTTTCAATCTATGAGGAAATTATATTCATGTACACTAGCAGGCAAAATTTTGGACACGCCTTCTTGTGCTGTTCAATGACAAACTATAAAAAACCTTTGACAGGTAATGTTTGTTTGTTTGTTTGTTTGTGGGGTTTTTTTTGTATGTTGGCAGTATATTCCTTTTTGGGAGAATTGTATTTGGCTTTGCAGCAAAAAAACCTCCAATTTGAAGCATACACAGTATTGTCACTGGCTACAGCTTGTAAATGCAAATATCTAACCAGACAATCCCATGGGATCAATTTGGCACAATGAGTCCCGGTGGTCAAGATAATCTCCTCTAATCTATGTTTCAATTAATCTTCACAATAAGGAACACAATGTATTTGACAAAGTAGTAATGTAGTGTGATTTTGACAAACTTGCATAAATTAAGGGGCTATGTCCTCCTCCAAATACTGCAGAGTTCATAGGAGGATAGTCAAACTGCTTTGGGCTGATAAAAAGGCAATTATAACTCAATGATATCATATTACGCCAAGGAGTGCATGTCACAACTTGACAAGATATGCGACAGTAACAGGACACCGCACTACTGTCAGTTAAGAATAGCGTGATGCCATGACGAACTAAATTGGTCAAAAGGCAAGTGACTGAAGACGCACGACTACTAAGCTAACAGTCAAGTACACAAAATGAAAGCATTGCTAAATATTGCACGGTCATGCTGAGTTGGCTTTTCCTCGTCTAAAAACAGTCTGTCTTCTAGTTGTTACTTCCAGCAGGGTAACACCGAACACTAAAATAATGGCACACTGGATTCTCAAACACGACAGCGGCCTCCAAAAATCAGACTGAAGATGGACAATTTATGCCTCAACATGGATCTCTGGGGAAGACATTTTTTCCAGCATCTTGTTGGACCATGCCATCAAGAATACAATACTTCGGAAAGGTTAGCCATCTCATGATTGTTGTCAATATTTGGGTTCAGGTCTGTCTTGACAAGAAAAGAGATTTTTGGGTTTCGGAGAAGCACTGCAGAGACACCACTGACCCCGGCAGCAGGGAGTAAGTGGCCTGAATAGCTTTGCGTTAGAATTAATTGACAGTCTGTTGGGTTGTCCAGAGCCCCGTGCCACCGGGTTGAATGTCAAATGTTGACATGTCGCTACTGGATAGATGACCCAGGTGTAGAATTTGTTTGCATCACAGAGGGCAGTGGCAAGGTTAGAGCAAGTGTCGACCGAGTGACGTGAACGTGGTCTGGCAAAGCCGCAGAGACAGCACTTCGCGGTTGGCTGAACATTGAGGAAGA